>NC_089856.1:34219297-34551797 GCF_036373705.1 Amia ocellicauda | reverse complement strand
CCTGGTCTGATGAGTCTCGATTTCTGTTGAGACATTCAGATGGTAGAGTCAGAATTTGGCGTAAACAGAATGAGAACATGGATCCATCATGCCTTGTTACCACTGTGCAGGCTGCTGGTGGTGGTGTAATGGTGTGGGGGATGTTTTCTTGGCACACTTTAGGCCCCTTAGTGCCAATTGGGCATCGTTTAAATGCCACGGCCTACCTGAGCATTGTTTCTGACCATGTCCATCCCTTTATGACCACCATGTACCCATCCCCTGATGGCTACTTCCAGCAGGATAATGCACCATGTCACAAAGGTCGAATCATTTCAAATTGGTTTCTTGAACATGACAATGAGTTCACTGTACTAAACTGGCCCCCACAGTCACCAGATCTCAACCCAATAGAGCATCTTTGGGATGTGGTGGAACGGGAGCTTCGTGCCCTGGATGTGCATCCCACAAATCTCCATCAACTGCAAGATGCTATCCTATCAATATGGGCCAACATTTCTAAAGAATGCTTTCAGCACCTTGTTGAATCAATGCCACGTAGAATTAAGGCAGTTCTGAAGGCGAAAGGGGGTCAAACACAGTATTAGTATGGTGTTCCTAATAATCCTTTAGGTGAGTGTATTATGGTATGGCCCACAACATTTGAGATGAAGACAGGTGACAGTTCAACAAGAGCTAAATTGCAAATGTAGTCATGTGTGACAAGTTTGGAAAGCAGAACAGGATTTATATCACTAGCCTCCTTTCCAGTGGTTCACTTGTTGACAAACCATGCAGATGATACCCCTCTAAAAGGTCAATTTACCTACGCTTGGCTGATACAATAGCTGGTAAAGTAATGAATCAAAAGAAGAACATGAAATGCAGCAATAGGTGACACAAACTGTTGGATTAAATTATTTGACTGAGGCATTCCAGGGCAATATTATTATGACTAGCAAACAAACTCCCTGCATACAATTACAAGAGCCTACTCTTTTTACTGACTTACCCTGTTTCTTCATTTATTTACTAATATAATGATGCCTACAAATATTGGAAATATCATACATTTGTATTAGGCCATCTACAGGCATTCTTCCTGCATTTGTGTTTGGATGAAAGCATTTGTAAAGCAGCTGTGAGTGACGTCAGGCACACATCCACAAGGGCATCCTCTTTGCACTAATGCAAGTGGACATCTCAAAAGTGACTGCATAAAATATATCTATTTTTAAAGCTCATCAGGTTGTGAAAAGTGCAAGCACATGTTACTTAAATAGCTGAAGCAGGAATTAGTGGTGTAACATGTTATATTAACCTTGCTATTTCCCTGTTATTCAATCATTTTAGACAATGTTAAATGTGTAGTTAATGTCACTGTCCTGTTTCAGTGCTGCAACCTCATGGTAGATTTGTATTCTGTTTTACTCTATTTTAATACTAGTGCCAATTAGATGGAACCTTTAATATATATTTTATAATTGATATTGAATAAGTATTTTCACCTAGTAATTATAATCACAAGTATTATTATATGTTATAATAAACATTAAACTGGTAAAAAGCTTTGTGGCTGAGCAAAAAATTAAAAATAAATCTCACCATAATAGTGTCCCTTTTGTAATAAGTTAGCTTTTTAATATGCCTCAACATTGACTAAAAACTTAAGAATGTGCAGGTTGGACTAAAACTTTAAATTCTTACACAGGTATTATTACACTGGTGTCCTCTGACCAGGTCAGAGAGGAAAGGAGTTGACATCTTGAAACTTCTACCTAATTTGTATTAATTGGTACCTCATTAGGCATTCTCCAGTTTAAGAGGCCAGTGTCAGGGAGAGTAATCCATGGAGGTTAGGGTTAATTAGATAAAAACTCACCGATAAATTAAAAACTCGTGTTCGTAGTTCTTTGGTCCTTTTCCAAAACCAAAGGTCTACTTACTGCCTGGATCTTGCCACAGTTGACACTAATTTTACTGGTGAAAAATAATGCCTTAAGAATGAAACGTATAGCATACAAAATGTGATGGGGAATGTGAGCCCTGAAGTCTGTCTCTATTATCACATCCATTATGTATTTAGATATCATAATGTAATGTGTGTGGCACATGTCCTGTGCATTATCTTTGTTTCCTGAAATCTGTGGAAGACCACAAATGCATTAAGTGAGATATTTTTGTATGAAATCACATTAAATCCTCTATTGGATGCACAATATCCAACCGCTAGTGTTTATAAACGGGAGCTTTTAATTCTGAAAGGACTTGTATCAATTCCACCAGCCTTGAAGAGGTCATATTTTAATTAGGATGTAAGCTTAAATAGGAGGCGTAACATTCTTATGACTTTAATATGTGTAATAAAAATAAATACAATTGATTTCCATTATTTTAAAGTGCATCAATCCTCATTACAATTATATTTGTTTCTTTAGTATTCTAAATGTATTTGTATATCTTAATTTTAATACCTAAGTTAGTCCACACATGTGTTTACACACATCACAGCCAAATTCGACCTTTGATTGAGTAAATTGTCCTCTGGTATATTCTAAAAGATTTAGGTGCAAACCAGATCTAGTAACACTTTCTTGTTACTTATTATTGAGTATGATTAGCACACATCAAATCTTATACTAATAAAAGGGAATTTTAAGTCCCCACCAGTTTTCTATACTAAATGATACATTGTATCTTAGCTTTGAATTAATCTCACTAGATTTGTTGCAGATTAGTTTGTATCCAGCAATGATTAAGTCAGGAAATGCACAACAATGCATGTAACCAGATATGATAACCGATAACATTACATCCTGATCATCATAATTATTTGCTGGTGTTTCTCTAAAAACATCTGTTAACAGCTGTAAAATCTGAAATTTTTTAGCATTTGGCTGTGCTTATATCTATTGCGACTTATTTAATTAAAAAATGTGGCACAGAGTCTTGTAACAGCCATCTATCCCAAATGCATCTTCCTTGCAATCTGTTTCAACCTTCATCTAGAGTAATATCCTAACCTCAGATCCCTTTGAAATAAATTTTAGATTGAAACCATGCTGGGAGAATCTGGGACAAACTCCCCAGGGAAATTTTGACAAAGCCCATGCTAATTTAATACATTCTAATGCATTTTAAGGTGCTTACCTGTGTATCTTCATATACAAAACTATAAATTGAATGATGGATCGGGCACTGTCAAATTTAAGCTATTCTTTGTCACTGTATAGCAGAATGTGGCTAACAATGTATTTTAAAATACATTTGTTTTTTCTCTTACTAAATTCACTATTCACTTGGTTTTAGTGCTATTAAACCAATCATTCAATAATAATAATAATAATAATAATAATAATAATAATAATAACAAACGTATAATAATTCAAGCTTCAAATTGTAAGAAATAAAATATTTAAATCAAAAAGATCTGGAAATAGTGCTGGGACCTTTGAATAATTGTTTTCAAAACAGGTTCTTGAAATTGAGGACTGTTGTGCTTTTCCTTCTTTTTCTAAGCTAATATAACAACAATGTTATTCAGTTGAATATAGATTCTTTGAAGTTTGTTTGATATGCTCTCACCACAGGGCAGTGTACATACAATTTTCCTACGTTGTGTCAATGTTATGTTGCAACTAATATTTTGTGAACTTAGATGTATGTGGTTTTCGTGCACAGTCAAATGTTCCTTTAATCTTTATGACAAACTAGTCTCAGTTAGACTTGGCCTTCCTGTATATTCTAAAATGACATGGTTTTTATTGTCAATATGTGTATGATTGACGGTATTTGTGCATCATATCTTTTGTGACTATAACTGCGAGTGACTGCTGCTTCTAACAGACTGCTTCCCAGTAGGCCTTTTCTGTTCAAAGACTTGAAATAAATAACATTTCATGCAAGGGGACATACGAAGGGGAAGAAAAGTATTTCACAGAGCAAGTAGCAGAAATTGTGTAGCATTATGCTTCCAACTTACATCTTGCTACAGCAGTTACACACCTGTGTTTTACCTTTCATTTTTTAATATTTTAGTGGTTGAAGCCGATCTTGGCCTGATTTTAAGATATCTTCTGTGATACACTGAAGAAATAGAACAAGGTGCTTTGCTTTATTTTTATAGCTCACATCTCTGAATTGGTAACACAGCAATTACAACATATAATGTCAAAGAGGTCAAAGGGAACACCAGAGGGGATGCCATTCCATCCCCCCCCCACTCCCCACCTGCTCACACAGGACACAGAATGTATGATTGAAGACAGGATGATAATTACATCAGCCTTATTATTAATAAGTATACATACATACATTATTATTATTATTATTATTATTATTATTATTATTATTATTATTATTATTATTATTATATAATTGGATAACATCAGTACATTTATATTTTATCTTCCGGAAATGAGAACTCATTAAGGAATTAATGAAGAAAGCTGCATTTATCATTCAAAATCAAATAATTAAGAATCTTGTCTCATGGGAGTAGTTCAAAGAACCCAGTGTGCTTTTGTTCGGTGCAGCTTCCCTTCAAATATGCCTAAACACTGACATTCAAGTTCATTTATATATACAATATATGTATGTTTTAATGGGAATTGTTGATTCATCCATTTAAAATTGCAAAATGAAGTGTGTTTGGGCTTTAATTGCTCTTTGCATATATGAAATCATAGGAAATTATTTGCTTAAAGGTTTGTTGGTTTTAGTGATGGGGACTGCTAAGAAATTTGCTATGAAAGCAGGATCACTCCAGGGCCATTGCTGGGGACCATAACTTAATTAAAATGACACAAACAAAGTGAATCTAATTAGTGGTCCCCCAGCAGTAGCTCGTTAGCACTGTAGGTTAGTAAATGAAATTTCAGCAGCAATAAATTAGGCTACTTGTCTTCACAGATTTAAGAATTTAATGTATATGTATCTATCCATGGCTACAGTTATGATGCATAATTAGAAAGTTTTACCAGTAGAAAGTGGCCTCTGAGAATGACATGTCTCATGTGTTATGTAATGGCCAATACTTTATTTGAATAGATCACCGACACAACATATTCAAATAAAAAAGAACACGTTGAAGAATGAAGACAAAGCAAAGTCCTACTATGACACTGTGGAAACACATGCCTTTAAAAGCATGTTAGAACGAAGTAAAAACAAAAGAATAAAACAAATAGCCACAGCCATAGAAGGCTCATTATTTTATCATTTTTTAACTAACATACAGATTAGGTTCAAGGTGTAAATAGAGATTAGGTTAGGAGTAGCCTATGTGATGTAAATCTATTGTTATAGTAGTATAAAATAAATGTATTTGTGTTTCTCTCCAGTTGTTTTTACACTGTTGGCATCCATTGAAAACTGGTTGAAACTATAGTAGTGTATCGTCTGTATGTGAAAAATGTGTCCTGTGCTTCACAGATGGGAGAAGTCTGATTTCTTTCTCTCTATTTCAAACAAAGAAAAAAAGAAAATGAGTCTGAAAGATATGAAGCTTAACTAAACGTATAGCACACGAACATGGTCTGTATAATATTAGCATGTTGTTATTATATTGTTATTAGTTTTTACAATACCAATTGTGGCAAACCACAACATATTACAATATGCAAGGGCTAAAATATGTTTGTTAAAACCATGTGTAAATCTGGAAATCTAGGAAAGCAGGAGAGCAGATGTTGAACTGTTCCTCGATATTCATTTTTTATTCTTGAGAAACATTTCACCACCCCTATTAAATGCCCCATTTGACTGCGTAATCACATTCGAGCTTCATTACCTCTCGCATTACATCATTTCAACTGAATACTTATTACATCTTTTCTAGTGTTGTTAGGATTTCAGTTATCCCAGAACAACTCAGGAGCCTGTTGGAGCCTGCTGAAATGAGAGAATTTTTTTTTATAAGAATAAACGTCACATTTATTTACCGTTCCTCACAGAATTAAACAAAGATGTGAGGGCTCTGAAACATTTTCAGCCTTATCATGTTACACCAATAGGTTACCTGCCTACCTTAAACACATACATCTGCACTTCATACAGGGATCAAAATTAATTAAACCAACACCTCAATAATAAGAAGAACTTTCGTCTATCATGAGGTTTGCTCTAGTTCAAACCTTCTAATTTTGTGGTGTTCACAGAATTTGAGAAAACACAAATTAGAGAGTCAAAATATTACATTAATTATTAATTCCTTACAGAATTACACACCAGGAGAAGGCCTGGTTTCTTACTGATTTTTAAAGCTTATAATGAGGTGGGCAGGTGGAAGGGGCTGGTGGGTGGCACAAAATATAATGTAAAAAAGGTGTGACTTAAAAAAGGTTGGGAATTTTGACTGCTTTGACTGCTAAACCACATAAAAAGGTTAAGTGTAGGAAACACACTATTGTTCTTCTATGAAGAATTGGAAAAGCATATGAAACTATATTTGGATGATGACATGCAGACCATAACAATTGGTTACTATGGACTGAAATAAAATAAAAAATACTGTCACTGGAAAAACTCATAAAACCCCTGTGACTTTGGGCAAAGGGGAATAGAAAAGGCCTGGTACAGCAACAAAACTATTGTGTTGTGCCAAAGTGACCAGACTAGATAGATGCAAACACATTAAATTAAATACAACAACATCAAAATGTATGGTGGTGTGAGCTTTGTATGTTGTATATAACTTTAACTTTCTTGAGAGATGCCAGACCACATGTTCCAGAGTATATTTTTTTGGAAGAAGACATTATTGACGGTAAAAAAAGATTTCTCTCTAGGAATGTAGATTTGTGACTATGGGCTCTAATTATAAAGTAGGTTTGAATGTTTTCTGAGTATTTGAGTTTTTCTAAAACAAGAAAACAAACTGCTCATGTTACAAAATGAAGAAGATGTTTAAGTTGTCTATAGGGATTCCATTGTATTGTTTACTTACTGGGAAATAAAATGCATTTATGTTTAGCAAGATGGTAAATGTTTTATGAATGCAGGCCCATATCTCACAGTTTCTGTTCACAGCAAATCCCCAGAATAGGCCTGGAGAATTACTAAAGGTACACGGGGCTCCCTTGTTTGTTTTTTTGTCAGTCAATGGGGGGGTGGGGGGGGAATAATGCATCTCTTGATTGTTTAGTAAAAATAAAAAAAGCTAAATTGTCAAAACAAGAAACCACCACCAGTAGCTGGATACAATAGCCTAGCTAGTTTTGCCTTATAAACTGAACCCATTTTAATGACCAGTAGAGAAATTGTAGGGGAACTTGTATTTAAAAAAAAAAGAAACAAATTTGTAGCAGCGAAATTGACGTGCGGCTAAAGTACGAGTTAGGAGATAAATAGACAAGATATCCTGTATAACAAATCCCTGCTTTATGTTACAGCAGAGGAGTATCTGAGTCCTAAAAGCCCTGTTAGTAACCCAGTGTGGTCCCAGCCCTCCGTGAATGGAGGCAGAGACAGATATCCATTACCTCAGCATCTGCACAGTCCTGCATAAGGGCTCTAGGACACAGTATACGCAGGCCACTTTCCAGACCAGATAGCACTGTTTCCACCGAGGATGTTTGTATCACCTCCAGTATAAAGTGTTCAAAATTGCAGCCTTCCAGCATCGGGAGTGAAAAGCAGTTTTTCCCTAGTTGGAGGCCCTGTCTTTCGAGCTGGAATAAGCAGAGGGAGATGATGATGTAATGAGAGTGATGTCGGGCTGTTGAATGGTCTTTTCCGGTGTGCAATTCCCAAAGAAAAAGACACAGCTAGATGATATTTTAGCTGTTTAATTCTTTAATACCAAATACAAGGAACAAAACAGCCCCCTCTTAAACAAACAAAAAACAAAAGCCCCCCAAAAAAGAAAAACCCTTCATTTAATCGGTGGATCTTTCAGTTTTTCCTAATCTGTCATAAGGCTAGGTGAGTAACTATCAGATCAGTCTTTACAGTGGAAGACAAATTGAATCTCTTGTTTTAATATTAATTTGACAGACATTAAGCTTGGCTGGGCTCTGAAAGGCGCAGGAAGAAAGTGCAGCAGTCCACGAGGAAAAGGTAGTAATATTTCCCTTTTACCTTCCCAGTAGTAAGAAGCTCCCATGTTATTCATTAAAAAACTTAAATAGGCAGGGTAATTGTAAGACATTTTGCATGGAACTTGGATGAGGGATTTGCGTGACGGGGGAGGGGAATGGGGGGGGCTATTCATCTATATCCTTTTCTCTTTTTTTTTTCTTTCTTCTGTTAATGTCACTGTAAATTTCAGTGTCTTCCTCCTGTACATCGCTGCCCTTAATTTGACAGTGTCACAGGGATCTATCTTCATTTTCTCACTCTTTTCATAATCTAATCCTCAGCTCTAACATGCAATTAGTGCCCCCTTCGCCCCCCCACCCCCCTGCCTGTGCCCCCCCGCCTGCATACCAAGCAAGATGATTGCTACAGCTTTCCCTGTGCAATCCATTTAGCAATGCAGACCGTAATGAATATGTACATTTTAAGGACCTTAGTGGGGAGGGTCACAGGCAATCAACCTTGAATTCAATTATGTGAGTCAAGGTTAATGACTCGGCACAGTGGTCAGAGGCACTTGGAATGCCGCAGATTAAATCAGCCTGTCAGAACTGACAATGTAGAAAGAGCTGAGTTACTCGTGTGTGGAACAGGGAATCATGTGCAGATAAAATGGTGTCAGTCTTCAGTGAAGATTACATAGAGTTCTCGGTGGCAAATCTGATTGTAAATCTTCGCCGAGATCTGTAATATGATTAGTCTACATAAAGAGATGTCTGGATTGTAATTCAGTGCTTGCTAATGAGGGGTGTCTGAACCGCACCATCTATATTCCCCAGGTGTCACGGGCTTACCTTCTTTAATTTTATTTCTTGAATGAATTGTTGGTACATGGAAGGCTGTGCAGGATCCTGTCAGATCCATGATTTGGTTTGGCCAAGCAGCGAATATTATCATTGCTAGATGCACTAAATTAGTTAAGAAGAATAAATATCATAAATGCAAATTTAAGTACTGTAAATTTATAATAAGAAAACATGTTTTGTTTTTGTTTTGTATTTTACCCCAATGTGTAAACTGGTGACAAAGGTTTTCATAGGCTGACCGAGTTAAATCATGTGTTGTATTTTCCGTATATTAATACCAGTCTCCCCAATTAAGTTTAATTACACAAACAGGTTCTGGGATTTAAAACAAACTGGTGAATAGATTCTGGTATTCTGATTATATATTATTTTAAATGATAGTTTCCTGTCTATTCTTTTGTTTTGCAACACTGATTAAAAATCCAGAACATAAACACCACATCATGTCTTTAATTTCCCCTTTTAATTATTATTATTATTATTATTATTATTATTATTATTATTATTATTATTATTATTATTATTATTATTGTATATCTATAGAAATTCTAAGGCTGCTTGTGCAATATTATTATTTACAAATCATATGCATCTCCGTAATTGTTTCTAAATAAAGGAGGAACAAGTCTCCAGCATGTGCAGAAATTACTGTGCCTGTCCCTCAGAATATATAAACATAGTTCTGATGTTCTCCATTCTAAATACGTCTCTAGATACTTTTCCCAGACAACGCTAATAATAAGCACATCTCCTATTTGCCAACGGCGGAGTGTGAAACAGCCTCTTAAGGTACATATAGTCAAATACATATTATATTGCATATGGGGGTTGCAGTATACTGTAAATGTGATTCAAAATGAATGAGAACCCAATAGGCGACATTACTGATATTGCTGCATTATTAACTGCCACAAAACAGCAGAACATTTAAACAATGTATGGTATACTTGACCTTTTGAGAAACCAAAAAAAAAAAAACAACAACATTATTTTAATCAACCAATTTAAAATATTCCATTTTACTTTGTTGCGGGTTGAGGGAGAGCCAAGGCCATTAGGTGGACAGGAGCTGGTCCTGACACTGTGTGGTGATAGACTTGATTGCTGTTTAACTCCATAGAAATGCCATTTTCCTGTCCATGGCTTCTAAATCTTTCTACCCCTGTCTTCAATGTAAATCATTATCTATGGCCCGGAGAAGAGATAAGGTTCTGTGCTAATAGAAGGTTAAGCACTTACTGATGGCACAATCACTGTTACATATAACTCTCCAGCAAGCGGCTGTATAATGAGCTCTGCCTTCTATATATGTATACAGTGACTTTATAAAAACATATAATGGTCTTCATTTGGTGACAAATGTAGTCTATACAATGTATATGTATGGGTGTTTTTTCGTTTTAAAAGACAAAGATATTAAATATATTCTCTCTGGTGGATTACTTGACAAATTGTTACAAGTTCACATTAAGCAACCCTTAAAAACAACAACAACCAAACAACAACCCCCCCCCTTCATTGTTTTTTACGATTATCTACTGTTCTGTGGAGCTAAGATGAGATTTGATGTTGTTTTTTTGTTGGTGCTAATAACTTATAAAATGTGATACCTCATATTTATCATTGCAGAAATGAAAGCGTATAATTTGAGGTGCGTGAAAAGTTTGCCTTTTTAATGTCAACTGCATACAGTTTATAATGTTCCACTATAAAACAAAGATCAAATTTGAGATGAAAATATATGGTAATTACATCAATGCTATTATTGTTGTGACTTTTTAAAGCAATATATTTTTCTCTGTGACAGATTGTACTTGGATGATAAATTTAACAAAGTCTTAAACTATTTGGAAAACATTTATTTCAAAGGCAAGTGAACACATTATTACATTTTATCTTAACTGGATAAGGGACACACACACACACACACACACACACACACAGATATATATATATATATATATATATACTCTTGTGACATTATTTGGAAATGCAAAGTAAGCTCACTGACTCACTGATTGTTTCTCTCCTTTTTTACTCTTTCGAAATCCAATATCATTTTGCAGCAGAAGTGGTAGAGTCAAGGTGCTCTAAATAAAATAAAAAAAAAACGACACAGGCATGAGTTGTGCTTTCATAATACATATTTATCAATCTGTCAAAATAAAAATACTCATCTCCATTTATGTGTGGAAATTCAGATCGGAATAAGTCTTTTCCAGTATATTTGATGAAGTCAAAAATGTTTTCTCAGGAAGTTATTGCTTGGACTGCCTCAAAATTGTAATAATTCCCTATGTTTAGTGAATAATATGCATTTTCTAATCAATAGTCCTATTTTTATCGAAAGACTATTTATGTTATAAAACAGCTTATTTATTGGCATTCCGGCATTTTGGGATGTAGAAACATATGATTATTCTTATTGTATTTCTTATTCAGACATGCATGTTAAATTGCATAATAAGCAAACAGAAAGAAAGAAAATACTAATTTAACAATTTAGGCTGTTCTTTACATAATTAATTGTTCATTCAGAATACCCTATGCAATAATACATAGTTATTATTATATAATATAGAGATAAATAACAAAATAAAAATTGCAAATCTTATTCAATAACGTGGTCTGTATTATGAAAGCAGATCTAATATTCCTGCCTTTGTGTTATTTTGTGGTGGCTGCAAAGGTGTTTATTCATCTTGCATCTTTGATTTTGCTATAGTAATCCTCAAGTAGTCAAAACCTAAACTATTAGGACTCATCTGAACTTGTTTAGGAACACTATGGCTGGTGTCTACCTAAATAGTTTATAACAGATCAACAGAGTGACATCTCATATCAGCAATCAATTCTCAAGCAGAAAATCTTATTGCTACTAGGAAACTCAAGGGACTGTTGAACAAAGGATTAACTGTTGTATTTCCACTTGATAACCAAGAGCCTAGACTGTTGAATTGAATACTGGGCAAGTGTAACAGGTTATGGCAGACATTCCTTTTGTCCTCTTTCAATCTGAAGTCCTCTTCCTCATTGCACAGGCTGTGAATCTATTCCTCTGCAATAAAATAAGCAACAAGAGTACATCATAATTGAAGTTTATCATGCTCAGAGAACATGCTAGGGGATGTCAACTATCTTTTATGTGACTTTGTGTGGTATCATTATGTTAACAGCAGTGCTAAACATATACTGAACCGGGTGCTTGATTAGGTTTTAAAACCAAAGGAACTGTTGAGGAAACCCTCCTTCGGAAAAGAAAACATTAGTTTAGGGAGTGTGAGCACTCTCGAGGGCTGTCAGCTCGATTTATTGAATTGACGGTAATGCTGACAGTACTAGGCAGAAGGGAAGAGGGGAAGAATCAATCAGCCAGTCAATCATACTCCGATATTAGATTGACAGGGTGGCTACTGCTCTTAAACGAGGTGACACAGTTGCTTGACCATTAAGTCCAGGAAAAGCACATTCAAAACAGTGTAATAGAAAGTAAATGTTAGGCCAGTCCTAAAGACCTCGACATACACACATTGGCCAGTACTATATACATATATAAAAAGAAGCTGGACATGAAACTGCTTTCGAGGAACAATTAGGATATAATATTTTATTGAACCAAAAGTCTCCCGGGAAGAAAACGTAGAAGTAGCTTTTGAAAGGAAGGGCACTCATTATGTGGATTTAGAGGAAGACAGACGAGGAAAGGATGGCCAGTACAGACATATCCACTTAAAGTAAGCTGTCATGGCCGTGCTGCTAGATCAATATTGAGAGTCTTTCTCAAAACCGAGTTTGACAGGAGCAAAAAAGGATGTGATTAGGTACTTGTAGACAGCAGCCTGGTGTGGCTCCTGGATTTGGAAGTGGATTACTTTCAACAGCTACAGTGATTGGCCATAGCCCTCCACTGCCATTGTTTACTTGACCCAGGTCCTGCAAAGGTCTGAAAGTAAACCAAAGGTCAGGAGATTATTAAGCATCATCAACAACTAATCTGGCACAGCACCCCCCAGTATCCCTGTTCACATTTATTATCTTTTATTGCATTCTTCTTAAAAAAATAAAAAATAAAATAAAAACAACTGTAGTTTACAAAACATACAAAAGCAATTATTCTTAGTCTTTATAGATTTCCTCAATACTGTGAGAAAAATCATCCTGGGTCTAACGCATGCTGCCAGCCCATGAGACAATGCCTCGGATGAATTCAGGGAAGTGTGATAATTACTGCTATTCTGAGAACCCGCTCCGCATTTTATTTGCAAGAGGAGGAATTATTGTTCTTTGGTATGAGGAGGAAATAAATGTTTCCCTTCCTACAGTAAATATTTATTTTATGCGTCAGCTGACATTGACAGGCCAGACATTAGGAAATATACACGGTGTCCTGCTATCTGATTAAGAAATCATGAACCCTGTTAGGCTGTTGACTGTTCATTTCCTTGTTGGTACTTGGTCTGTCCTACAGAACAGGAAGTGACAACAGGGCGGAGGGAGGGCCATTTGCAGGAAGCACTGTTTTACTAATTGAGCCAAATCTATGTGCTGTCTGTTTTACATACCATACTGTTATAACAAGGAAGTCCTAATGACAGGGCCTGCATTGAACAGAATTTCTTCAGATGTTAATTTTGCATTTCTCAGTTTAGAAGAGTTGGGAGCTTGTCTACCTCAGTTGGTGCCTCCTTCTGAAGGAAAGCACTGCAATAAATCTGTATGAGCTTAACAAAGGAGAACTGAATAAAATACAACATAGTCTTAATTAAGAATGTTGCTCTTTGTTGGACATACAGGTGGAATCATCGCCTGTTCAAAGTGATTTTCCTGATGTTCTCTAGCAGCACCTGAGTGCTTTGCAAGTTATGGGTGCTACAAGATTTCAGCACACTCTCTTTTTTCACCCTGGATAAGAATAAATAATAATAATAAAATAATCATGTTTCTGGGGTGCTGGGAGTTCACAAAACAAAAAATAGCAAGGCCAGCATCTGGAAAGGTGGTGGAAAGTCTGACTTTTTGACATTTCCTTGATTTCTTGCAATTCATCATTTAACTGTTCCCCCCCCCTTCAAATATTGTTGTGTTTCAAGACCTTTTCTCTGTTTTGACAGCTTTTACAAATGGAAAAATATGATTTGAGCATGTACTACTATATTCCCTTTAATATAACCCAAATGACATTTGAATGTCAAAGTTGTATGTTTGTGAAGGAGATACATTTCAGATCTAAACACTAACCTTCACATGTTGCTTTGGATAAAAAAGTTTTTACACGTTTTGGTTTACAAATGCTTACCTAGTTTGACAAGAGGGGGGGCATTTTGCCTTTTTCAGGGAGGTTTCTGTTAAAAAAAATATGTTTGGAGGGTCCAAGGTGTGAGATCTTCCAAAGTGTGACTGGTGAAACATCTAGCAAAAAGGCTGTCATGTTTTCTGTATGAATGTTTATTGCTTTACTTTTAAGTATTTTTGCTTGCAGTTTGCATTGTTTTGCTATTAAGCAGACCTAGACCATCTGCATCAGGTCACTTCAAGCATCTAGAAACATGTACTGAGTAAACTGCAAGATTCATTTATCAAGTTTTTTTTTTTTTTGGTCAGCACAAATGTATTTATTTGTGAAGATTTTCGAATGTATTGGTTTTAGATTATTATATTGTGGCAACCAAGATTTCTTAAACAATTGTAAAAGTAGGTACAATTATATGTATATGTAGGATTACATTAATATGTATGTAAATAGTACGGTACTATAGACCTCAACTGTACTATACCTCACAATAGTATTCTCTTTCTCTGGGCTTTATTACATGTTATCCAAGTACCAATGTATCAGTCTAGCAGATGGAAGCAAGATTCGTTTAAATAAAATGTTAATATATAGCCCGTGGACTAACAGCGCTCACGTTAATAACATAAGTGTGTTATTCAGAAAAGGTTATTCTTCTCTTGGTATTTAAGTAAAGAAGAATAATGAATTCAAGACTAAAGAAAATTGCTAAAGACTTTGTATCCATTTCCTTTTCAAGTTTTAAAGAATGCAAACTTATGTTCCTGGTAAGAAAAAGCCTACTGTAGTCAATATATAGTGTAACATACTGGGCATACATGGGCTCCTTTTGTAAACTCAAATAACAACATGTTACAAAGCATATGAAATATTAATGACCATAGTCTGTAGACATGGTACACAGGTTTCACGTGGAAAGGAACACTTAGAACAATGTTGAGCATGTCCAAACACCAGTAAGTAGTGAACTGTGCAGTAGCTCATATTTATACAGAAACAGCAGGAGTGAAGTTCCTCAGGGCCTTTGACTGCAATTTCAGATGCTTTTAATTTCACAATGCTCTGAAAAAATGGCAATTATTATATTGATTATATGCATAGCCCATTGGGTTTTTATTACCGCTCAGACTTCTTTCTTCAGATAGCGCATCATGTTCGACTTATGGGCTATTTTAACAGCTGTGTTAATCAAGCGGTTATTGAGTCTCTGTTTACTGAAGGAGAGAGAGAGAGAGGGAGAAGGAGTGAGAGAGAGATAGAGAGCGAGAGATACAGGGAATTAATGTTAAATCCATTAAGTACTATTACACCGCAGTTAACAGTACTGAGACCATTTGTCCTAATGGTCAGGATCCTAGAGAATTAAAGGAATCTCTGGTTCAAATATAAGAGTACAGCATTTAGGCACCTTCTCCTGAATCACTTCATGTCAATAGTGCCCTTAATTTAGCTTTTTCTAAGGTGAAACGCCTGCGAGATGATCTGATTAATGCACTTAATGAAAATTAGTGTAATGACTTTATTGAGCTGTCAGATCCATAAAATGCAATTATAATTAATGAATCTAAATTATGACTGACCCGTACACAGAGGTTTTTAATTTAACATACAGTGTGAGTATCACCTCCAGACCCCCCCCCTTCATCCTCTCAGTGGGACAGTTTGATATTGTTCCAGAGTATTTGTATTCACATTGCTGACGTTTGCTTACTATATTGTAAAGAATTGTATCTAAGGTAAACCTTTTTGTATTTTACTATACTGCGTGTCTTAAACAGACCATTTTGACCATGCTTGGATAACTTGTATACTATATATTTACCTCTTTGAGTATTAAAAAAGGCATTTTGTAGATTATAGCACACAGAATATGTTTTTCGAATATCAGACATAGTCATTTGGGCACATTTTCATGTCCTTCAGTTTGTGAAAGTGTTTATTTATTTATTTGTATTTCATTTTGGGTTCAAATATTCCTCACTTCCTGATTAGCCAATAGAATGTGTACAGTTTTTTCTCAACTTCCTCTTGTGTGCAAAGGATGTTACAGCATTAATTCTAATTAAAATAATGAGTCTGCTAACAGACAGTGGCAGCAGCCAGGCTTGTTCGTTTTACAAACAGCAGGGTAATTTATTTCCTGTTTTGGAAATCACAACCCATACTTATATACTTGAGTTAGAGTGCATTGATATAATTGGGGGAGGAGGAAGTTGAGAGGCACTGGTTTGTGCCCCAGTGCTACTCACAGCTAAAAAAGCAAATGGGCACTGCGTTTCCTCTCAGAAATATACAATTACTACTGAAACATGGAACGCGGAAATACGTTTTTTTCTAAAGGAAGCGAAAGGAAAATAATAAAACAAATATTACTGTTCTCCAGTTTCCAGTTGTGGTTCAATGATCAGGATGAAGTAACTGAAACAAAAGAACATTTGAAATGGTTTATTAATTATACTTCACATGCTAAGCCAGTCTCTGATAAGAAAGCAGCCAAACAAACACACCCAAAAAGATGATCTGTGAAAATATTAATTGCTTAACACAGTTCGGCGTATGACATTTAGTACGATGTTCCTTGCAGCTGCATAACTTCTGCTGGTTCGAAAGTCATGTAATTTCTAGATACATGCCTGCTGATGAGTGTCACTCAGATGAAGGATTCTGTCATGTCAATATTATTTTGTCCGTTTCGGTGATGTAAATTCTCCCTGCCAGAAGTCTAGTGAGTACTATGTTCACAACACGGACTGTGCCATGCTCTTGTACCAGCTTGGTGATATTTTTTATTCATATTTGGAACAGTCTGCTGCTGTTTCAGATTCAGACTTCAGGGTCGCAAACATCTGTGTTCATTTAACTTTCAAATCATTTTCCAACCTCAAAAGTGTTCATAGGTTCATTCATTATGCACATTATATGGATATTCAATAATCAATGTCCATGACCTTATCGATCACCTTATCAGTCATCTTGTCAATTAGTGCATATCTTAGAACAATTGTCTTTTTAAAAAGAAAATGCAGGGTATCAACTATTCCTTCATCTTGTCCCTTAGTAAAGGAAACTAATATGAAATCAATGAATCGGTGAAATGTGATTAGATTGTTTTCTTGTCTTGGCTAGCCTGGGCCTTGTTAATGTGAGAACTTCTTTAAAATGATGATACAAATGTAGCGATTGATTCATAGTCCTATAATATATTCACACACACAAACACATATTTATACACAATACACAACAACAATGACAACAACAACAACAACAATATTATTATTATTATTAATGCCCTGTAGATCAATGAACTAGTTACCCCCAATGTGCTGTTTTTCACGCCTAGAGCTTGTTTGCATTTACTGTTTCTTGCTCATCAGACCTTAAAAAGGTCTACACAGGGAGCTAATCTGCTTTAACTCACTATGACCTACATGCTGGAGTGCATTTCTCACTAAGGGAAAAAAAAACAAGATCACCAATTGCAAATCAGATTAGTCAGTTTAGAAAACAATGAGCTAAATAGATTGCTCTAATCCAATCTCCTGCTCACTTATTTTTCTTTTAATCAATTGTGTTTTAGGTTTATCTTACATGGTGATGCACTTGTAATAAACACCTGGCTTTCACTGCCATAAAGATGCAGTACATGGAAATGATGGAGCTCAGTTTTATTTTCAAACAGACAGAGCACCACCTAGGAAATAAATCAATAAAGAAACTGTTACAGAAATACATTTAAAAAAATGTGCCTTACTTTTTTTATTATTAGATAGTGTAAATGTAGAAATAAATATGTAATTATTTTAGAAACAATTATATGGATTATACAACAGAAATTAATTTAGTTCTGATTTCAAGACAATAGGTCCTGAATTTTTTCTTGAAATTTGCCATATGAATTGATAAGAGTAGTCCAGACAGACAACCCGTCAGAAGAAACCATTATCCCTTTGTAACAGAACTAACTAGGCCTTCTGATTTGATATGGGAGCTCTGTTCATTGCTTGTTTGATTTTCCATCTTGAATCAATTGCACGGTAGTCTTTCTCTAAAACAGAAAATGAAATGCTTTTATTTCTGTTTGACTCACCCTGTGTTTGAAATGCCCCAAAGGAATTGCATATAGAACTGACACGTGGGCATTTGTATAAAGCTGGGTTGTAATCGACATACTTAAAGTTATTTGCAAGATAATTATGACCAACAGCTGTAGGTAATGCAACCCATAACAGTGAGCTTAATTAATATTCTAATTCTGCCCCACACTGAGTCCAATGCAAGCTATTAAAGACTGCACAGCACACATATGTACATGAGGCATTTTTCTGCCTTCAGATTTCACACTAAACATAAAACAGAACATCCCTATCTGTCTATTTCATACATACATTATCGAGCATTTTTTAGAATGTTAATTGCTAACTGCTTTATTAAAGATCTGATGTTGTCGTTTTTTTCCCCCTCTCTATCTTACAGCTATGTTAAACCCTTGTGTGCCATATCATATCTGCAGTAAATTTAATTTAATTTACAAATTAATTAATAGAGGAGCACATTGGCTGTGTATGGTGTGCAACGCGCTCTTGTCTCAGGGATATGAATTACAAAAATATGTGCCGAATTTGTTTCTCCAGGCGAACTATTAAATATTTCATGAAATGAGTAAATGTAGAGAGAATGCTTCCCCTTGTCTGATTTGCCGCAATTACAGAACACTTCTTATCTGCACAGGTTCAGGCCACGAGAATATTTGCATGCAGAGACCCAAATATATGCAGGAAAATAGCCCTACACTGTCACATATTATAAGGTCATTTTCCTCACAAACCCAGTTATTGCTGTTGGTTTTAGTCATTTCATTTGACATATTAAGCTTCTGTATCTTGGCATAAAGGACACAATATTGCAGCATATTGGCAAGCTCATTTGCTTTTCACAGCTAGTGTTGTGTCCAAATATCAACCCCCTGGGATAAACACATGTATAAAGACTGCAGGCAAATGAGCCTCAGCAGCAGGTGGCCTATTGCAGCCTAATGAACACGGCAATCTGTTACTATCACTGCAGCGCTTTTCACCAGACAATTAGGCAACTAAGCGTGTAATTATTCCAGGCCAACAAGAAGAGCCTCTTCTCTAATTTCATCTTTTCATTGCTGTTTACTCACCCACACTCCCCTCATTAATGAGAGATTTTCCAGTCTATGCTAATTGGTTTCAATAACATTCATTTTAGTTGAAAGGGAACGATTCTGTTAATTGAGAAGCGAAAGCATCTTTTCATTTCAAGTGCGTCCCTGCGACGGAGCTTTGAATACACTCAACAGGTTCCAGCTAATGAAATTAAGTTACGCTGCCATGGCAAGGAAAACCGAATTAAAGCAATTTATTTTCATTGAAGCATGTGGCACGGCTCCGGCACAATTAATACGTAATGTACAGAAAGGTAATTTGGAAATGGTGTGCTCCCACAAAAAAACAAGCCCGTATTCTTCAGATCTGGTCAGCTGAGTGTTTAACCAGGCTGCTCTTTGTTGCTTAGTCACATTAGAGTGTGTTCATTGTTCAAGCCAGAGAGATGAATGTCACATCTATACTTGACAATACAGTTCTTCGTGGTGTGCCTCAGATTGACTATCCACAGTGTTACTAAGGGATTTATAAACATTTGATGACATTTTCAACACATTTTCAACATGATATGGCTATTTCCCCCCTATACTTTTAAGTGTTGTTTAATTATTATTGCCCACTGAATGGTGAAAGGTGAACTCTGAACCAAATATAGTGTCCATAGTTTACACAGTTTGAAGTCCATAGCAATAATAATAATAATAATAATACAGATTGAACAAATTCACATGATCGATTTGAGACAAAACCCAGAAAATACTGTGAAAGAATGAGAATATCATTTGGGTCAAAATGTAATAGAGGATTAAAGAAATGAAAAATGAAAAGGAGCGCTCTTTTAAAAGAAGAAACAGGATTTGAAATTATGTTTAATGTTTAAACATTTATCTGGGAACTATTAGATTGTATACAGGCTACTGATGCACAAATATAATTTGGAGTGTCTGATGGAGTTCATTGGACAAACGGATCTATTTGTCTCACTGCCCCACAGTGACCCCATCTGGTCAAGTGGATCCCAGTTGACTGCTGGTTGGCCGAATGCCTGCAGACATCTTTTGGAGATCGCACTCTCCTGTCTGCAGACATCCTCTTTAGGTTGCAGGTTCAGAGGATCAGCAATATCGGACTGGTTTAAAAAAAAAAAAGAAAAAAGTATACAAAAATTTTAATTATTAATTAAATATGGGGTCTCTTAATGACAGAATCAATACAAAATTGGAAAGATGGATAGGCACGGTCATCAGCCTGGCTGAAGGAGTGTACACACCAAACTCTTTTTATCCTGCTCCACCAAGTTTGATATTAAAGGGCAGTGAATCATATGCACCCACGAGAAAAAGTCACCTTTCAATGACATCCGCTGTGTACATCTCTTTTACAGGAAATACATAAGATTGTAAATTGAAACATCTATCTTTGACTGCTTCCAATAAATAAATGAAGCAGGGGGACCCTAACACGAATCTTTCTTTTATGTTTAAGGAAAAAAAAGCAGCAAAAAAAAAAATAGAATGTTCAATGTATTTGAAAAGCAGACTCATTAGCAGTTACACGGCAATTAATTTTTTTCCCCCCTTGAAATATTGCTTCCTGTTAATTGATGTGCCAAAATGTATTCGGAGTGGGATAAGTGTACCTGAGGTTGCCAAGGTTACCCAATTTAATCCACCCACAGACATTCCTGATCTACATAATTCCATCATATCATTCACTGCATTTCAAAGTGATGTTGATAAATGGCACCTTCAGAAGATAATATTTCTGCTTGGATGTAATAAATCTTATGTAAAGTGTTCTGAATTTCATACACCAATGGCATAAAAAATAGCCCTACTATCCCGTTGATACGCAATGGGTTTATGACAACAGGAAAGTTCCATTTTTTTTTTCATTCTTTTTTTTACATTTGAGTCATTTCCTGGTTTAGCGACCGCTTTGCTGAATTTCAAGAATTTGCTTTGTTTTGCTGGGTCTCATTTGGTATGCATTATGCAGTTTGTACCATAATTTTTGGTACAGTGCAGTTATTAAACATAGAAGGAAAAAAATTACAACCGTATTTTATAGTTTCATACATCTCTGACTGAATACATGAATAGATAATTTCAAAGAGTAAATCCCATTTTTTTTAATCCACACATGGCTTCTTTGGTGAATAAGAATTGTGTTTCTTCTCCTCATTCGTTCTACTTCTTCTCCTCAGTGAAGGAAACAGCATGACATAGCAGACAAAAAGTCAGTCATACTTTTCAGTGGAATGCTAAGGGAACATGTCCTGCTTCTACACAAAGTAGACCAAGATACCTGAAACTCCAAAAAGTATTTATAGGTACACAACAGGGAGTGTTAAACATCGCCCACACAAATGACAGAATTCGTATATGTTGTCATTTTAAAACCCTAACTGCTACTACTGCTGAGTAACATACATTCAGAATGTGCAGGGTATATCCTTTAAATCCTCCCACATAAAACATTATTGTAGTATACCAGGGTCAATGCACAGTAGATTGTAGTAAAACATGGATGACACACAAACTATAGGAAACAATGTGCAAAAGGCAGCACAAGTTTACTCTGAATTCCTATCATAAGGGCAATCTACAGGGTTTTGTTTGTCCTGCTTTTAAAGGATAGAGAAACACCCACATACCATCCAAGGTGCCCTACTGCCTTTTTAATTCAATATAGGTCAAAGACATGCTGCTTATCTCAGTACATATATTCCATTCAAAATGCTATGACTTCATCTGGTACTTACAGTGTTATGTTAATTGGAAGCCCTAATTAATAATACAGTCTGTCTGGACAATATGTGTCAACAATGTTCTTTTCAGTATGGTCTACAGAACCAAAAGTGCATTCTGTATTTCTGCGTTGATCAAAAGAACTACAACGATCATGATAAGTAAATTAAACAAAACCTATAAACTTTGTTTGTTTGTTCTTACCAGTGCATATCATTTGAATCCATTATTCCTCATCAAGTAAGAATGATTTAAAGTGAGATTGCCTAAGGGAGGCATTCATCTAAAAAGGTTTTTTATATACAAAAAAAAAAAAAATGCAAGCTGCATTGTATTCAATGTCTTTCCTTTTAATTTCACTCTCCTCTTTTGATTTTCATTAAGACTAAATCTCCTGCCTTTCAGAAGTGAACAAGTAAACGATCCTGCTTCTGTGCAAATTCGTCTTGTACAAAATTAAAGTCAAAAAGTGTATTTTCCGCAAGTGACTGATTACATTTGTTTACTAATTAGGTTTTATTTTCCATTATTAATGTTTTTAATAAGCAAGGAGTCAGGTGTAGCTGACAGTAATTAATGGGTTATTTTAGCAGATCGTTATTGCGTTGCTGCTTCTCCCTAATAAAGCGGATAATTACTTGATGTTTGCTATGAGACAAATAAAGAACTCTGCATTGACTTTTTGACAGCTACTGCCCGTTATGCAGGCAAACCTAATAGATTTTTCAATTGTACTTTTATATCAATCATGTACTGTAGCAGTTAATCATATTTTATGTATCAATTAATGCAATGAAACTTTGTCATTTATACAGTGAATCACATACAAAAAAGTAATAAGATTTTAGTTCCTTAGTTTAGTTCTAAAGTGTGTGTATGTGTGTGTGTGTATAAATATATACACATACATCCATACATAGCTTTAGCCTTGCTAACTTAGGGGCCATTCTTTCCCTGTGTTTCAGATAAAGAAAAGCTTCCGATGTTTGCGATATGCGAAAGTGAGGAAACCCTCCAAGCAAACCAGGAAATTACAGAGTAAGTACCTTTCTCAGTGATAGCAAAATTAAGAGAATAGCATATCACAAAGCCTGTAATTAAATGCAGAGTTACAATACAGTGTTATCATGCATCTATCTTGAAATCAGACTGACAGTGCCCCCTCTTGCACACGAGCCTCGGCACAAACGCAAAACCTTATCTGCCTCTGTGTAAAAACAATAAAAAAGGCAAGATGTAATGGAATTAACTCACAGCTTAAACCCAAGGATATTTAATTTGTATGTTAAAAGTTAAAATCCTAATTAATAATAACAAAACATATATCCTGAAATCTGCATTTCCTTGCTGTTAATAACTTGCATGCCAGATCCTAGAAGCAAAATTAGTCTTGGAGATAAACCTGATTGTCTGATAAACTCTGCAGAACGTGGTGCATTGAATGTCTGGTGTGTGTGTGTATATATATGTGGGATATACACACACACACACACACACACACACATATATATATATATATATATTTGGATAAAGGCATCTGTTAAATTATTATTAATAATAATAATAATTGACCTATTTGTTTTTATAATTAGATTAATGATAATTGGGTGACAGCTAATTATTTAAACAGTCAAAAACAATGATTGAAGAGAAAAAGCAAAAGCCTCAATATTATGCATTAATTTACTTCTTAATTTTCTTTTTTTGACCAGCATGCAGAATATATATTTCCAAACCCTAATGATAATACATGATTGCATAATCTCACTATCAAATGATGAACTGCATTAGGAAGTTAATTTTAAATGATTGACAGTCTTTTATATGCATGCCGCTAATCTACGGTAATTCTGTTTTTTTTTTTTTTTTTTTTTTTTTATTCAGGCAAAAAACAGAGGATGTCATGCCTAACTGGGTGACTGAAATAAACCGGATTCAGAAACACAATGGACAGGCCCCTCTGTTTACTGAGCACATGCTTTCACCCATAAAGGTATCTGTGACACTTTCTTCTCATTTGTCAAGCTATGGTAGTACTGTAATCCACATATGCAAAATGTTCATGACTTAATACTAACCTACCTTGCAATTACTGCTGAAAGGGAGTCCTTGGAGATAAACGATGCAACAGAATCTTTGAATGCATGCAAATACAGAATACCACAGTGTAATATATTAATGCATTTGTTTGTTTGTGTGTTATTGCTTGATATTTTTTATTCCTATTCTTGAAACAAAACAAAAAAACTGTGCGAAGTTAATGTCTTACAGAGGAACATGTTAAAAACAGCCAAATAAGCTAAATATACACCCGGAGCAACCTGCCCTTCCCTTCACAAAGGATGTGCCTATTTCCTTAGGAGGAGACTGTTTTTTAGCCAGTCATTTTATGGCATTTGTCTAATTCGGTAATTTCATCTCCATCGCTTTCAACTTTTTTCCCTTAAGAGCAAAAAACTGATTTGGATCTCCCAGCAAGCTGGACCGTATTCCTTAACTTTCACGAGGGCAACGAAAGAAGTTAGCTTGCGGGACATGGGTCGGAAAAGAACCCTTTTTCCCAAAGCCACAGCAATCATTTGCTTCTGCTGTATACGAAATATAAGACTTAAAACTAGACCTGACTTCAGTTACAGGTTACCATTTAGTGGAAATATATACTTTGCCGGCGACTCAGTAGCAATTCTTCTTAAATAGAGAGAAAAATTGGTTGCCAGTGACATCAGAGCTTGGCTGGCTGCTGCTGGTTATCAGAGGCCATTATATATTGATAGTTGAGGATTTATTGCCGAAAATATAGCCCAATCGTTCTGGATCAGGTGGTAGTCCAGCCCCGGGGGGATAAGCATCACAGCTGTTAGTCTGCTGTAATCTATCAGTAGGTGGAGCAGTGTGATCTGTCAATTAGAGAACAAGCAATTCCACTGATTTGTTATTGGCAGCCTAATAGAGATAATGGTCTTTACTGGACACGACAGGTATAATACAGGAAAACAATGGCATAACGTAAACAGATTATAAATGTTCATTAAAATATCATGACCACTGTCACAAGGCGATGTTAAGGGCACCACAGAGTCTAGCTACAGCTGCTTTTTAAGGGACTAAGGGCTATTTCAAAGGAGAAGATTGATCTTTTCCTCTGTTTAGTTTAGTACATTAAATCTCTGGAATATGCCTCAATGATGTCATGTTAAAGTGATATAAAAATAAACCCAGACATATACATTTGAATCCATTCAGGAGTCATCGGAAGTTATATAATGACTGAGGCATGATGTTTTAAGGGCCTGGTTGCTTTACTGGTAATTTGCAGAACCTTGGCTTCTTATTTATGCAGCATAGTACGCATCCATTTAAGTGCTAAAGAGATATGATTACAAATACACTATGTGCATGGCCTAATTTGATTTTAAACTGGACTGAATGTATCTCATAGCTATCTCAATTAACTGATTAAATACAAGTAAGGTTAAACTAGAGGGAACGTCTCCTATTCTATGTACTGAATTCATTTACTGAGTACTGTTGTCTTCCATACTCCTTAAAGTGCTACAATTGTTCCCTTTATTTTATCAGATATAGAGCTAACAGTTTCTTTAAACTCAAACAGGGAGTTATCAGTTATTATTTTTTTCCTGCAACACAAAGTTCTATCAAGCTCATTACATTTTCTCACTTCATTTCATTTAAATTTGTGAATGAATCAAAAGACAACAATACACAATAAACTAATCATGCTATTACTGACTTTTATTAAGTATTTTTTAATGTATGTAGAGATATATTACACACCTCTCTTTCACTAAGTTACACAATATTGTACAGCAGGTTTTAAAAACAATCCCGTAAGATAAATGTAATCTTTTTTATTGTTACAGATTCTCTTTAGTTTTCTTTTGGCAGCAGCAGAAATTGCTAGTTATACATCACAGACTGGGCCTGTGGCTATTATAATGTTTGGACTGCAGCCAAGTAGAAAGTAATTTAAACATTACAGGAAATTAAATCTCAGAATTCAAATTTTGCATAAAGTTTTAGTACAATGAAAATGTCACCCATAAATTATGAAGTCAAACTGAATTATTTTTGAAACTTTTAAATAAGGAAATAAACTTGACAGTCAAGTGCTTACATATTATTTTTTTTACTAGCAAACTGCTCATGTACAATGACCATTGAAGTTATGTGCATATAAAAATGATCAGCACAGAGAAGGCTCTATCTGCTTTGTATCTTCCCGCTGTCTGATTTTCTAATCACATTTATTTGGCTTATTACATTGAGATATAATGGTTTTAATTTCCAGTTTCCATCCAAGTGTTGATTGCATAAGGAACCTTTCATTTGCTTGGAAATGTTAAATTCTAAGTGGGTGGCTAGGGATTCACAGATGGATTGTAAATGTGTTAGTGTTACAAGGCAAGATGAGAACAGGCTGTCTTCTGCTATTCAATTTTTTACTTCAAGCTCAACCAAATAAATAAACAAACAAAAAAGCAAACAAACAAACAACATATTTGGAATATGCGGCATATTTCCTTAACAATTTCCAGTCCGAATTTATACACAGGAGAAGTCAAAACCTTATTTTCTTTTCATTTTGATCCATTTTTAATAGGTGTTATTGCCCAGTTGCACCCAAAAAAAAAGGTTGTCAGTTCAATATTTGTATTACCATTAAGGGATTGTGGGGGCATGTTTGTGTGTGTGTGTGTGTGTGTGTGTGTGTGTGTGTATGTATTAGAGACAGAGTATGTATTCAGAAGCACAGACATCCTTGTGAGAAATGGTATTCCTTAATTAAAGTCTTACTTAAGTAAATGCATCAGAATGTACTTGACAGTATGTGAATTTGTAGATTATTTTAATTTGCCTACCTCCTCAGGTGAATGATTTAGATGGCCTTGACCCCTCTGTGACTGCAGGGATTAATGTGGTATAATGATTGCTGAGGCTATCATTGCAGCAGGCATCATTAATTATCCCTATTGATTGTTGCTTTCAAAGATAAAGCATTCTGCTGACTGGAAAATACCCTCTCCATGCAAGGTCAAGGCTAAAAAAAGGAAGTTAGATAATCGCATTAGCAAACAACAGAAATAAAAATAACCTCTCTCCCCAAATTGTGTAATTAGGATCAAGTGGCAGCATTAATTTTTGTTTACAAATTGACCAAGTTCTTCATGTCAAGCTGTTTTCTTCCAAAATTCATGGAGTACATGATAATTGCATTATTGTAGGTAACTGAAACAGCACAGAATTGGGGGGATCAGTTTTCTTGAGTGGCTGCAACTTGGTCCACAAGCTGGCTTACTCACCTACTAAAGTGCTAGGGCCTACTGGGACCTATCTAAAAATACTAATGATATGATAAATGAAATGGCCTTGATGGAGGAAGCAATACTGAGCCTTGAGTCCCGATTATGTTTCCTTGGGTGGCATTACAGAGATGTAGGGTTTCACCAGGATGTCATGGTTTATATTTACAACCCCTTACATCACTCGACATGCTCATGTCTCACAATCTCAAACTTAGCCTCGATTCTCGGTTTCAAAACTTTAACGGTTGGGTCATCCCCTATTCGTTTCTTAACATTAATCGACATTGATTGATTCACAAATGTTAAGGCAGGGAGAATGTTTTCACAGTCGCTAATTTCCCACCTTTCCTTGTGAAAGCTATCCAAGAGTCTGTGAATATTAAGAGAAAATTTAAGAATTTAAGAATTCACTCTGTTCTATAATGGCAAACTGCCCAAGGTGTTCCTGAGGATTTTGCTAAATCAAGCATGATGCGTTTTCAACACACTATTCCATCTTCTGAACTGAGAAATTATGTTATTAAAAATGTCTGCTGCAACAACACAAAGCTAAAGAGAAATCCGCCACATAACTGTTTGCTAGATCAGCAGCATGTAGTTTTTTGTCTGCAGTGTGCAAACTGTAGTCTTTGTTTTATGTTGGATAAATCCAGAATAGCCAACATAAAGTATACATGCACTGTGCTTGAACATCATGCCAGCATCACAGATGAAAACTGTGTTTGACACAAATGTATTCTCTTTTCAAATGGCCATTTGCGAGAGCCTGCAAAGAAATAGTCATTCATTTTTGTTCTTCTCATCCAGAGATCTGTGATTGGCATGTTTTCATATGTGAATTGTGTTTTCCTCTGACGTGTTCCTTTGTACAACCTCTTCATGTCAAACACAGTGTATGAAAGCATTTTGGAAGAAACTGTGTTCTTAAAAATCACACACACACAAACACAAAATGTCATTCCTGTTTCATTTTCTGAATATGGAACAGGATATACTATGTGATTAAATGAAACATTGGATTGAGTGAATAAAACCCATGTACTTTTTATTGTCAGATGTGTGTCCGGTACTGTGCTCCATATGGCATCTTGAGCGATGGATCTTCTTATCTGGAGTATATAATAAGGAGCATTCCAAGGTCTAAAGCTTCATTACACCTCAGGTGCTTTGAAACAGACTCAGTTTGAAACATCACATTGTCTGTATTGTATTCATTGTGGAATTGCAAAGCAGTTGCCTAAGGGCATGATATACCAGCTATTTCAGCTTCGGCCAGTGCTGTACAGTGTGTAGTGGACTTATCCTAAAATGTATATATATATATATATATATATATATATATATATATATATATATATATACACATTACATGTGTGTGTGTCTTTGTGGGTGGGTGTATATGTGTGTGTGTGCATTTACAGTAGCATCCACACACATTTAACAAACAAATGCAGGTATATATTCAGTATTTTTCAACAGAAATACATAAAAAGGTAAAGAATGGTCTGACTGTCAATATGTTATGCATTTATATCATATCTATCAAAAATAGATACATATATTTCAATGTTCATAAACGTATTCATATGCTAGTATAATCCATAATGAATCCTTACTTGGATTTGATAACATACAAGGGGTACTTCCAGTCGCCTTTGAACAGGTTCATTGGCTTCTCTGGAAGGGTTTTCAATAACTGCAATGCTATCTCCACCCTGAACCATGAATGCAGATCTGTTTGCTTTCAGGTTTGTTATATCCTCCAGTCCTGGCACCCTTGTTAGAAATGAGGGAAGTAGATGGATCCTAGAACACTAGGGTAATTTATCTAAAACCTGGCACCCTCTGTGAAGAACCTCATGGACTTTCCAGCACAATCAACACCCAACTCTCACATTTATGGTCTATGACCACATTTGCTAAAGGAGCACACAATCTGTGTTCTTGACTGGCTATCACAATTGCCTGACCTCAATCCAATAGAACATGTGTGTAATGAATGGGAAAGAGCAGTCCATGAGCACAGGCCAATGGGCCACAGCACCTGGAGGACCTGGAAGGGTCCTGCTTTGAGGAGTTGTGGAGTAGGCTGCTTGAGAACTTGATGTGCCTATTTAAAAGGCCACAGGAAGTACATCCGCCATTATGATGAAAGCCAAAGGAGGATTCAAAATATGGTGAATACATTGAAAATGGGTTTTTAGAAATATATGTAGACAGAAATTATATTGATACCTACATTATTGTCTGCCATTCCATTCTTTACTTGGAACGATGCAAAAAAAAGAAACAACATAGTTTCCCACCTTCAATTTCTCGCTAATTTCACACTTCATTGGTATGAAAACAACACTTGGCAGCCACTGTATTTATGTATAAGTGTGTTTATGAAAACATTTCTTCTAAGACATTTCATAGTTTTCATAGTTTAAATTGAATGATGCAAATGTAAAACTGCAATGACATGACAGCAGTTAGTGATTGATGCTCTCACACTGCATGGTACTTACTGGTGAAATGCATATTTAAGCAAATGTGTGTTTTGTTTTGTTACTCTTATTATGCAAATGTACATATTTAAAACTGAATGTAGTTTTTTAGGATATTTCAATGTGCTTTCAGTATTGTTTGTGACACACATATCTGTACAATTATTGCTCAAGGAATAGATGAGACGTTTTGACCACAAAGCTGAGTCACAAACTAGTTACACTTATATTTAATATATGAAATGTACTGACAAAATCCTGGACATGAAATAAGTGAAAAATAATCTACCGAATCAGCAAATAAAAATCAGGATGAATCGCAAAAAGCAAATTATAAGACCCGCAGATCAATCATAATGTTTTGTGAATAATTGCATACTGTCTGATTGCCATACAAATGCAGCTGCTCACACTTGCTTCAAAGTTACGAACTTAGGAGCTAAACTATTGGCAATTGCAAGCTCTGTTAGTTTGAAGTTAATTATGCCCGTGAGCAAACTGCACCACACATTAGAAGAACAAGGTTAATGCTGAAAAACGTTACTGTAAATCTGATCCTAGCTAATTTTAAGAGAACTACTGGGAAACGCAAGAGAATCTAATGTTCAGAGATGGATATCCATACCTCTCACTGCAGGTCTTTATACACAGACAAGAGATTTGCTCCGGTCTTACTTTGCTTATTTGCATGTATCCTGTCTCTTGTAAATTCAAAATAACAAATTAAATGGTATACTTGAAAAGGGAGAGAAAGAGAAAAGAAAAGGCAAGGAAGAAAAGTTGGTGAAAGACTACAAGTAAGGAGGAATCAAGGAAGGAGAGTACAGAATTGCTAAACAGCAAGTTACATTACACCTGTATTTCAGACAACAGGCCTTTTCATTTTAAGATAAAAAAAGTAAAAAATTGAGCATGAATGCTACAAATAAAAGCATAAATAATGTATTTAAAATGTATGTAATGTTTTTTTTTTTTTAACCCTTTCGATTATGACCTGAATTGTTCAACAAGTATTCCACAGGCGCACAATCATAGGTGATGGCCTTGCCACAAGAAACACTGAACAAAACATTTAAAAATGTGCTGTTGTGAACTGAGCTATTAATGCCTTGAGCATCTGCAGAGTATGAAACTCCATTCATAGCTCCCTCACCGAGAGCTGACTATTAATGGCAACCCAGCTTCCTTTTGTGCATAGTTGCAGACCAGCACACAGAAAGATGGAGAGTCAGAATTAAATAAAGGGAGGGAGGGAGGGAAGTCTGACAGAAAAAGAGGAATGTGAGAAGGAAAGAAAGACCGATGTATGTGAGTTCTTCTTGATTTGTGCTGTTTAATTGTGTGAGCAAGACTGGATCCATCTTGTCCTGTCAATAAATGAAACCTTTGAATTTGAGTCTGAACTTGAATTTGAGAGAGAGAGAGAGAGAGAGAGAGAGAGAGAGAGAAAGAGAGAGAGGGGGAGAGAGAGAGAAGAGAGGCTGTGAGAGACAGAGAGAAATATAGAAAGTAGAAGACAGAGAATGAGATGTATAGATGGGGGATGGGGGGGAGTAGTGAATAGGGGCCTCCTGTGGGGCAGAGAATACCCAGAACCTGCAGCCGACTTTCCAGCAGCGAGCCAAACACTTCCCTCTGACCCAGGATCTGGCTTTGACAGGCGCTTGCTGGGAGGGAGCTTGCAGCTACTTGAGTCCCAGGAGTCTGTGTCTGTGATTGTGTATGCAGGGCCTCTGGAGGGGGATTCAGTTTTTTTTTTTTTTTTTATATAAAGTCTTTACATACATTAAATGATACCATTAATTGAACAAAATGAAGGAGTACTGAAAACTCACTTGAAATATTTTATTTTGTATTATTATTTGTCCTTATCATAAGCACTTTTTTAAAAGCAGAATAACCATCTAAAATTACAAATCTGAAACTAAGCAACTACAATTCGTACAGCATTTCGGCTTGTTGTTCTACACTAACTGCTTTGATTTCCTCTTCATCGTGCCAATTTGCAAGCAAAATACTTTTAAATGAGCCTTGGAGATAGGAAGCAGTGGTGGCTTGCACTCATAGTAATTTGATAATGTCGGGCAAAAAAGTTATCTGAAGCTAAATTAGATTATTTTGGTATTTACATTTTTAAATTATCTTTGAAGTACACTGTTTGTATTCATATTGCTGCTTTTTAAAGATAGATATGCTGTTTGTAATTAGAAGTATGGCCTAAAAACTACCTGCATTTTGTCCTGTGCAAATACAATTGAGGCCATACCATGTTTATGCATAAAATTGAAGTTATGTGGTTATGCCTGAATTTAAATTGTGTATTAGTTCAAATGGAACATATATATTTATATATCTCCCCTAGACTTTTGACAATCATCCGTGTTGGTAAACTACTGTTTACTCTCTACCTGTCCAAAATATTTACTTTTCTTTCAAGCTTCTGAACAGAATACCGTTCCCTGGTTTAGTAATACGAATACATGATTAGTAGTTTGATCTTTCTCCTTGTAGTCTTGAAAGCCCACCAATCCTCCAATTCTTCCTTCTTTTCAAGACCCCAGTTTAAGAGAACCACATGGGTCTCTTGTGTCAGACTTGGAAAGGTGTTTGTAGCCTTCTGAACATAAACTGTATTGCAAGGGCAAAACACTTTAATAGAAGCAGTTGAGAAAAAAAAATTCTTGTAAAACATTCACTTTTCATTTTTTGCAATTGATAATACAACTTTGAATAAGCCAATAGATTATGTATAGTAGAATGAGGATTTTTAGTAATATCAATAGATTCCCCCAGTGCATATCTATCTATATATCTATCTATCCATCTCTCTCTCTCTCTCTCTATATATATATATATATATATATATATATATAATATTGCTTTAACTCTGTTTGCAAAGCTAAGATAAAGGTTTACCCAAGAAGTGCTCCTCTGGTAGTCTGTGACGCCCATTTATCTCTTTGACATTTCCTAACTTAATATAGACTCAGGTTAACAGAATTAAGCCCAAGCATTAAATAACCATCCTACCAAATGTATCTCTCCAATGGTCAGAAATTGTTTTAAGGACTGAAGTTCTGTTTCACCTCGCGTTGGAGTGCAGGTCACATACTTGCACTCGCTGCAAGGAAAAGAAAACAAGATGTCTCTTCTTATATTGTGGAGACCTTGTTAGAACCCTGCTCGCCCACAAGACTTTTTTATCTGCAGCTTTCTACTAATTGTTTTCAGTTTCTCATGCTTTTATCAGTTGTATCACTTTATGTTTCCATCAAACACTGCATTTATCTTATCATTGCCTTGACAACTGCCTATTAGCAAAAATGGCTCTATGGGCCTGTGGGTATTTTTTAGTGATGACACCGTGACATTGTCAGGCGGCTGCGACTGGCATGATAGTTGCAGCATGCAGTGCTGGGATGGAGCTGTCAGCTTCCGAAGGTTTCTTTGACAGCCGTCTCCCTGTATATTCGATAATCTTTTCGGAAAACTTTGACCTGCAAAACAAATGCTGACACATACATTTGCTTTCTTTTAAGCCTGATGAAAAAAGAAAAAAAAAACATATTGCGATGTCCGTTCAACTGTTCGAGGCATTCTACTCGACAGCATTTAAACAGTTAACCAGTCGAGGTTTCGAAGTGGAGAGGGCTCCACCAGCTAGTGATGGGGATGCTTTTTGACAAGTTTAACAAGCTAATTGAAAGCCATCTGCCACAAAACAGGCATTGAGATTGCACGCGTATATGACGTCTCCTTTCATTTCCTGTAGAGATTTGTTGGGTTGTGTCAGAGAGATTGTTTGACAGAATGTTACCCATTATGAGGTTGCCTTATTAAAGGGTATTTTTTAACATGCAGCACAGTAAAAAATAGGTCTACTGCCTATATATTGCTTACCATACTTTGCTAGATGTTAGTGTAGCACATCACCAAAATGTAAAGGACCATGCATTGAACGACCATCAAATGTACATGGTTATAATATAAAATTAGAAATCAGATATTATGAACAAAGAAAGCAAACTAATAGTATGTATTTGGAGTCTGGAAATTCTAGGTGTAATGAAGCTTATGAGCAGCGAAGTGTGGCTGAGAATTAGACCCAAGTTTCTAAAGAAGTTTTTTAATTAGAATGTGGTTTATATTTACCACAAATCAGCCTACCTGTGACATCATAAGTCTTTCTGTGAAACCAGAGAGGAGATTTCAGCTTCGGACTAATACACAGTTTCTTTGGCAGTTGGAAAGGGGGTGAGGTTTGGCGTCTAGTTTGGAGCCAGAGAGTAAACAGAGGACCATCATGTTTTTGCATGCTTAGCAAAACTCTGTGAAGCCTAATGAAAGGGTAGCAAAATTATAGTGCAATCCGTACATATACAGAAAACTGGCTAACTGTGATAAATGCACAGTAATTAGGAGTTTCGTAAACATTACACGAAACAAAAAACAAACAGAAACAATATAAATCCCAGGCTCTTTACCATGGTTGTGTGGGGTTACCTCAAACTAAGCTCTACAAAAATGTGGCGAATGAGGCAGTGCCTTAGAGTTCCTGTGGTCACACTGCTCAGCTGGAGTAATTCATTATGAGAAGAACACCCTTATCTTGTCAAAGCCCTCACATCGTTAGCCGTGTTTCAGTGCATTAGGCACCAAACGCAGGTTGAGCAGGCAGCTGATTACAGCTTGTCTCTGCTGTGGAGATGAGTGATGTTTGAAAAATTGAAATTGTTGTGTTAATAATATTCATCAGAATGTGGCTGTCTGGAAGACGTCAGGAGAGACTAATGGATGTGCACGTGTCATCCTTTTTTTTTACACATATCTGTGTACAGAGTTTAATTGTTGACTTCCAGCTCTGTCTTTTATACATTTACCTACAATATCCTGGATTTGAGGAACAGGTACAAAAATGTGTTCAATACAAAGCTTTGTTCAAAGTATTGTGAAGCTTCTAGTAGCCAAAGAAGTCTGTCTTTAACCGGCTGTTAATTAAATACTGTCAGTGTTAGGGGATCTCTGTTCCTTATCTTTATTGGAGGGGAATATAGACAGGATTTATTTTATTCTCAAAAAAATTATAGCTAAAATAGGGAGAGAAGCTAGGAATGACATTTTGTATCCAGTTATGGTGGAAATCATAATGGTTTTCAATAACAGCAGACCAAAAATTACATTTCTGCACTATTGATTTTTATTTAATAGTAAATGACAGGGTAACAAACAGCCTGTGTACAGACTTCAGTGTAAACATTTATCCAATAAGCACAGTTAAAGAAGTTCCCTGACTTGCTACTTCTGCAGCCTGGCAGGAGGAAAATCAATGTTAATTTAATGTGAGGCCACAAAACTAATTTTGCCTTCATTGTTCCTTGTAAACTCAATAATCAAGCTTCATATTTACAAGCACACTCCACATACAACTTTTCTGTCATACATCTTCAAAGTCAAAGTTTTCCTATGAAGCAAATTACACGATGAATGCAATTTTAAATAACTGCATACCTAAATAAATACATTTGGGGATTAATAGTATAGATCAAATATCTCACGTAGTATATTTATTTATATAGAGATTTATCAATGTATTACCATTTATTTATATACATTTGGTGTACTACCATTATATTGATTGCTGTAATTCCAGACATGAAGGACACAATAGCTGACATAAGTGGGTGAAGTAATAATTCATGCTTCATGACTTGTACATTTAAGTTATTTTTTTTTCTTCACATCCATTTGTTCTCACTGAGGTTTACTAATAATCAGACAGACTGCTACAAGAGTCCCGTCTTGCCAAAAAATAGGATTTGCCCCAGTCTGGTAATCTATTATTAATTACCTGTGTGCTATCTTACCACTTCAATGCTCAGAGACTAAAATTAGGCAAGAAGTAAAGTGAGACTGGTGTCTGCTGGGCCTAGCTGGCAGTAAAATAGTTGCCTCAGTCAGTTAACTGAACAGGGAGGTGATTAGAGATCAGGTACAGTGATCAGTATCTGTTCAGGAGAGCACATCTGGACATCTGCATATAGCAATTAGTGAAGATGAAAAGGCATTATCCATGCTCTTGCAACAATTGCATTTTTGTATTAATTTTAAAATCTTACTTAGAACCTGATAGAAGTAGAGACTTTACATGTAACAAAAATATTAATTCCTATTAAAAAAAAAAAAGAAAATGTATAAAAAAACCACAGATGTGCAACTCATTTAACTAAGTAATTTTCCTTTAATGCTTAAGATAATCAAAGTCCCACTGTATTCATATCTTTAAATCTGGATCTGTCTATATATATATATATATATATATAGTTATCATGCCTTCAAAGATCTATAAAAATACTGCTATTAATTTTATTCAAACACTTGCTCCCTTGACACAGATATGTGAAGCATATTGAAATGTTGGGAAGCTGGCTTCTTTGAGTGATTCACTGGTGTGCTCTACATATTCTGGGGAATGCCCTACTGTTCAAGTACATGAAGTCATTTCATAAGCAATTTGTGAATTCTGGATCCTGTTACAGTTCTCACAGTCCGTGAGATTGTTTTTAAAACCTGCTGTGACAGTCTCTAATAAAAAACTAATAAAAAAAATAGCAAAATAAATTAAATAATAGGTGTGATGCACATCCCTTTGTTTGAACAAGGTTCCAATGGAGCAATTCGGTGCGTTATTTTAGGCACATGCCTTTGAAAAAATACAGACATTCGGGTTCATTCACGTGCTAAAGTTATAAAACGTTTACACCCATCATTGAGATTAAACATATAGGAAAGCACTTTTTAATGATTCTGGTTATTTTTTCCTTTCACAGTTCAGCTGCTTGTTATTACGAGTAGTTCTGTCACAGTCATGTTATATCACAGATGGCCCTTCCTAAAGCCGTGATGACTTCTTTACTTATTTTGTGCAAGATGGACATTTTGCTGTATAAGTGTTGGTTAAATATTGACAACATTAAATTAAACAGATTGAGAAACAGCTCCCTTACATCACTGGAACTGAACAAATTGTTTTTACAATTTTAACAGAAGTAAAGAGTATAAGCAAAATCAAAAGGCTGTCATTATGTAACAGGAGCAACATTATTTTATACTTTAATTCAATGTGTACTGTCCCATTTGCAATTTAAACAATAGGGAATGTAAAATTCAGTGTGGTGTGCCATATATTTTATTTCCCCAAGACCCCAAGAACATGAACTTGTATGATACTGCTTAATTTTCAATTTTCGTTAAATCCTGTCAACCTGAAGTGGAATGTTGAAAAGGGAGATCAATATTCAAATGCCACATTTCACAGCCATTAACCCCAAAACAGTGACTTCACACACACACTCTCACAGTGACCTCATACACACACACTCAGAGTGACCATTCACACACACACACTCGAAGTGAAATCACATACACTCTCAGAAGTGACCACACACACACTCAGAGTGACCTCACACACACACTCTCACAGTGACCTCACACACACACTCTCACAGTGACCTCATACACACACACTCAGAGTGACCATTCACACACACACACTCGAAGTGAAATCACATACACTCTCAGAAGTGACCACACACACACTCAGAGTGACCTCACACACACACTCTCACAGTGACCTCACACACACACTCTCACAGTGACCTCACACACACACTCTCACAGTGACCTCATACACACACACTCAGAGTGACCATTCACACACACACACTCGAAGTGAAATCACATACACTCTCAGAAGTGACCTCACACACACACTCTCACAGTGACCTCACACACACACTCTCACAGTGACCTCACACACACACTCTCACAGTGACCTCATACACACACACTCAGAGTGACCATTCACACACACACACTTGAAGTGAAATCACATACACTCTCAGAAGTGACCACACACACACTCAGAGTGACCTCACACACACACTCTCACAGTGACCTCACACACACACTCTCACAGTGACCTCACACACACACTCAGAGTGACCTCACACACACACTCTCACAGTGACCTCACACACACTCTCAGAGTGACCTCACACACACACTCTCACAGTGACCTCACACACACACTCAGAGTGACCTCACACACACTCTCTCACAGTGACCTCACACACACACTCAGAGTGACCACGTACACACACACACTCAGAGTGACCTCACACACACACTCTCACAGTGACCTCACACACACACTCAGAGTGACCTCACACACACACTCAGAGTGACCTCACACACACTCTCTCACAGTGACCTCACACACACACTCAGAGTGACCTCACACATATTCAAAAGAGAACATATAAAATATTCAATGCCATGTGCAAAACTGCAAGATCTATTGTTTATATCATTATCATGTATTTTGAACTTTGCATGGGCATTAATTTATTTTTAAGTGAAAGGAATGTTCTATCAGTGTGGTATATTGACTGTTAACACACAGAAAACACAATGCTGAAATTAAAGAAGAATAGCCAGAGTCCAAGCATTATGTGGGTTTATCTTTCACCAGTCGTCAAGCTTGAGTCAGTTCCAAAAAATTTGCTGCAAGAACTGAAATGATACAAGGGGGAAAGTTTCACCTGTCACAGATGCAAATCCCAATTTTTTCCTGTTCCTTAGTCTTCCTCAGCTTGTGCTCTGTAATAAGATTTTTTCCCCCCTAAATTAGTTTTCCAATGACTGCTTTTTTGGCTTGTCTTTAAAACTGGGTAGCTTCCAGGCACTAACAGGAATGTAAATATGGTATGAATCAACTTTTTCCACATTTTTTCCAAATGGTCCTTTTATGAAGAACAGATTTTCCATAAAGGAAATTAAAACGTCCGTAAAAATGCAGACACTGTGGTGTAGCTGACAACAGCCTTCTCCTGCCAGCCAACAAGTGGTTAGAAGAAGTTAAAAAAAAAATCTATTGCAGGTCATATTGCTTACATGTACCATAAATGTTTACAGTCATGTTACAATTGTAATAATCCAAGTTACAAAATAAGAATGTGAAATACAACTCTGTATTTTATTTTGACTGTGCATACAATCCATCTTAAAACTGAGAGTGATATTTTGATCAAGAAAAATAAAGAAACGTAGAGAGAATTGGGCTACATCATAAAGGTCATATACAAAGCAACGTTTTTTGGACCAGAATGAAATAGAGTTCAAATCTAAGCATAAACATTTTGACACTGATGATGTAAATACGCATTTTAACAGAGCAGTACATCTGAAGTGCCAGCAAACAGAGTCGTTCCAAATCATTGTTGATCTTCTGTAAGGCATTAATTTAAAATACATTTAGTTAACATCAATTACTCGTATATATAAAGTTATATATATACGATTTTGGTCAAATATTTGAGAATTATACTTTACCCTAGTGCTTATTTGAACTGTGACATTGAATATACATATCAATGAAACCTATTGCTTAACAACATTTTGGTATAAAGAATTAACATGTGTGATTGATCATTCAGTTGGAAGTATGATTAAACCAAATATGATTACTGGCAATATTTATATGCTTTAAATAGAAATCATATTTTACGTTTTTAATGAATGGTAAGTATTTAATACATAAAATACTTCATAATACACACAACCACACACACAAAAAGAAATATAGCAATGACAGCTGTGTAGTAAATTGGCTTAGCTTCAATACTGGAGCGTCCATTCATGTTAAAGGGCTTCGTTCTTATTACGTTGTCATCCTTCCGCTAGTTTTAGCAGTATCATCATCCTCATCTTCACAAAATGCTTCAGAATGCAATAAAGTTATTAAATCCCATCAAAGGAAAGGGATTTGGGTTTTGTTTTTCGTTTTTCAAACAGTTACATAGAGACTGGCCCACAGACGCACCTCGCTCCGCGATCAGGCCAGAAGCGGCGCGCTGTGTGTTTCTGTGGTCGGTGTGTTTCTGAGAGTGATAGCCTACAAATTCCCAGCAGCAGAAGACTAGCTAATGTAGTAGAGTGCCAGCAGTCTCACCAGTTTTCTTTTTGTTTCTCCTCAGGACGAGCAGCTGTCAGGTCAGCCCTCGACTAAGAGCCTGAAGCCATTGAGAGCCAGGACAACTTCACCTGAAGGCCAGCTTTTCTACAGACCAGAGAGATCACATAGATACCTCCAGGCCAGCGTGTTTGAATCAGCTGCTGAGGAGTGGGCTGAAAGACCACAGAGTACCTTTCCCGTGACCCATCTGGGCAGGCCCACCAGATCGAGGTACCAATGCTGCCCAGCACTCAACACACAGGCAGCTGGGATGCTCAGTGTTTTACCTCATGTATTTGTTTATTTTCTAGAGTAAAAGGTTTAAGTTACAATGCCGCTTAACTAGAAGAAATGTCTTTCATGAAAATGCAAGTCTATAAAAGCAGCACCATTATTTATTCATCATCACTCTATGGGCGGGAGTACCAGTGTGGTGAAGCAACACAGAATCTGAAATCAAATGTAAACACTTTTGCAAACTTAGTTTTTGTTGCTGGTGTTGTTCTTTGTTCTTCCCTTCTCCTTGGCCGATGCGCTGGGTGTTCGTGGCATGCTTTCTGTCTGCCATCCTTCCCTTGAGTTTGTACTAGCGGACATGAGCTAAAAACAAGAAAAAAGAAACAACAGACGAGCATACACTACAACCCAGTGTTTGAGAGTTGTCTATTTCAACCATGCTAAGCAATTTGTCCCTTCAAGTCATGCCAGTGTGGTGCACAAGCCACTAATCTGCTTAACTATTTGGAAACATTTTGTGTTTCCCATTTAACTGTTTGTAGTAAATGCTTCCAATGTCACTTAATTTAAGCTGCCCCAACAGCAATCAGCACAGTCTGTTTGTGTAACTATATCAGAGTGACAGAATGCATCAAGTAATAGACGAAAGCAATGTCACACTGTATCTCACCACACTGTGGGAGTATTACAAAGCCCACAACAGGCCACCTCTGGGTTTGATGAATGTATCATGTGAGCACAAGGGGAATGGGGAACCACAACACACACACAGACACATGGAAACAATGCGTTGACATTTCAGGCAAAAGCTGAAAATTCACTTACGAGATGTACTGGAAGCCAATGTAATGAGAAAATAAATTGAGTGGATCACCCGCTCTTCTTTGTTTTACTTATCCTTATTACAGGGAAATAAATATATCTCTGCTTTCAGTCTATACCCAAGGTAATGACCGGCTGTGATTATATGCTTTTCATATTGTGCTTTCAGAAATTTTTACATAAAGCGCTCATTTTATGCTAAATGTCAAATCCCTGACATGTGACTTCGAGGGATTTTTATGCTAATTTTATGAGCTTTAATATTCAGATTTTTTTTCTTTTTTTCCTGGGAGAAAGAGGTATCTTGCTTTACTGTAGATAGAGTCTAACCTTCATAGTTAACTGCCCAGGGGCCTTGATTTGATCCCTAGTTAGGTCTTATTGTAAGTGTTCCTCATAAACACACACACAAAAGAATGTTGGAATATCTACTAATACTTTTACAACACACACTTCTTGGACAATTACTTGATTACTGCTTGAAATAATTAACATGTAATTAGAGGTAAAACTATGCATTTATTAAGGTGCTAAGTCTTGTGTGTAGTATACATTTCAGTTGATCACTATTACTATTTTATATGCTCTGTGGAATCTTTTAGAGAAACAACTGTTAAAGTATAGAATATTAACAGAGCAGTAAACTGGTATATGGTAACTGTTAACTTGCAAACTTGCATTTGTTTTACTTCATTATTTGTATTATTGTTGTTGTTGAGGTTATTATTATACATTTAACCAATTCGTAAAACAAATGTAACCTTAGATGAGTCTCTAGAATATCACGTTTGAACTAAAGCATAATATAATTTTTGTAAACCGTAGACAGTTTTGTTTCCTCATTTAATATTTATAATATTTAAATACATTGGATGTGCATGGACAGTTTTAAGAAAGTAAGCAGAAATGAAAGACATTCTTTTAGAAAGATGGTCATTAATAATCAACAATGAAAAATAATCAAAAAACGGGGGACTTTTAGTAAAACATTTTCCATGACTTTGATTACATTTTATAATGTAGGAAAGTTTTGTTGGAAGACTTATGTGATTTATGCTACAGTGCTCTGTATAAACTAGTGGGTAGGTCAAAATGCATGTTATATAATAGTTCATTAAAATAAAGTATTATGGAACGGGTATTGAGTATACATTTAAAAAAGTATATCTATTTTATTTTGATTTCTTTTAGTATTTTAAGGACCAGACATCTTGCTCTCTCAGTGGCCAGTGATCCTCATCATAAAGAAAGAGCAACACTCAGTAAGTTTTATTTCAGACAAGATTTTCAATAAGATGAAAACAAAATAACTAGCATGATAACTGAACACTGGAAACACAGTCTGCAGTACACAATCACATAACATATTAAGTGGTTTCTTCTACCTAAGAATACAAATCTTAAATGCATTTTCCTTGTTTTATTTGTTTGTTTGTTTGTTTGTTTATTAAAAATGCATTTTATGTTTTCAGGGGTCCTTATTTAATTTGACCGCCCGCCAAGTGGAATTCAATATTGCTTGACTATCCAGGTTGCTTTTGTGATAAATTCAAGTCCGCCCTAATCTGACAGTTGTTTTTTTAAGTAATCATTAAACACAATTTATTTGAAGGTGATTTGTAGAGGATCATAAGTGTAAACGTGCCGTGTTGATTGTGGGATTAGCACATTATTGCTCAGCAGGCCTGACTCCTGTGAAGGCGAGTGGGGAGTTTGGTCAGTGGGTCAGACAGGACTCTGCATAGTCAGGGAGGCATGTCAGTGCAGGGAGAAGTGCTTGAAAGTGCAGCAGACAGGAAGAGATTCTTGTTTTTGAAGGGTGGGGGGAATCCTGACTCTTACTCTTACAGACTTTAAATAGACAGATATTTCTTAAAGCCAGCGTGAAATGTCAACAAAGCTGTTGACTGGTGTATCAGTGGAAAAAGTCTGTACCTTTTTATTTGTCAATATATGCCAATAAATAACTTTCTGTTTATATATATATATATATATATATATATATATATATATATATATATATATATATATATATATTTAAGTATTATGTATGTTAATGAATTGTCCTGTGTTGGAATTAGTACAGTATTTTTCTATGCATAACTCACCGGTGATTACTATTGGAGATCTGCATTAGCTTACTTGGTCAAATGAACACTGTTAGCAAAGAACACTCTGCGCTGAAAATGCGGCAATGTCTTATGCAAATAATTCATTTTTTCATTATGGGTGCATTGCATACTATTTCCATTCATTCATATATTAAATGTCATGCCTGTAGTTTTATTGTAAATGTTGACACTGCTATGAACATGAGTGGGCAAATGAAGAAGTAATAATTCGGATAATTCACAAATCTCCCTAATATCCCCTAATTTTATGAGAAGTGTATGCGCTCAGGGGTATGTTAAAAAGATAAAGTAACTTTATTGTTATTATTAGTAATAGTTAGGATGAATATTATATGGTATCATTTCACATTGTAATGCAGATTAATTGTACAGCTGTTTGATTTTATTTTGGTTTATTGGAGGCTTACAAACTTAGCATTCCCAGTGAAACAGAGCTGTTACAATGAAGTACTGCAGCTGGGCAGCACCATCTACTGGTTACTTTTATGTGTGCGGTTTGAGGGACTGTAATATGAAGATGAGGGATTGTACAGGTTTGTCTTTAATTGCATAGACAATTGGTCTTATTTTTATTTTTGTTTAAACTGTGTATTTGTATGTTATATTGGTTAATGTAAGATGAGATTAGAAACATTGCAGTGGACTGCTGGTAGGTTTAAAAGACCCTGATCAAACTGTAGCTCCAATGAATTAGAATGAGGAGAGAAATATTGTCCAAATAAATTCATAAATAAATAACTAAAAACAAATACATAAGTAGGATCGAAATAGTGATATAGATAGATAGTTATCTATATAAATAGATAGATAGATAGATACATATTACTCAGGCTTATTTAAACATTTTAAAAGAAAAGTATTCAGTTTTTATTAAAGTTATTATTTATTATCTTAACTGAACCCATTGCCTTCTTGGATTGTCACAGCTAGTTTGTTGATTTCATTTAGATAATGTATTGTTCTCAGATTCAGCACTGCAATACTTTTGAACCTGAAGACCATAACCAGTAAACTACAAAACAAAATCATACCTACAAAGTCATTTAGCAGCAGTGTTTGTGTTCTGCAGTAATTACACTTCTGATATTCTTATGCTAAGTTTACTATTCAAGTCTGTCAAACAGGACGTGTCATTTGAAGATTCTGAAGGAAAAATCCCACTATTGACAACAAAACATGACTGGTTAAAGCTGTTACTGTATGTATATATGAATTCACATATTGATATGTTTGTGTACATTTGAAGTGTTTGTAACTGTGCTGTACTGTAAAGGTTGCATACATATTTAGCTGACACACTGGCTAAAACAATTATTCTTCCATTAGATTCCTTTAAATCCCTGCTGAAATTGAACAGTACTGTAATGCAATAGAATATTTTGCTATTTCTTAGAAAGCTGTACGCAATTTAATTATCTCGGCTCTTCAGCTTGCTGTAAGAGAGAAAGCGATTCTGAAAACGATAAGCAAAAAGACCCTGTTCTGTGAGCAGATTGAGGGTGGCGATGCAATGATGGATAGACTCTGAAAAGTACATTATCTAGGATGCATTTGGATTGTATTTTTTTTCTAATGTAATAAAAATGCGGTTGTTTTGTTAAAGCACATGGAGATTGCTGTAACCCAGGCCACTGCCCTTTTTTCTGTCTCACATCAAGGTCCAATTCTACAGTTCTGGGTTCAAACTCCATATTCCATTTGGGCAGAAAGAGAGGAAAAAAAACAGGCATTTCTCTTTTTTTCTTCTTCCCCCGTAGCAAGCGTTAAGACATTGTGAGTGAACTGCTCCTTTGAATGCCTCTCAAGACTGCATGTATCTTTCCTATCTTAACAGTATCAAGGGTCTGTTCAAAGTAAACAAATCAATATCTCTGATATGAAGGGTGAAAACAAAGGTTACGTTTTTATAAAAAAAAAGATTTTTGTTTTTTTGGTAACAAAATGTTTTATCCTCCTTTTAAAAACATCTACCCTCAGAGACCGAATGACCTCTTGCTGCCTTTATATAATATATACGATGAATAAAAATGCCCTTATTTGCTCCCCCCCACCGATGTTAACTTGCTAACTGCATTTATATAATCAATGTCCTTCAGCTGATTTTGTTTCTGCAGCGTGAAAACATAAAAAACAATTCCGCAACAATTCTGGCCAGAAATATTCCTGAAAATTATGCGAGCAAAATCCATAAATAATCAAATAAATGAGCAATTGCCACCGTACTGATATGCTTATGATAAATCTATTAAATGTTTTATTACTAATAATTTGAATGGTTCTAATCACCTATGTATTTCCCTTAAATTGCAATACTCAATGGTGATAGACCACATTAAAGTACAGCAATTCACTAAGGTTATGCTGTGATTAAGGCAAACAGACTACACTAGTTCATTATAGCGGATTTTCCAAGGCATCAGATACACAGAAGCTTTCCAGCTAGGCACTAAACCTAACACTGTTTTGGAATCAGTCAGTAAAGCAGTGCTCTCACAGAAATATCCTGTTTGAAATCTGTATAGTTTCAGTTTCTGTACAGACCTAACGGCACTCAGTGGGACTAATATGTGCAGCAGGCTGTCGGCTGGACCCAGAGCTCTCAGACAAGCAGGCCGTCCTTTCGTCTCAGTTGTGAAAGCATCTGACTGCTTCCAAAGAAAACAAAAGAGAGAGAACCAGATGTGGGATGAAGAGAGGGGGTTTCGATACTGTGACGTGGCTATAACCCATGTGCTAAAAGAGACTGGGGAAAACTTGTGGGACCCCTCCGATATCACCCATGGGAGTCTGTGTCCTCCTGAAACAGTTGCTGTGGATTTCTCATTGTCTCATTGGCTTTAGCTACTGTTCTGTTACCATGGTTTCTTATACACAGAGGATTGGGAAGCTAAGAACTGTGCTTACAAAGAACATATCCTTGTTCCGTGACATTAGATCATGTTAAAGAGGAATGCCTTAATTAGATACCCCCCGATGTGGGCTAAAACACAGGTTAACTTGCACAGGTAGAATCTGGCACAACACTGCAACCCGCTTCTTTTGTTGGTGTTGCTTAGATCATTACAGACACTTTGCTGTGAAATGTTTGGTATGAAGCTACATCCAATTAGGAGTAATGTGTGGTGCATTCTACAGGTTCAATTATAGGACAGAATAAAAGTAAAAACAAATAAATAGACATATTTTTGTGCCATTGGTATTTCCACAAACACATTTTTCTTGTTCTTTTTTGTGAATTCAAAAGCAATGGAGAATCATGTTCTAGTCAAAGTTTTTTAAGTATTTATTTATTATATCACAAATAGTTTTTCAGCATTATTTTCTTTCTATTTACTTTTTATGGATGCTGTTTTCCTCTTTTGATTTGGATAGACATTTTTCAATGTTTTAGGCCTTGCAGGTCTGCCAATGATTCAAACCACAAGTGTGTCTGTCACACATTTATGCAATGCATGGCATGTATATTCCTATTTTTTGAGCTTTTAACAATACATATATGTTTCAGGTATGTTTGTGAAGTCCTAGTATAAAATAAATACTAAACTTCTTTTTTTTTTATATTAAAACCCTACATCAAATTCATGCATTTCTAACCTTACTGTATTTTAAAAGTGCTCTGTGTAAAACTTAAGTATGATATAAGGATTTGGTCAAGGGATGTCTTTATGGAACAGTTATTCTATTGAGCAGCCATTTAAACTAAATACATTTAAATGACTGCTTTATGACGGACTTTTGGAAATCATAAATTAATCATGGTGTTAGCTAATAGGCCCCCACTCTCTCTTCTCCCCTCCCCCCAATGCTACTTTACGATGTCATGTATCCATTACCTAAAGTGAGTGGGACTGAAAAGGATATGCAATATTCACGCGTCTTCATTTTTGGACTGCTGTGGAGAGTAGACTGCCTGTTGTGCCCATTATTGCAAATTAGGTTGTGGTCTCATCATGTGGACAGTAGTGTAATTCATTCCAATGAACACCAAAGCAGGGTTTGAACTTCGGGGTCTCACATGTGGAAGCTGGCTGTTTGTGTCATGCTGTAGTTTAAGAGAAAAAAACATTTCTAATTGACTGACATGTGTTCAGCAAATGTAATGGCCGCTTCTATTATTAAAAAAAAAAAAAAGAAACAAAACATGAAGAAGATTATTCTTGTTAGGGGACATTTAGGCTTCCCCATGTATATTTTGTTAGCGGTATATAACAGTGGTATCTGTGATTTTATATAAGCAACATTTAAACAAAATATTAAAAAACAAAAACAAAAAAATATATATAGGTATTCACACAAACACACCTGTATATATTATAAAATGGATTTTGAAACAGGTCACATGTGATTGTGTCATCATTCTAGATTGTGGACAGCAGCAACAATCCATCATGCTGTCAAGTTGATCTACCTATACGGATGCAATTACAGCACAGGGAAACTGTGACATTTCAAGCACCATGGATAAAAAAAGCATCATACAGTATTTTTCAGGACAGGCTTAACTGTTCCAGCTCTACTCTGTGCATTAAAGTTGTCCAGTACTCACTGTGAAGCTCTGAAGCCTGTTTTGTTTGTTTTACAGTCACTATTATAATCTCACAAATCACTTATCTGTCCTGAAGGATATCAGGTGCCTCAGTGTGACAATAATGACGTCCCAGGAGGTGTTAATTGATATTGTACTAGGGTAATTTGGCGTCCTGCAGCTCTCACTTTATGGACTTACTGGTGTCTGGCTAGGTAGTATTACTGCTAATGAACAACAACAAAAATCACTGTGACCTCTGGAGGAAGATGTGATGATTATGAAGCACAGTCTGCCAAAAAAAAAATAGTTAAAAAACGTTTAATTACTCTTCAGTGAAACAAATCTTGTATTGCCATTTTCACAGAAATACCTGTACAGGCAGCAGTGTGTACCATCTGCATGTGTAGCCCTAACAAATGAGAAATCTCTGTTAGAAGTCTCTGTTAACAAAACTGATATCTAATCTAGTAAGAAATCTTATTTTGCTGACACTTTTTGGGAGAGATTTCTTTACAGTGTTCTTTGTGTGTTCATATTCTTTCCGTTTCATTGCTATTTGTGGAACAATAATCTAACTAAAGGGAGGAATAATTTGTGTCGTTCATTTTGGTACTGGGCATTAGAATTAATGAAGGGGGGATCCATTTTGGTGTTCTTTACCACACGCTTTCGCTAACTTAAAGTGAGCAGCAATATAGTTGGACAACGAAGTGTAAATAATGCATTTCCTTTCATGGACTGTGGAGAAAGAATAAATGTTTAGAAATTGCAGAAATAAATGAGAAGTTTGAATGAAAGAATGGCTTAATGACCTCAAGGTGTTTTCTTCTTAAATAATGTAACAATCTGGGCTGAACAAAGACTGAAGAAAGTGTCTATTGAGTCTGTCTCAAGGCTAGCCTGTGGTAGTAGAGATAAAACATCTGCCAGATGTCAGATCAAACACCCCTCTTCTCCCACCGTCCAGTGCTTCCACGAGCCGCAAGAGGCCTCCGATTCTCCTGTGTTTATTTGGTCATGTACCCATTCATAATATTTAAACGCTGTTGTTTATCTGACGCTTAGCACGTGCCAGTGGGTTAATTCAGTGAATGATATGACATTAGTCTCGCTGTTCCCTGTGTCTTCCTTTTCTCTCCCAGTCCATTAAATGGCAAAATCACCCGCCCCAAGTCTATTGTGTGTGAAATCTGAACCTTCTGAAAGAAACATCACCAAAATGAGTGTCTAGCCATCAGCTGTTGGATACATTTCCAAAACCTCCTACTTATATTCTATTCCTTGCACAATGAGAGGATTGTGGTGGACAGTGGAGCTGTATTATGCTGTGCAATGAACTTCATTGTTCTTCAAATTATGTCAATTATAAAACAATGAGTTTCAGCATTGTAGAGCAAACTATGTTTCCCTGTACATTATATACATTTAAATAGCCTTTCATGCACATTTATGAGATTAAATTGAAGGCTGAATCTGATTGGAAGCTTATATTTTCTGAACAGTGGCCAGATACGACAAACAAAACGTATTTTATAATCTATAGCATGAACAAGAAATGGAACTGGGAAAGCAGAGCTGTTGAGACAGCCAACAGTTATGAACTCTGCCTTGTGTTGTCTGCACAGGTGATAACTTTCAAGCTGAAATCAAGCCCATCAATAACAACATTTACATTTCTGCATTTAATTAAAGTTTCCGTTTGAACACAGAACGCTGTAGGCTTGATTAATGGCTAAGCGATGTTGTTGACTTTAGCTTTTTTGCACATCTAAATATCCTTAAACACCATGCTCTTAGCCTGACACGAAATGGAAAATGAATGTCTGAAAGGGGTCATGTAGAGGGTTGTATCACTTGTTTTCAACCGGACCTCTCCTTCAAGTCTTGACATGAAAAAGTACCACTAGATCTGAGAAGGAAACCAAATGTTTTGAAGTAGGGTAGAACTGAAAACATGCAATAGTCTTGAACAATGAATCTCCTGTTGATAATATATATGTCAACTGTGTCATTTTCACAGTACTCCACCGATATAAAACAATGGTTTGGGCAGTTTAAAACATAGTCACATGGTTGGTACCAATCAAGACAAAACATAATTCACAGGAAGGATCTGAAGGGTCCAAAATGACTCCAAGAAACTATTCTACTGTACCGGCTTCACAATTGGCCTGAGCTCAGATACAGTGATTAAAGAATCACTACTGTTCTTGGAGTGCTCTGTAATAAAATAAGATCACTTCAGCCTGTTGTAGAATGCAGATGTTTCTATTAAATGTTTTTTATCTCTGCAATTTTGTCTCTATGAAAAGGATAGTACTTCACAATGCTTCAAACATATACACAGCTGCCTGTTTATCAGTTACCTACCATGGAACAGATTTGCTTTGTTTAGCCTCACACTCTTCATGATGTGTGTTTTTTTTCCTCAGCTTGCAATATACCTGCAGCAGCAGCGAGAAATGCTAATGCGTGTCATCTCTCTGACATTGCGTTGTAATGAGAGATTTGTTTCAGCGTTTCAAAGAATGAAAAACAAAGCAGAAGAAAAAAAAAACTTTCTCAGAGTAATACCTCCCAGCAGCAACATGCCCCTTATAACATTAAGCCTTTTTTCCCAACCCCCTCTCCGCCTCCTTTCTGTAAATTAATAATTATAATACTAATAACAATTACAGGATTACAACAACTACACAAAAAAACCATGAAACCACTAATGCCTTCAGGATTTCTCCTTGGATTTTAATATCCCACACAGTAATTCAGGGTCAAGTGAGACCAAATGTCTGCAAAGCAACTCAGACTGCAGTGATGGTGTATTGCAGTGGAGTTTGAAAGAATAAAGGAGAGGAGGTTAACACATGCAGTGTAGGAGTAGTTGGATCTGAAATGCCCTTTTTTGACATTTCATAACAAGTCTTTTTTTTTTCCCTGTGCAACGAAAAGATTGATAGTGTAGCTTGCACTCATCTCAAGGTGGACCAAACAGTAAAGGTCAGTAATTTGAGGTGAGTGCCTCGATATTGACTACAAAAAGGTTCTTGGCTGACTTGTTGATGAGCCTATTGTAGTAGCAGACTTATCCTCCCCCCTCCTCCTCCACCCCCACTCCTTTCTCTTAATGCTGAAGTCAGAAAATGTCAAAGTACTTCACACGCGTGCAATGATGAATACTCCTTGCATCTTTATAAATAACTAAAGGAAATAAAGTCGTCTGGAAGAGTGACTGACTGATTTCTCATTTGCACTGCCTAAGTATTCAGCTTAGTTTACCAGACCCATGAATTAAACTTGCGTTAACCCAAGCCATGTTTCTAGTTGCTGTTTCCTATCATTGTATTTAATTTCACTTCAGGGTGCTCACATTTCCTGCGCCGTCTACATTTGTGTCTTTGCCATATTTGTCTTACGCCCACCTATTAATTAATGCCCCCCATTTACTTTAACTAAATGGTTCCTTGGTTTTCTAACATTAGCAAGTGAAAACCTTCTAGGATGAAGGTCAGGAATCTGGTACTTAATTGAAGGAAAACAAACTGACATTTTTCTTCTGCAAACAGTGTTATTAGCGTTTAAGTCAAACTTCATGATTCATTAAGAAAAGGAAATTCAATCGAGCTCGACAGATGTGGAGGCCTGGGATCGGCGAAGCTGGCGTTTGCTGCAGCTGAGCACTTGGATAGAAGTTATTGATTGTGTTTACACAGAGACAGATCTCTAAGTGATCAGGGGCTACAATGAGAACTTTGTTTCCAGTTATGCAGAAAGTGAAAATTTGCCACTCAAGATCAAATGGCTTCTTTCTGTTTTATATTTCTGTCTATGGAGGCAGTCGAAACAGAGTTTGTTATCAATGCCAGACTGAATGTGTTAAGATTCCCTATTATGCTTTTTGATATCTCTTGAAATTACTTTCTCCTCCCCTTTTTCTGATTAAGTAACTTTAATATTAGATAGGTCAGACTCCTGTTTTGTTTGTACTAAGTGGTTTCACATATTGTAAAACAAATTCAGATAGTAAGCATACATACCTGATCAAATTCTGACTGTTTAATGGACTTTTAAAACATGTATGTATTTACTGTAAATGCAAAAAGTAAAATAAGTATTAGTCTAATGGTGTCTTAAGAAAATCACCATTTTATATGTTTTTGTAATGCAGTAGCTTAGTTCCTTTATTGCTATTGTGATAATGAAATAATTCATAATAATACCTCATGCAAAAATGTTCCTTTAAGGATGGAGTTAATGGAGTATTAGTTTGTTTATTATTATGAAGGCTTAATTTCAAGTAAATATCTTTTAGATCAAAACAGAGCTTTTATTTTTATTTTGTACCCTTTATAGAATCGTATATGTCGGCAGCGCTGTTTTAATTATATCTACTGTACCCAAAGTATTTATTTTGTATTAACATTTAACTCAAAGAGAAGATGGCTGAGAATGATAATTAATAATCTCTTTCCTCTTTTAGCTCCAAAGAAGTGCTCTTCCAGTAGACCACCTCTGAATCCCAGGGAGTATGTGCTGTTTTTATTTTTCTCTCTATTTCCTAGAAGCTTTTGGTGTGATATTTTCCTTTCCCTAATGAGTACTAAGTGGCCAATACTTTCTTATGCAGGAAACTTATGTCAAACTAATTAACTTTTAATGAGAGGAAACCAACTGATTAGAGTGTTTTCCTTGGCACATAAAGCAATTAATTTTGTGTACAGTTTCAACTGTATACGCTATGGATGATCTATCCTTAGCCTGCCTTGTGCTGTGCGTGCCTGACGGTGTTTATTTGACTAAATGGTGCTGCAGCCTATTATAGCTGGTGTGTTGAAGGGTTTGTACTGTCCAGCTTAAGGAAGTTGAGAAAGAAAAAGTGCTGAGATAAGAATTTCGCAGTCGGTTTTGTTTTATTTTAATCGCAATAATTAGAAGTGAAAGAAATGGTGACCAAACGAGGAGGAAGCAGTTAACAAAAATATAATTCTTTTCAAAACTGTTTGTTTGGGCGGGGGATGCGTGTAAGGAGTGCCTGGACTTTACTGCCTCCGGACTGTGATTAGAAAATTAAGTCACACTGTAAAACAATAAAACCACTGAAACGCATGGCCACTGTGAGATTAAATGGGTAGTACTTCTATAAGAGAGAACAGGTAAATAAAATATAATTACTGGACAGTGATTTCCTGATAAACGGTAAAGTATGCAACATTTGTGTTCATTTTCAGTCCTTAATTTCTCAAATATCCCATGTCAGTGTAGATACTAAAATAACTCAAATAAAACAAAAACACATTCAAGGGATTTTAACAGACACTGGATTTTCTAACTGAGAAATAGTAGACCTCTTTTGGGGGTTGAAGACCTTACCTTGTGATAACACCATTAAAGCACGTGATACAAAATGTTGCACCAGCATGCTTCAAAGCTCGGGTTGTACTATGCACCTTTGAGTTAAATAATGCATCAGTATTTTAAGGTTAATGATTCTAAATCAATAGGAATTGCATTCAGTGGCAATCCAAAAGAGATCAAAGAAACCCTGTCAAGTGATGGCCTGCACTGACACTGCCATGCTTACCAAATGTACAAGCCGGTCATCATTGCTGGGCTTCAAAGAGACCAGTGATCAGCTGCCAAGACAGTGTGAGTACAGAGATAAACAGACGTGTATGATGGACTCATGGTGATTAAACCCAGCATAGCATTTTCAATCATCCAGATCACAACTGATCACAACACCCAGAATAGGCTTAGAAAGTGATATTTAAGAAAACCATGCTATATATATATATATATATATTTTTTTTTTGTGTATGTGTAAATATATATAGATATAACCAATTAATGTTGATGATTATAATTTGGATGGTAGTTACATAGTTATTCAATGGGTCCTAAGGATTTGTATTATATAATTTGTTATTCATAAGTGTGTTTTCATTATTATTATTATAAAATACACAAAGGTCAGTAGTCTAGTAAAAAGCCTTCACAGCAGTGTTATAACAAGGTGGGATTTAGGACTAGGATGCAGAATCCCTGTCTGCTTGAAAAAGCACTTGTACCGGGAAGCTGGGTCTGTTTAATATTCACAGACATTAAGCGGCACTACTGAGAGTATGGAAATGCTGCTATTTCATCTCTCAATTACAAAATTAGTTTGAAGTTGTTATGTTAGTACTTTATCTGTCACAATATGGCTCAAGTTTGTTGAAGTATTAAAAACCAAAAAAGCAACTGCAGTTGGTAATGTTTCAAAGAAACCATCCCTTAAAGATGAAATCAATCTTGTTTCAAGTTTATACCCTTGCTTTATGATTAGGGCTCTAGGGGTATATTTGGCTGAAAAAAAAGTCTTTTTGATTTGTCAGAAATTCTTTAGATTAATATGCAGCTGTCATGGCAAAGCAAATCTAGACCTCATTGCTTCCTTTTATCTTCTCTCTCTCACCCCAGGCTGCAACCAGTGTGCACCTCTGTTGGAGAGAATGTCCATTCTTTCCTGATTGGAGCGCGCTATAATAGGTCAGTCGGCAGGAGTTTACCACATTCTGCACACGCAGCGCCGCATGTGTGCCGAGCCACTGAAGTCCATACTAACACAGTCATTGTTGCTGATGTGTCCTATGTTGTCAGCTGAGCAAATACAGTATTTCTTATTCTATGTAGAATTAAAAAAAGAATAATCTAACAATATTTCATTTTATATGGGCTTAAAATATTCTTTCTTCTAATTGACTTTGATGTGCCTTTGCATGTATCATCTAGTGCTAATTTGGCATGAAAAATTTAGATTTTTTTGATGATTTGAGGTCTTTAAAACTACTTTGTGGTTCAATAGAGTCATGTCAGATCAAGCACATGTACAGGCCTCCAATATCATTTAATTTCTCGATCTGCAACCATTTTGCACAGGTGGTAACGTATCTTATCAATTTTCTTATCACATCTAAGCAGCTCCATCACATTCTATATGCAGTGATAATACACAATGAAGCATGGTTGTATAATATAACATTTACTAGCCAACAAGAACCGATTCACATGAAAGTAATGCAGTTTTAATAATGAATGCATTTCAACAGTGACACTAGCTAATCTAAGATTACTTTTTAGAACAAAATGTGTTCACCACCTTCACACACAATTATAGACAGACTCAACAGAATACATGTTTGTGGAAACCATACAAAGCTTTGGGAGATTTTTATGACATTGTAATTTATACGTTTTACTGGACAAGACCAGCAGCCCTGGTCTGAAACAGTGTGACAGTGACCATGGAAATTGTTCAGTATAAATTATTATGCTAGGCAGAGCCACACCTGTAAAAGTTAGACAACCATTGAAGCCTCTTCCTTATGAGGGCAAAAAAATTCTCACAAAAGGCAGGATGGTGAGGTAGCGTCTGTGTTTCCCACTAGAGTACAGCATTAGATTGGTCTAGTCTGTGGCTCTGTTCTCTTCCATGGTTACCCCCTGCGATGGAGATATCTTTTGAGATTCTTGTGCACACTCACGTGTCCAGGCACATTCGCAGTCAATTCTGGAGGTTCAGTTTGCCCCCTCCTTTTCACAGTGTATCGTTGTGTTCTGTGTATCAAGGACATGCCTAAACATAAGTTTTTTGTTTTCTCTTAAAGTAGGCAATCACTCACTTAACAGCTGACACCAGTGCATTGGACATATATCCCTCTGGCTTCTTCCAATATCCCCTCAGCCAATGTTTAAAGTCCATCAGACTGCAGACTGTGTCTTCCCCTGGCCTTACTTGTTCTCCCAGATAGCAAGTCCTATGACTGGAATGATTTAAGAGGTGTCTATTTATGTCACGTATGTCTACTATCCATGTTGAGAAAAACCCGTATTCAGATTTTTTTTTCCGTTGCTCTGTAGAAAGAATTTGCTGTTGCTTCTATGGGGGCAATTCCTGAGTATCAGTCTTATATGGGGACAGAGTTGGGAAGTGTATATCTAGTTTACTGTGCCAAAACAAACAGGTTTCTTCCAGACTCCAGAGTGAGAGGGAAATGTGTGAGACAGATGTATGCAGGGTCTACATATAACTTCTCTGCATTTTACCATTCTCCTCAATAATGAAAATATCTTTTCCACGCTGAATCGGGCCATTGAAGACCAGCGTTTAATAAATACTGCACTTCGATTTAACAATTTCCTATAAAAACACATGTCCTGACACGTATCAATTTGCTGTTAAAACATGGGTTGATATTTTTAGCTATGTGGACATATTATTTGGTGTAAATATATTGCATGTGTCAGCTTGCGTGTGCAGTTCCTCTAGTACTCTGTATGCACCCTGCATAACTGTGGAACTAATACATGCAATTTAAACCCCGAGCAGCATTAGAATATCTAAATGGTACATAACTGGAATAATTAAATTAACGTTTTCAAAGTGGTACACACTTAAAGGCATTGCTAATTAACACGCTAACATTTTTAAATACATTTGAGACTGATATATGTGAGTGTAATAGTCGAAGCCCTGTTAATATTGTTTGAGACAACATCGGCATTGCCAGACTACAGAAAGGGAGCTGCAGTTTAGTCTTCTTTTCCCTATAGAATTAATTTCTAAAATATGGAAATTTCTGCAGTCCTTAGGCCATTGATATTGAACAAAATTCACCTTTTTTGTTTGAATTTCACATTGACCTATCATGAAGTATAGTGTTTCTGTACATGAAAAGGCATCATCGACAAGTCCTTTGTTATGTGCACAATCAATTTAGCAGCAATTACTTTGTAGAAAGAGCTAATTGAAAACAGGACTGTTAGCTTATTAAAGGGTTATGTTTACAGATTCCCAAATAAAAACATTACAAAAAATCAAAATAACTTTTTTTATTTGCAAATCTTATAAAAAAAAAATCCAACATAAGGAGAATAATATAAATATCTAATTAAAATGATGATTACATTATTTTCTTTCTGTTTATATATTCATGTCAGATTATTATACTTTCTAACAGCTGCATACAGACAGATATAAGGATAGATTGACAGCCATAGTGAGAGAATTAAGAGTGCATTTACAGACCTCGATATAATAAAAGCAGGAAAAAGGAAAGAAAATACATGTTTAGACATTTTAAACCAAAACAGACTGAATATTAATTATCAATAAAAAATGCAAAAAGAAAAATGTTAAATAAAAAAATATATTTTCTATTTATGACATTATTTTTTCTACATCATGTGAAAAATAAAGATATGTGATATGGCTCTGATATTATTATTTCACAAAATCTGCATAAGTGCATTTGTCACAGTTTATTCTGACATGCCAATGTTTGTTTTATGAAGAAATTAATTTTAATTTACTGTGTTAACATTTATGTCTTTGCCTTCTCCTTACTTATTTACAGAGAGCGCTACATGGATTTTGTGGCAGTTGACAAGTATGGCCTATACCTGTCTCGAAGCAACCCGCGCTGCCCCTTTTTAACCCACAGTAACGCCGATCTCTTGGCAGGAACGCTAAGCAAACAAGGTAATGCATCTGCTCTTTCTGTCCCTGTATGCTCGGGCTGTCAGTTACAGGCACGTTCTCCACAGTACTGTGCATGTCTTACATTTAACTCTCTGGATTGTATAATGAAAAAGAAAACATTGAGTGGACACATGGCCTTGTTTGAAATGGTGCCATTGCAGAAGATATTTTAGTCAATGAGTAAATTGTCCACCAGAGGGAGCATTCAGGGTTTCATCAAAATAAAGTATCACGTGGAGTATCAGTATCACCCCTGTATGAACTGAACCACGTTGGTAATCTTAAATGCAGAGAAAGATTTGTCACTTCTTGGAAAAACATTTCCCTTTCATAATAAGGTGTCTTATTGAATGAAATTGAATTTAACAGTCCCCTTGACAGTTCTAGATAGTTCCCTTTTAAATGTTAAGACAAGTGATTCTTTACTGTATATTTCTTTTTACACACCCCATTTTTCATATGGTCATGCCAAGATTTTTATACAGAAGCAATGCCTTGGCTCCTTTGTGTTCTGCTTGGCTAAAATGGCAATATTACTTTCACATAAACATTTTCCCTTCTTGTTACCTTTTAAATTAAAACTTAGCTCCAAAAGGAAATTAAATAGAACCTTTTATCTTAGAAAATCCTCAGATATGTGATCCATTTCCACAAAGTCCCCAGAGTGGCCAAGTCTTTAAATTCTACTAACCGATCTCTTCCTTTTTATTAAAGAAAAATACTACACCACAAAGAAAAAGAAAAACAACCTGACTGTGGAGCCATTTATTTTAGTTTTCTTCTGTTTGAAGCAGACCTTTGGCTTATGTAAAAAGTAAAACGGTTTTGGAATCTCATGCTAAGGGACAGATCTAAAAATGCTTGTCTTGTTTCCCCTTTAACTGTGCAGACAGGGCTGGCACTGCGAGGAATTGTAGCGTACAGATGTGTAAAAACAGCAAGGAGAGAGATGGGAATGTTACTGCTGGACAAATAAACTCCAGTCAAGGGGAAATGGGGAATGCCTGGGGTACTGTGCCTGTGACCCCCATCACGCAAGTCAAAAGAAAAGAGCAGCAGGTACGAGAGATGAAAATGCAATCTGGTCTTTGACTGTTGTACATTCTGTGCTTTATTCTTATTATAAAAGAGTGGCATTCTTTTCACTTGGAATATGAATATGAATGTTAGTCGAGCTTTATTGATCTACACCAACATACAACCAATCAGGCCCTCTCTGGAACACTCAGAAACACAGGGCTGCAAAAACCAAATCAAAACTTCCATAAACACTCCCTTAGAAAGAGTGTGATGGGATGATATTTCAGGAGAAGCAGATACTTCAAAGTCAGCAATTCCACTGTCAGATGGTGCAACGCTTATTTTATAAGTCAACCAAACAGAATGGGTCTGATTGATTTTAAATCATGTTAGTACCTTAGTATAGATGCAGAAGACTTGGTGAATGTATTGCCTGGGTGCTTGTTGCATTCAATATAAAATAATGGGAATGTTTGATTGTATCATGCTATGACTTGTGATGACTGGAAAAATAAATTACACAAAAACAGCAACCTTCTCTCTCAGCCCCAACGTGAACACGGTTTGGTCATGACATCATCACTCTGCACACATCCTTTCCCAATGCAGCTGTGACACTATCTGCCCACACTACCCCTGTCTGCCACTAGAGGTCATCATCGCCTGAGTTTTAATCAGTCACTCTACATTCCTTTACACTCCGTGCACCCGCTCTTCATTCTCTACTCTCATTCGTCACTTACTTCAGCCACGGTTACTTCCTTCTATGCTGTGTCTTGTATTCCTACCGTTTCTTTTCAAAGCTCGTGGTCGTTGGCATGTCGGGATAAGGATCTCGATTTGGAGGAACTAATTCAATTAGCAGTCCGTCTGGGTCACCTACTAAAAGCCAGACGAAGGCCTCCAACCACTGACTTTTCCCGGCATGTGAGGAGGTTCTCTCCACGACCCATGCAACTCGGTCACACACGCTTGACAATAAAGGAAAGACAGCGGAGGATGCAGCAGGGCATTTCCGTGATTCCTGTTTGGTTCGTCCAAGCTCTTCCCAGGATTCCGCTGTGAATACAGGATCATGTCCCTTACGGTCAATGTCACATAGTCACATACGAGCTCAGGTCACATGGGATACTAACAGTCTCTTTGTATCTGCTTTGTTGGACCATCAACCCATTGGCACTGGTAACATCACCCGGCAGACAGTTCCTATCACACTGCAGATCGGACTCCTTCACACAGAGGAACATTGTCTCTCCCGGCACTGACGTCATCCTTGGGCTCCCCTGGCTTTCCCATCATGAGCCAGCTATATCCTGGAGGGATGGTGATATTCTGTAATGGGGTCCACACTGCTTTTCACGATGTCTCCATCTGCCATGTCGAGCTACGTACGAAGAGAGCCCTCTCCTTTCCACCACACCAGAGATCCCACTGGAATACACAGACCTGTCGACAGTATTCACTAAAAGCCGGGCCTCCCACCTGCCTCCGTATCGCCCAGGGAATTGTGCCATGGAGCTGCTCTTTGGTAAATCGCCTCCCAGGCCATGTGTCTATCCCCTTTCCATTCCCGAGTCCCAGGATATGGAGGCGTACATACAGGAGGCTTTGCCAGTTTCTTTTTCGTGACCAAAAAGGATGGAGGACTTTGTTTGTTTTAATTCGTGACATTTTAATTTTTTCCCCCGATCTAATCACTCACTTTTCCGCCAGGTCCGGTGAAGCTTGTTGACAAATGGCCTCTTCGTCAAGGTGGAGAAGTGTGAATTTCACTGTGAACGCATCGGCTTCCTTGGGTACATCATCCACGCAATGGGGGTCCACATGGATCAAAGCAAGGTCAAAGCGCTCACTGAGTGGCTGCAGCCCAGAACTTGTAAGGATTTACAGCGCTTTCTGGGCTTTTCCAAATGTTTACAGTCGTTTTATACGCAACTTCAGTTCCGTTGCCTCCCCTTTAACTGCACTGCTCAGAAGGAGTGCCCGCTCTCTCTCCTGGATGGCTCAGGCTTCTGACACCTTTGCCCAGTTGAAAACCCTGTTTACCACAGTTCCCATACTGAAGCATCCGGACCCGACACTCCCATTTGTAGTGGAGGTTGCCTGCCCAGTCCTGGATCTCGCCCACCTTTCATGTCTCCCTGTTGAAGCTCCCGTGCCTCCTCCTCCTTCCTTGGACCTCAACGACAGCCCTGTGTATATTGTCCACTCCGTTCTTCAGTCCCGCCGCCTACAGGGCAGACTCCAGTACCTGGTGGACTGGGAGGGATATGGTGATGATATCCTGGACCTTTCCTTGATCAACAATTTTCACCGGGATCATCCCTCTGCTCCGGCCCCCTGTCCTCGGGGGCGTCCTCGCCACAGTGTGTCTGTCAGGAGCCACGCCTGGGAGGGAGGCTTTTGTGACACTATCTGCCCACACTACCCCTGTCCGCCACCAGAGGTCACAATCGCCTGAGTTTAATCAGTCACTCAACATTCCTTTACACTCCGGGCACCCGCTCTTCACTCTCTACTCTCATTCGTCACTCACCTCAGCCACGGTTACCTGCTTCACTATTTAATCCCCCTGGTCACTTCCTTCTATGCTGCGTCTAGTATTCCTATGGTTTCTTTTCAAAGCTCTTCTTTGTTCTTCTTTCTGGTTTTGATCATTTCTTCGTCTCTACGACCACCCTCTCCTGGATTTTCTGTATTGTCTTGTTCACCCCGTGACTGACCTACCGCCTGCCTAATCGACTTCGAGTACTGGACTGTCCTTATTGCTCTGTTTACCGGCCCACGATCCTTGCCCGTTCCTGGACTTCCCTGACACTCTGCACCTGGGTTCCTCCCTTGGCCACCGGTACGTGATAACAACACCCTACGGACGGAATTGGATTTACAGATTTTTTATAATCTGTGTAACCTCACCTTAGTTGACTCATAGACACTGCTCTCCGAAAGCCTTTTCATTAAGTTCAGTTGTTAAACAGATATCATGTAATCCCTGGTGAACTGCTTTGATTGAACAAAATAAAAAATAAAAATTGCAGATTAAAACCGTAAGAAGATAAGAACCCAAAACAATTTCAGGTTTTCTGATTCCCAAATGAACCCGGCAAAAATGATGAAAGCTACAGGCTGTTTTCTTCAGAAATGGATATAGTTAAAAATTATATACCATGAAACACATCTATCTGTCTTTTTATCTTCTATCTTGAAAGGTTTGCACTAGATTTAAAAAAAATATGTTGTATGGAAGAATTTCAATTCAATGCAAACTGGAACAACAATGTTTGTGTTAAAGCCACCTGATAACACAATTATCCAAATTCTTAACTATCTGGGAAGATCATGTCCAGCAAGCCCTTTATCAAGATTATGTCAGAAGCATTTATAAATATAATATATGCATTGGAATTTTAAGTACATTTTAAGTATTCTTTGTACATCCAGCATTAGTAATGTATTATGATCCTTGAACTCAACAAGAAACATGTTAGCTACCAGTAATGGGAAATTGAATTGTGGCTTTCAGTGGATTAGTGTCAAAAAATTATATTTCATCACATTAAGTATCCTATTCATGCACGTTTTGCATTGCCTAGGAACAGTATTCTGTACAATTAATTGGTATGCATTCCTCAGGCTACATTCTCTCCTCTGCTTATCATTTTTCCTTATTTTTTTCAGAACAACAGAACAGGAAAAATGAAAGTGCAACATGGCATTGGGCAGATGAAGCTGAGTCCCAGTGCCCTCAGAGGACATCACAGAGCCGGTTTTACACCACTTTCTGCTCATAAATGTAAAGATACAATGTTCAGACACAAGACTGAGGGCAGAAGTGACAGCACAATCCAATTCACATCCCCTCCCCAAAGCCAGAATAATAACTCTCCAAGTTTTCTGGTCAAAGCCATAAAGCCTTCAAAATCACATTTAGTATTTGAGTTCAGTGGCAGGGAGCCAGGGAGCAGTCTGTAAGATTTAAATTGGAGGATCATTCATCAGAAAATAGACTACAGGCAGCATCAGGAGGGACAAGGGTCAGATATTACTAAGGCATGTTTTATTAAATGCTAATCCGTTAAAAATGCATCTCAGTCCAAACACATCTCTGTTCATTTTATTTACATCTTAACTTTCCAGTTCCCATTTAATTAGGCCCCCTGCTTCGGATGCATTCCTTATTGGGAAGATAGGTCAAGTATAAAAAAGTAATCATATTTTTTTCTCATGGATCATGAGCTGAAACAGCAATAAAACCACAAAAACTCAAAACTCTTATGCAGGTGTCGGAGAGCATTCCTTTAAACCAGAAAATTCTGTTCCTAGAAAAACAAACATTCAAAACAGTCACTGAGAAGTATGTTTTAGTTTTTAGGTTTTTATTTGTATCCTGGCTATGCGTTTGTGAGTGTGTGTACACCATAACTTATTTCGCATTTGATTAAAAGCAACTGGTAAATAGTGAGGAAAGCACTCGTTAAAGAAATCAAATACGTTTGTCGGTGGCTTTGAATTCTCTAGCGACATAAACATAAGTCTCTTAAACATACTTGGGAAAGTGTGTAAGAATTGTATATACAAGGGACCGTTGTCTTGCCTTTATAATTCAATATGCAGTGCAACCACAGAGTTGATTCCTTGCCGTAAGTCAGTACAACTATGAAGCAGATCTGAAGCAGATTGTAAAACAAATAAATAAATAAATAACATTGTTTACTCTTTCAGTGAGCGCTGAATTTCATCTTCAAAGTTAGCGGCCAGGGGCATGAAATTCAAGATAGGAGGGTGCAATGCAAACATAACAGCCCAAGCCAAGACACATTTTCAAATCCGCTGACTTCATCTCCACAAGTCCAATTTGAAGTTACCGATTTTAAGAAACTATTATTAACCATGAAGTTACTATGTGAAGTGCCGTTAAAACCATGTTTAAATGCTGGTGAGTGATTGACAGATTAATGAGAAATCTACACTGGCAGCATTGTCATGGTAGTTAAATGAAGCCAATTATTACACCACACAATAGAAGATTCATTGACATCTTAGTCTAATGTTACAAATGTTAACGAATAATATTTAATTTACAATGAGACCCGTTACACTGAAAATATTTTAAAATTCAGAATTTGCCTCTGCTTAAGACTAATTTCTCTCTTTTGTTTGTCAACGGGCTGTTGTAAGTCCCTGTGTCTCACTTCATCGATTCAATGAACAGTATGTCATAGAAAACATCCCTCTGTCACAGCTTGAATTGCACTGTATAGAAATATTTCCTAGCAGAGGTGCATTTCTCCATCTCTTCCTCTTTCTGAGACTTCAACAACCTCTGGTACCATACACTTTAGGCAGTGTCACAGGCTTTACATTCATATAGCCTCAAGTAGTTTAAACAGAAGATTATTAGTAACATTAATCTTTCAAAAATAGAGTGGTCTCAAGGCCAATCTGTGATAGTGCCCTAGATTCCAAGTTTGTGGTAGAGAACAAAGACCTGGAAAGAAAATGTCGAAGCCCCCAACTGGAGCAAGAGCTAGAGGAATTATAATTATTTTGGCAGACAGTAAAGCGATTGGCTCTTAACTTCATCTGTCTGGTAGAATACTTTACACAGTCACACTCTTACCCTGTTTGCACAGTAATAAAACAGCAAACATATATGTAGATGCATTTGATTGCTATTACAGAAACAATGTTTGTATGTTTGTCAGTCCGTATTGTTTGACTATTGTATGACTATGGGTTTAATGAAGAATGAACAACACCATAAAATAATATAAATGACAACGTCCTCAGGAATGATTTGTATTTTCTGAAAATGTGCACAGGAATATTTTAGGTAACTAATTATTACTATTACTAAACATTACTATTATTATTATTATTATTATTATTATTATTATTATTATTATTATTATTATACTCTCATTACTTTAGTACTGAAAAAATAGTATCAGTAATTCACTATTTTGAATTTAAATGTTGTTTATTCAGGTATTAAATATTTTATGAGATTCATAATAAAAGTATTTTTTTTTTTGGTTGGTTTATCTTTGTTTTAATGACCCCATCTTGTGGATCTAAAAGGTATAACAACTTGATTTTGTGTTGAGCAGGAATTTGAAGTGGAAGAAATTCTAGTAGCTTAACGTTACACTTCAGCCATGGTTTTAGGTCATGCTTGAGTTTAAGATCGAGGTCATCGTTAGGTCAAATGATTTGGTAAATTTACGGTAAGTAAAACATTAGGTTTTGGCTAAGAATTTGTAAAGTAGGAAAAGGAGTTTTTGCAGCAGTCTGTCATTGGGGTGAGGTTTGAGTCTTCCAAAGGTTTATTATTATCTGATTTCTTAGCAGACACCCTTATCCAGGGTGACTTACAATTGTTACAACATATCACATTATTTTTACATTTGTACCCATTTATACAGCTGGGTATTTACTGGAGCAGTCTAGGTAAAGTTCCTTGCTCAAGGGTTCAACAGCAGTGCCCCCCACCTGGGGATTGAACCCACAGCCCTCCACTCCAGACTCCACACTGCTGCCCACTCCTTAGTCGGCCCTTACAATATCTGGAACCCCAACACTAATCAGCATACAAATCTCAATCTAACCCAATCCACAACCCCACTGTTCTTAAGTAACCTAGTACTCAATCAATACTTACCCTAATGGAAGTAATTCTTCAATTAATAAAGATATGGCATTTCATTAGCCTGGCATCTTATTCCGAACTGTGATAATGCATTACTGAGTCAACAGGAGACAGCTTACCCTTTAGCATCATGTTACATCATTAGGACTTTTATAAACCCTGGCTACAGCCTGAACCCTGACCTTAGCAAACACCACATTTTGAAGCTAGGCCCATGAAAATCTACACCAGATTCAGTAACCTCTGTAGAAAAACTTTAACAAAAGCCTAAGTTCAATGTGGAGTGTAACCCTATCTCTTGCCTGGGCCAAAATGTAACCCTAATTTTTTCAACTTTCATTTTAATGCAGAATTTAGTGAAAATGTATATTCTATATGATATCCAAAATAGAAAAATGAGCTGAAGGCAGCTGTTTGTTTACTCAACTTTACTCTCAATATTCAACTGTGATGGCAGCTTTTGGTTATTGTAAAGCTCATAAAAAAATATTGGAAATCCGACAGAACAGAAAGAGTTCCATATGTACGAATCTTCAGGGCTGCTGCTGACTCCAGAGTGACTGCTCAAATATACTTGGAATGGCGCAGCTCCACTCATCCACCAGCAGAGGGCAGTAGAGATGAACAGAGATGACGCTTGTTCCCCAGACAGCCTTCAGAGCCTTGCAGTGACAGGCCTGTAATCGGCTCTAATTGCCTTTGAAAGTGGATTTTATGTCCAACTATGATCCCCCCCACACCAATGCTAACCCTAAACCTTTCCATAACCCATTAGGAGCTAGTTCACAATTAATATATATATTATTATTTGATTGTATTTATTTGACATTAGGATTAACAGATCAACAACAGTTCCTTGTACAACTACTGCTGCAGCTCAATGTCCAGCTGTTTTCCTTGTTATTGTTACCTGTTCCCTATCTGGTCACTTGACTTCACTTTATTGTAAGCATTCTATTGCCAACAGGGTAAGATTCATCTAAGCTGATGATCACTCAGTTTGCATGGCGAGACTTTTTCACTGTTAGCTGTCTTTATTGGCATGCAATTCCACAATGAATTATACAATTTTCTTTATATTTACATATATAATAAACAATGTTCTCAACAGTGTAGCTTAGACATCTAAATGTCTTTTACTGCAGTGATGATCATATTTCTTCTTTTTAAGCTATGGTACATTTCACAGCACTATAGGAAGCTAACTTCAAATGTTAAATTCCACAGTTGTTTATATATGCAGTTGGCTCACTCCTAAAACATAAAGCACTTTTACACGGAGATGATCATGAGAACTTAAAAGGGGGGTAGATACTCTCTTAAGATTAATATCACTCTCTTGGGTAAAAATGCAATCATGCTGTCCAAAAAAAAAAAGACATCTGGAAAAGCTAGTTTTCACATGCACCAAGCGTATACATTCTTTCAAATAAGTCTTGGCATAAAATGTGCTGTTCAGCACTTCATACTGACAAGCTGTAATATTAAAGGGGACTGCTGTCAAAATGTTCAAGTTAACATTGTACAAGAGACTAGGCTGGAGTACTGTGTGTGAACAATGTCTGCTATGTTCCTTCCGATTTCAAAAGAGACATTTATATATATATATATATATATATATATATATATATATATATATATATATATATTTATATACTGCTGAATGAAAAGCTCTCAGACTTGAAGCAACTACCAGTCTTACAGTAACATAAAAACTTAATACATGTATGAATGGGTTATAAAATAGAGAGTTGCATGCAATCAACTAATGATATAGATTTATATTACTAACTAAAATAAGACTGAATCCAGGAGACAAATGCTAAATGAGTGAGGAAAGCAGGCATGCATGAAATAGTAACTGATACATTTTTGAAAGTGAAAGAGATAATAAGTCTAAAAGAATACGTAGGGAAATACCATAGTTCACATACCATAATTCATATACAGAAATACCCCTGAAATGACATTGAAAGAAATTAATTCATAAATAATAAATACTGAAATGAATTGGATATGGAGTGAGCGTCTGGGTATATGCAAAGCAACCAGCTTTACAAGTCATATATTTTAACATTATGGAATCAATACTTAAAGTTTTAACTTCATTATGGTACTTTCACAGTCTTTCATTTTGCAGAACCTGACTGGATATTAACTTGATAAAAACACAGGACAGGATATCAATCACATACCAGTCTGGAACATTTTCTTTTCATGCCCAACACACTATTCAAGTAGTACGAACCACTTATGAGGGTGAAACAAGGGTGATGCTTGTACAAGTCTAGCAAAGGGAAGGCAAAGCTCAAGTCACTGGAAAGGCATTATCATGAAACATGTCAGATGCACTTTCTGGAGGGAAACCGCGCCTTAATGGACCACAAGGAGGCGCTGATGAATAAAATATGGTCTTGGAGCATCACGACCCCGTTCTAAGGAGGGTTCACTATAAAACCTTTTTCAAAAGATTAATACGAGATATATATATATATATATATATATATATATATATATATATATATATATATATTCAAAGTATGCTGGGATTCCGCTTTAAAATGACTGATCGAAGTACAACTGACCATTGTACGTTTACAGCAGACCTATGTCTATTTAGCTAATATTGAAAACATATATTAATGAACCCTTGCACCATAAAGACTACACTACATCTCTTTCTTTCTTTCTTTCTTCCAATGCATGCTCAGAAAAGAAAGTGAAATGCGCCCCGGCCTCCGCAGTGCCGGTTCAGCACCAGAGACGCACAGACGGACAGACAGCATTAGTTCCGCTTCCTGACACTGCTGAGCTGGAGGGGCGATCAGTGTGCGCCGGGGCTCAGCCGCTCCGTGTGGTTTACAGCCAGCATTTTCACAGCAAGGGATACAAAAAAAGCAAGAAAGCGCCCAAAAGTCTGTCTCCGGCCCCGTCCCCGTCCCCATGAAGACATGGCAGCGGAGTCGACCCGGAGATTCACCAAGAACCTGCTGAAACCGGGGACAGCGGCGGAGATGCGGCAGACGGCGTCGCACGCAGTGAAGCACCCGAGTGTGGCGGTGAGTACAATGCCATGCCGGCGCCTGCCCGGCTCATGCCAGTGGGTGCTGTAATCACAGGCTGGGCACACACAAGTTGTCTTTCTTCTCCCCCTGTATGTGATCAGTCGCCTCTGGAGTAGGTCTCATTATGGCAGCTGTGCTGGAGCATGTAACATCTCAGCTCACTGCACTGCACTGCCCGGGAGTGTGGCAAGAGCATGTGTCCATACTGCGCCCCTCATCGCTACAAGATCAAAAGCAGCCCAACTTCGCTTCTAAGGAGAGGGGCTGTGGCTCCAGTGACGGACTCGAGTGAAGCGCACTGGTGCTTTAAACTCATATGGTGGGATAAAGTGGGATACAAAGCCCGATTACGATCATCGCACTGTGCTTGGCAGAGAAATGAAAGTGATAAAGCATGCTTGGTGGGTGAGAAGCTACCAGGGCGAAATGTTTGGTAATTTCCCAGGCCGAAAAAAAGAACATTTCAGGATCAAGTCTGTGTTTTCCGCGGGAAATGCCCTCTTTTACTCTTTCATCGCGGATGCTAAATGACGTATGTAGGCAACAGCAAGCCCCTATAGGAGAGAGGGGCTTTGCTGGGCTCGGATTCAGCAGCATGCACTGTCAGGCATGCAGGGAAATGTATGCAACTCAAATTTGAATTAAAAAAAAAATACCCGTGCCAAGTCATGGTTTGCTGGGAATTGCCCGATTATGACGTCATAGATAATGAGCCTAGTGCAGAATGCATTTTTGGCATAGTTTAAAATAGTGTGTAATGGGGTTGTTGTTTTTTTTTTATCAAAAGTTATGTGAGGTCAAATATACTATGATGACGTGAACTCTTCAGAGATATTGTAATGCAGCGTATTGTGCTGCCATCAAAGTATAGGGTGTATTTTTACTACACTTTCATTACCTCGCTGTCATTTCTTTTGCAAGTAAGTGTCACAGTAAATCTGTAATTTGTGGTTAAGGACAACAATTTAGCTGTCTAATTAGTGTATCATACTTACAGTCTTACCAGCAAGTTGTTGTTTTATTATTTCTAATTCAAAAACCCATGATTAATTGTGGTCTGCACTGACACCAACCATGCTATGATTTTCAATAAATGTGTTTAAATGTCATACAGAGGGCACTGTTTTGTTAAACTGAAATGGTTTAGCACATTACATTATGGCATCCCAGTCAAACGTCATGGGGTAGATTCAAATAAATAGATGTAATAACTTGATGAGGCTCATTATCAATAGGAAATAATTGTGGGAAGTGAAATCATTGATTTGTAAACTGCAGCAAAAACAAAAAAGATTACAAGAAAAAAGGGAAGTATCTGGAGCAGGCCAATTTGAAAATGCTCTGCATGTATATACAGTAAATGAACGGAGAGTTCCTGTAGACCACATGCTGAACATAATTAGTGTGGTCAGTCATCTCAATAAAAATGGTATCACTGTTCACACTGGTGGCATAGTCTAAATCCACAAAAATGTGCATCATCTGATTGAAAATAATCCCCAAAGCAAATCCAAAACCCAGAAGCTTGTCCACATTGTTATGCATACAAAGGACTCTCACACCGGAGCATGTTACTGCTATGAAAATTAGCCAGGCTAACATTTTCTGGGCCTTCCTGACAAGAGACTGTTGGTGTTAGGTGTCAGAAAGATAATCATGAGCAGCATATCTTGTGTTCGTGTTCGGTTAATGTTGGTTACATGCCTTTTATGGAGTCCTGCTTGCTATTATCTGAGAAATAGTTTGCACAGCATATACACAGCTGTATTATCTGAGTCAGCCGCTAATCTTGCACCAAGATGTTGAAAAAGTCGTTAATTGCTGTCTTCAATGGCAAGACTTAAAAAAAAAAACTTCAGCAGCAGAACACAAAATGTTTTGATGTGTGTGATTAACATAAAAATAACGCACTATCTTTAAACCAGAGGTGCAGCTTTGAAGAGTGAACCTGGTGAATTTTGAGAATTCAAACTTATGAGGGTGTGTAATGTTTTCCATGACTCCAGGGTCGTTACCTGAAACAGTATGGAAATTAAATAATGGTACTGTCCTCGACTTAACTTGTGGGCTTCCCTCTTTTTTTGATATTGTAATATTAATGGACCCAATTAATGGAGTTGTATTGAGGGAGATGAAATAGTGTCATGTTACCCTCCCATCAACTGCCCAGACCCACTATAGTCACAAGTCATTTTCTGACCCAAATTGTGATGATTGAGGTCATTCAGAACACTAGGAATCATGTGAGCGGAAAGCCCAGCACAGCGCCAAGATTAAGAAAGCGTGGTAGTGTTCGATCATGACATGATTTAAGCCTTGCAAGATGACATACATGTACACTGGAGGTTATGAATAATGCTCCTCTGTTTCACCAGTTTACTGTTTTGTTTTTTCTGCATACTTAACATATTTACAAAGTAAACCTGTATTTTAAGTGGAAGTTGAGTATATATTTAGAGATACGTCCTGCAATTGAAACCTGCAGAAAGCTGTGAATATTCTATTTCAAAACCCCCAAACAAAAGCTTCTATTAGTATGTTTAGACTGTGCTGGATGAACAGGGCTAGGAGTAGGAAAGGGAAATGCCGCAAAAGGCCATGATTATGCTCGATTATGCTTAAACAACCATCGTATTGTTTCTTTAGTTCCATAGTTGTGCAAAGTTATTTTGATTTCTAATTCACAGCCTTCATGCCCTCCAACCTACATCTTCTAACGGTCAGTACCATGGCACCAGCCCACTGGGACTGACATCATCTGTCCCCTCTGACCACCTGCAATACCAATCAGCAGATTCCATTGGATGCTTTTAGTGCAACTTCTCAATTATGTGATGTCTAAGTATATATTCTGGTAATTGTCCCTCTCAGCTTCTTCATTTCTGAGTGTCTTCACTGGCTTTGTCCATCATGCCTTTGGTCTCAGGGTCTCCTTGCTCTCTACTCAGAACTCTATCTTTTCGTATGTTTCTGGAACAGTCCCCACAGAGTCAACTGCTGTTTACTTACATTTCTGTGCTGTGTTAATGGTACAGTGCTCTAACAAAAAGTAAAAAGTAACATCTTTGAACATCATATAGAATCACAAATGTCAAGCCACTTCATTGTAGTGATGACAGCATACTAGTCTGAAACGTTTAGCACAGCCTGGTCTCTGGGTTGTTGTTCTTTTGCTTTGTTTTTGGTTATGAATTTCACATTTTCAACTCTTTATAAACAGCCTCACTCGGTTCGAATTTTAATCAGCTCCTACTGTCCTTTCCAGTATTCCAGTAGGCTTCAGCTTGAGAAGCCGCCAAGTATCATTGTGACCACTTGGTAATGTGCCTGTTTGTCTAGGCCCCCCTGGTTCTTGGGCTAAAACACAAAGAGCTCAATCTCTCAGTACAGTACGCTTTCTGCTCCCCATCTCTACAAATCAGGTGTACAGCTGGACTCTTGACTGAGATGGTGCCCCTGATCCATTCAGGTCACTGCAGCAAGTTGACTTGGAAAGATACTTCTGCTTGGGGGGAAATGATCTGCATCTGTCACAGCACACTGATAGAGCTCAAATTATATGAATAATTAAGGCTGTAGGCCGAGGGCACAATTTTTTCCCCCTTTTTTGTTTATATGACATGGCTTCTTAGCATTCTAGTCCCGACATCAGAGCCCATGGCAATACTGCCGTCCTACAAGAGAATGTTCCAGGGATCCAAAACATTTCTAAAGCCGCCCATTATATCTGTCCCCCCCCAACGTGTGCAACGATGTCTCCTCTTCCTCTGGGAGGATCTTTCACAAAGCCCGCCTGCTGTTCCTTGTTTTCCCCCAAAGCAACGATCCTCCTGGGCAGATGTGACTTTTGTTTTCTCTCTGGTCTGAAAACCACAGAGCCTGGTTTCAGATCAGCAGACAGGTGGTCAATTCAGACGCTGAATTGAAAGATGAAAGTGGAGAGGCCAGTGCCACACAACGCTGCGAGTTCTAGGTTGGCAGTGTACCTTTTTGGTTCCTTTTGAAGAACACACCTGTTTCACCTCCCCCAGCCTCTCTCTGTGATTTATGGGCATTGGCTGATGATATATATCTTGTGTTAAGCCATAAAAGGTCACTGACAGCACGTCACTACCGTATGTATCTAAAAATTGATGTTGTTCGGAGAAAGTGCAGATGGTATCTATAGTACCTAAAAGTATTTTTATACCAGCCTCTCTACTGCTGAGGTCAACCTAGGCAATGTGTTTCATCCTCTATAGCATGAGACATCAAGGGCATGACGTCTGAAGATGTTATCTGACAGACTCAGAGGTGTGATGCTGTGCTGTTCTCACTGTTCACTTGCAGTTTACACCTTTATTCCCAGAAACATATTTTACAGACCCTATGTTTCAACCCTGCAATGATGTACTTTGCTTGACTGGGCCCCTCTTTAACAGTTGACTTTTTTAAATTGAAAGCTGACTGCCTTTGAAATACAATTACCCTGAAACTGATGTAGAGACGCACACATCTTATCTCCCTGCAGTACATGCATGTGTTGGAGAGTAATATGATTGAGATTTTTTCCATGCACCCGCAGTGATGTAATCTACTGTACTATAATGCATAATATGTAGGTCAATGTGACACGCATTTCCAAAGTACGGGAGCCTGCAGGGGACATGTTGACGTATCCTGTCGTCTTTATAACGTTGACTTCAGAGCTCATATTTACAACTCTTTTTTTGTGTTTGTTTTCTCACTAAAAATAATTGCCAAATGAAAATTATGTGTCTTCAAGAGAAAGTAAGCAATGCATTGAAGGTTCATTGGGTTGGACATGTACACACCACTTGTACATTACCCAGGCAGCTTTGCTGGTGATAGGAGGAATTGTGAGCCAGGTTGTGTACACCCAGGCAGCCAATAAAATCGCATTTTTGTGAACCTGCAAATCCAGGCAATCCCAGATTTACTCTGTCCTCCTGTTGAAACACCAAAGCCAATTCTGGTCAGAGGCCAAGGCATTAATGCTGTACTTAGGCAGAACACTAAACACAGTCTGTTGCCATTCACACCATATTTTGTCCACTGCAATATTTGTTCATGCTAGTCTCATATATTGCTCGTTCATAAGCATCGGCATCTAATGTGTGGATTTGCAGTGCTGATATGTTAGATGAATTCAGCACAGAGCACACATCCAGCCTTGATGTTCACCTCAAAAACTGCCAGAAGCATATGGAAGTCAGTGTAAAACAAAAAAACACCCACCTTGGGTTAAGTAAAAACAAGAAAAAGCTTAATGTAACAGTCCAACTTCCATACGGCACCACCACCGACTGTGGCTGCCAGCGAAGGCACAGTAATGCACTCACCGCTGGCATTGTGCACTAAAAATAGTAACCTGTGACCTGTCTGTAAATTATTGTTGCATTGCTGAGCCCAGAGGAAGGGAAACCAGGTCAGTGTTAAAATCTTGCCTCTGCAAACTAACTGAGGGGTGAGACATGCGCACATCCTGAATTGTTTGCTTAAGGATAACAGAGTAATAGCATATCATCATTTGGCATTTGTTTCCTCTTTTCCTGCAGACAGGTATTGCTAACAGCGCTTTATCCAGATATTTCTGTTGTGAAGATATTGGGTTGTTTTCAGCAAGTTCATCTCTATCCATTATTAATGTTTATTGACACAACAGTTCACCTGTTCTTTTATAATGAGAAGGAAAAATGCACCAGTTTTGTGGTTTTGTTTTGCACGGTCCTGATGTCTCCTAATGAGGTGTGTTTTTGTCTGTCCTGTATTTCGAGACTAAAGCTGGTGGCACATATTGTTGGGGGGTTTCCGCCAGTGCAGTTATAATTACACATTCCTGCCAGCGAAAGATTCTCCTTGCTGATGTAAAAGCAAAGGGGGGTCATCATTAGTAAAACTGAAACTAAGCTAGGAAAAATACAATACGCAGAAATCATACTGCGAAGGAGTTGAGAAACCGTCTTGGTTTCAATAAAATCACAGGCGTTTAAAGTTGTGTAACCTTTAATACTTGGAAGATGTTACAAACTTCCTGACATTGTCTTTCCACCATCACACACCAGTTATTGTGTTCGTTCAATGCTGTTGAGAATTATCTGCATGAAAATCTTATTTTGGAGCCCTTTATACAATGCAGTATTATTGATTTCCTCTCAGTTGTACTTGCTTCATTTAACTGCAATCGTTGATGCATAAAAGCCATGCAAAAACTCTTTTGAAAATATACAATAAAATGAGCTCCTGTACGTTAGAAATGTTACGAAGAATTAATGGTAGCTCTTAATTGCCGTTTGTATATTAAAACTATTCATCCCTGAGACCCTGAGAAAAAAGAGCTTTAAATTGTGAGTGAGTGCACCTGCTAAAACTACCATAGGTCCGACTGAGAGTGAAGTGCTATCAGGACTTGCCTTAAAACTTGCTTTGCTGTACAGCTGTCAAGAAGCCAGACTTTCATCCTGAATGTTACTGCTCTTGCATTCCATTGAAGACGGCTGTATAATCCCAGGAGATTACACACTACAGTCTCGTGTTTAATCTGATTGCACGGAGAGATTGTTCTGACATTCTGACATACACTTCTCCAGTCGACCAGGCTACAGAATTCCAGAGTTGTTTATCAGCAGCTAAACTCTTTAATTCCTCAGTGCATGCCTGCAAACTGAAGACATACGTTATTGATAGCAGTGTTTAGTAACGAGGCAGTCCTATGACCATTGATAACCAATTTGCCGTTTTCTTTGGCACAGAGAAAAGACCCATGTGGCTCGAATATGAGGTATGTTTTGATGGCGCTCTGTGTAGCCCACCATCTTAAACAGACATTACTCCGGGAGTCTAAATAGCAGGCAAGGGAAGTAAGGTAAAACGATTAAAAACAAGAACTGTAAGGAATGAAGAACAATATCATTACTCAGAGACTTCAGTGTAAAAAAAACATGAAGGATAAGGCAGCAACTAAAGCGTTCGGGCCATTAAAGAATCAATTTTCCACTGCTTCAGGGCAAGTGTGTGTCAGAGAAGGGTCAGCGCCAGTAAGCCATTCAGTGTCTTACTCTCTACATTTCTAAAGCTGACTTTCCCAGGTACATCCACCCAGTCCAGTCAGAGATGGTTTTCATCAAAACCCCAATGTCAGGGAGAAATTTCAATACTTGGGAAGTTAATAATCAACACTAAGATAATGTTCACTGATACCAATGCTATTAAGGATAAATTAGTCACCGATTATTCCCTGTAAGTATATTAGTTCAACTGAATACAATTATTAAGAACAGAATAAACTATCATTAAACGATTAGGGAAAACGATGTCCACTTTTTCTGTGGTATTTAAACACTTTCTCCTGCCAGGTGTGGGAATTTCTAGCTCTCTTCAAGAACAGCACATTCATTTAAAAACAACTGTGTTTTTTGACCCATAAACAACCAACTATTTCAAAGCTACAGTACAGGGTTAATTGTTGTTCTTCAAGGATGCATTTTTCTGCAGTGTGGAAAATCTCTATAGGGGACCAGATCTAAGTCTTAAATCCTAAGTAGATTACATGTAATCTTTTACAATAAAACTGCCAAAAAAATGAGATGAAATAATGGTTGGTTGTGCTGATCATCAGAATGGGAAAATAGAAAAGCAGCAGAAGGAGATTGCAGTTTCAATGCTAAATGGAGTGTAACGTTAGTGTGTGCACATATTGTGTGGGGGATGTTTCTCTCTTTATATGTCAATAGTGAGATGTTGAATTCTTAGTCTTGTTCATATGCTGACATGTTCCTGGTTAAAGAGAAAGTAATGGTATACGTCAGGAGAAAAAAGTATATATATATATATATATATATATATATATATATATAGATATATATAGATATATATATATATTTTTTTTTTTCTTTCTTTGCTAATTAAATAATACCAATTCTAGTCAGACAAGCTGAACCTGCTAAATTTGTTTTATATATAGATGAGCATAACAAGCTATGTTTATAGTTCGCATGCTTTAAATTCAAACATGGAGCAAAAGGCAATGAGTGGTAAAATATGACTTTTTGCCAATAAATAAATAATAGTGACTGTGTGTAATTCAAGGGCACAAAAATAGCTACAACCTGTCCACAGTCTGATGCTAAAAGGATGCAGCTAGTTTAGATTGTAGCAGGGTTGTAAAGCGGATACACTACAGATGTGATGTATTTGATTTGTGAAATATCTTCATGTACTGTTCATGTTTTGCAATGTATAGTTTTGTTTCTAAATTAATTCACAAGAGTGAGGAAGTTCAGTATTACCATAAGGTTTAACTTACTTTTGAAATGGCTTGTTTGGATACAACAAAGAGGGATGTAACTTGTAAGGCATGTATTTCAGAGAAATTAGCTGAATCTGTTAATCTATCTCTACAGCCTGATGTATATGAACAAGAGCAAAGCAGGAAACCAATGGTTTTATTGCATTTCCTCCCAGATTAACACCTTCTACGTTTTCTCCTCTTAGCTTTGAAAATGTTTGCTTACATTTTTTTTGGCGTTCAAACGTTTTGGTTGTTTTTTCTTTTTCTTTTATTTTAAGCAATCACTTTCCCTTTTAATTATTTTCCCACATGCAAGTTCGTGAAGAAGCATATTATTCTAAAGTCTACGTATTTATCTAAATGTTTTGTTTTTGTATAAAATGTAATGACTACCACAAAGCCTGACCTGTTAATTTATGTTTTGCTATATGGAATAGAGATGGGTGTTAAAGCACTCACTTGGCTTTTTCACCTTGTGTGTGAAGACGGAGGAGAGAATATTTTGTCTGAACTCACTTTTGTTTCCCCCCAGAGGCAGGAGATCATTTTGCATTTACAGATTAGATTGGACAATGTTGAGCAATTCAATTGTTCTGATACGTGTACGTTTTGGGATGGCAACCCCTGTTTTTTTTCATTTGACAGCCCCAATGGATAGGAATAACACTGCAAACCACTACAGCAAATGTGGGGTATGTGTGCTACAGCCTGTCCCTTTTAATAAACATTGACGATCACTGTCAGAGAACCTTAGAGAGAGAAATCACAAGACTCTCATTAGCTAGGGTAGTTGGAATGTAGGGTAATTCGGTCAGACATCACAAGTAATTACGTATTTCTCCAAGACTAAGGATGATCTTTTTAATCTGAGCCTTTATCAGTGTTCCTCCCATCTCTGGAGACATGAAACAATTCTGTGCCAGATATTATCATAATAGACATGGTCTCTTGTGTTAGGGTGTGCACACTATACATGATTTAAACAATGCTTGTTCATTTAATAATAATAAAAATAAAATAAAAATAAATAATAATAATATTGTGTAGCTTACAGAATTTTGTCAGAAATATTTAGCTCATGCCCCATACTAGAGGTCCTATTTTATATTTTGCGTCAACCAATTAAAATTGTGTATATTTTGTAATTGTTTTATACTGCACAGTGACCAACAAAACAAAAAATCCCAGAATTGGGTCAATGTTTGCGAAGTGTGAAACACAAGTAAGCTGCGCAGTAAAATGGCAACAGTGATGAGAAAATAATAATGTTAGAGGCTTCGCATTTGTCTCGCCTGACAATTAATAATAGTTGACAGCTGTCTCTGGGCATGTCAGCTGTGACTGAAGATGAATGTGTGTCTGAAGGCTTGGAGTGGGGGTGTAGCTCCAGACTTTAATAGTACTCATGGCAGGAGAAAATGAAGCCATCGCTTATACATACTCCAATATACCCAACCAGACTATCTGTTTTTGGTGCTACACACTGAAGAAATCACTGATTTCCGATATCAACCGATTTCAGTTAATTGTTTCCCAATAATGAAGGGGAATACTACTAATTTTGGCATGTTATTAGACAGTGGTGTATGTTAATTTCGGAATTGTGTAGTCAGATTAAATTAATGTTTCACCAATTGAGAAGGAGCAGCAGACAAAAATGGCAGACATGCTAGCAGCAGCAGCGTTGAAGGCTGCTGACCACAGAGTGCTTAATTTATGTGACTTTATCACTTCTGATTTAAGATAATGAGTGTCTGAGGTTTTTCTTTGCAAAAGTCAGTGGCTAAGATTTTACATCTGTGCACTGTTCTTCTCCTGTAGGCTGCCTGCTTTGAACTATTTTACCATTGCTTCATTGTGATATATCAAACCAAACTTTGGCAGTATTGCATCTGACATCTTGCAGTAGGAGGTCGGAAGTAATGTTGCTTTTGGGTTTCTGTATTATCTGTAGTCTCTGCTCTCTGCTGATGCTGCTTATGCACATAAGAAAAGGTTATTAGATACAATTTATATAACTGGAACACAGGCCAAATCTGTAATCCTCAGATGAACACTGTTGTTAAATTGCTGTTTTTTCTGGGCAGTAATCGCAGGTACGGTTTTCATTATTGTCAAAAAAACAAACACTGTGTTCTTTTGATGTTAAATGGTGGAAGTCTGGTGTGAAGGTGTGATTGTGGGATGTGTGAATGTGAAGTAAGTGGCAGTGTCCCAAAGCAGTTTTATCCCCCCCCCACTCAATTACATGTTTACATTCTTTAGTACAAGACATTTCATCAGGTACACGTTAGTGATAAAATGTGGCTAGATTTTTTACAATTTGAATCATACAATTTAAACCGACAGCTAATAGTGCTGCAACAACCCATGGTGAATTTGCAAACAATGCTGAAACACAGAAGGCCGAGACAAATATTTAGATAACTAAATGAAGTTGGAAGATGTATGAAGCCCTGCCTCATATATTTATAATATGCGTGAAATTACTTACGTTCCCGCGATCTCTTATGTAACATTCTTCTGGAGAGGGCCTTATGTAACAGTGGAAACAGCATGAAAGGCATATAATCCTCTCTGTAATTAGGAAAGTGGCCACTGGCACTCATCTATTACATGTTTTAGCCGCCATCACGCTCAATTTCCTAATATAATAATAGGTTTTCAGCCTCCTAATGATCTCTGCTGAAATGTTGTTACTTAGTATATGAATTACTATTTTGTTGTGATCTTTCTGACACTGACACTGTCAATAAGCATAGTGTGAAACACATAAGAACAGAAAAAAAGATGAATATCCCTGTATGTGTTCAGTGGATGTGGGAGTAAGGTGGCCCCGGCTTTAAGCAGTTGTTCAAGTCACCTGCTGCAGTGCTGGTGCTCCCCAGTGGAGGGAGGGTGAAGTTGAGGCCCTGCTGTCTTTGCTGTCCTTGGCTGCCGTCCCTCATTCTTACAACACAGCCCGACCTCTGCTGGGAGGCAGCTGGGCCTGGCCGAACACCAAGCACTCCCTCCTTCTGCCTTTCACACTAATTCCCCCTGTCTCTCTCTCTTCCATGTTCTCTCCATTTCTCTGCTTTGGCTGCTGTGCTTTATTCTGTAACTCAAGCTCTTCCTGTCTCTCTACATGTCACCCTCTTCGCTGCTGGTGTCTTGTCCCCTGCCCCCTTTCTGACTGGATTTGAGTGGCAGTCTGTGGCTCTGTGACGGCGCAGCCTGTGAGCTGGGAACCAGCAAGTGTCTCCTTGACTTTGAGCTCAGCGGGGAGCAGGATGAGAACTTAGAAGTGCATGGGGATGTGCAAGTGGCACTGGCCCAAAAATCACTCATAAAATCTGGATTCTTAAGACAGAGGAAGTGCAGCACTCCGTTTCTCACAAGCCAGTTGGATGTTTATGATCGTTTCATCAAGCCTTTTTTTTTCTTGTTTGCTTTTCCTGTGTTACTAGTCCTCCACTTTAAGCTTATTTCTCCATGCATTTAACTTCACATCCGTACATGTTTAATTAGAGCTTATTTGGTTGTGTACTAAATCAGATGAATTATCGACCGTCATATTTTTCTCCTAGGATTGCGACGGCTAGTTGTTGTGGCTGTAGATCTTTGTATTGCCAAGTCCAAATAGCATCTTGAACATGTGATTTATTATGAGGCTGCATTTTTAAAAATGTTATCCCTTTTACGGGTTAGAAAGTGTATGCCAAATCCCAACATTAATTGGACATGATTCATTACATTTTTCCACAACGTACTTTATGTGATCATTTGGAATTGTTTAAAAAAATAAGCAAAACCCTTCAGAGGATAGTTGCAATGAAAGCACTTGGAACATCCCAGTATTTCTTTATATTTTCAGAGCTCAGCTCATAATGAACTTTAAAGTACACCGCCAGCCTGAAATCTCATCACGGAAACATTTTTAAATCCCCCATCGGCAGACCCCCTCCCCGATATTCTCTCGACCACAAAGCTCAGATACAACACTTTTTTATCCTCTAATGTGTGACAGCCCCCTCTCAAACAGTGATGGATATCTCACTCCCTAGACGAGCGCTCGTTTCTGGCGAACCCCAGGTACATCTTTATACTCATTCCAATATTCCTCCTTATCAGCTGCCAACCTTTTATCAGAATCTATGAAAAGCACCAATGGGACCATTAACCCGAATGTTGTGTGTCAACATTATCCTCCCTTTATCAAGCTGTAGGCATTTCCTATCCCAGCTATGGCTACAGACACACATACAGGATTGTCATCCAGTGAACAGCCTGGCCCCTAGTTTCCCCCGCACATGGTACATTCCATTGTCATTACAGTTAGTTTTTGAATTCATTCAGATTGAATACATTAACTCAAATCCAAGATCAAATAATTTATTTTTCATGGGTTTACTGATTGTTGCATTTGTTCGGTGGAAATAAACAGCAGTAGTTGAACTCGTTGATTTAATAAACGAAAACATATTTTTTAAATATCTGAATTGACCACACACACACACAAAAAAGAAACACATAAGAAATCTTGTGCACATCACAATTCGGTGTGACCTACTGATTTTATTATTATTACTTTTCCATCTGTGCAATTCCTGTTTTCAGGGTGAAGAGAGTGAAGCTGGCTCAGTCTCCGACAGGCCTTCTGTGCCGTGTGTCCGAGTGAATGCATGTGGTTTTGACTCTGAAGGGGGCATTTTTAGCCCTGACATTAACTCACTTAGAGCTTGCTGTCTTTTGACTTCCTTTGGCTGTTAATCAGAACTACATTTGTTACCTTTTGTATGAGAGACTGCTTATTTGGCAGAAGACGCAGGGTCTGAACATGACAGAAATGCAGTCCCAGGATCGAGGACGTTTAGAAGGACAGGTGCAAGTCATTTCCCATACTCTCTTCACCATGTTCTTCATAGGATCACTTGAAATTGGAGGGTGTAGGAAATGTTATCTTACACAGCTAAGACTGTTGTACCTCTCAGACAAATCCCAGTGTTTGAAAATCTCCTGAAGCTGCTTGAGTGAGATTTAGAGGATTACGTTGTTTGGCCAAGAATTAGACAGGTCTAACCCTGGAAGGAGAAGGTAGTGAGGTTGTAGGTCGCTCGCCTTAACTGCTTCTTTGACCGTCACCCAAAACAAGCGTGGCAGGGGAGCACTGTGTTCAGAGTCTACAGCTGCCAGATCAGCCACTTGTGCCCTGAAGTTGTCACCACAGAGCAGGGATAATCCTGACTCCTACATTAGGGGTCTAAAGGAAAGTAAGCTGCCTCACAGAATGACGTGGTTACACACACATTCACACCCACACACACACACACACGTGCATACATGACCTGGAACTCTGCAGGCTGTGCTGACATCTGTTAGGGAGTGTGTGCGTTAGAACATGGATTGCAAAAATAACAGACGGCTTGGGCAGCAATAATTATTGATCTCCAACAGATTTACTTTACCACCAATTGGATCAGGAAACAATCATACCACCCCATCACCGCCCACCCCCACCCACACACACGCACACACACACACACACACACACACACACACACACACACACACGCATATAGTGCAATCAATTGTGAATGTATACAATTAATAGAGCGATACATGTTATTAATATAGTATAGTCATAGTCAAGGAGCCCCCAGACTGAATTCCTCAGTTCCGGGAAACAGTAGTGCTAAAGGCATTCCAGAGCAGAAGGCTGTTCTCGTCCCTCCCATTTCTCTCTGACGTGTGCAGAATTCACGAGTGCAGCCCCTGTGCGGTGCCACCTCATTTTTCATTGATGGCAGCGCACAAATTCCACCCAATGTCACATCATCCTTGAGCTCCCTCCCTTCTCTTTATTTTAGCATTTAATTTCATTATCATAATAATAGGAAATCACTTTGCTCGAGTGAGGTGATGCAATATAGCGGCTGCAGTGTATGTAAAGGAGAGTCTTTTAAGAGTAACATCAGCTTCTGACACGTAAACTGAGGAATAGAATGAGGAATGTCATGAGTTTTGTTATGAGGTTGGTAAAGAATAAAAATTAAGGAGTTAATGAATAAGGAACGAACTCTTGATTTGCACACAGCTGAAGCAAGTCTATTCACAGTTCATTTTTCCACCTTGAGGTTGACTGTAAGGTTGTGGTAGGCTATGATCCAGTTTGTTTATTAAACTCACAAGTTACCACCGAAACACGTTGCTATCGAATGGAATAATGTGAATCTTCCTAATATCTACCCTGTGAAACTTCACTGAACAGAACATGACAGCCTATATTTTTGACTTAGCTTGTTTTCACCTGCTATTTCGCTAATGGATTAAAAACCAAGGGAAATTGCATAACCCCTCATATACCAAAACAAGTATGCTGTGGTATAACACTGGTTTTATTACGCATGCTAGTAAAGTACCATCTGTTGGATCCTATTCTTCCCCAGGCATTGTTCCTCATTTATAAATTAGTAATGTATCAGAAGCATTAAGAGACATAAATCTTCTGAGTAAAGAATCATGACTCTGCTCACTACATTTGTTTTTGTAACCACGCGTTTCTGAGCTTTCCTGTCATCGATGATCTCATACAGATGGACTGATCAGGATTCAACTATTCGAACGCCGAAACATGTTGAAGCTGGGGTCCATGCTGAAGCCGTGTGGAATATGGGCAGGCCGTGTACAGTCCTTGAAGGTGGATTCGCTACTTTATGTAGTTGAATGGCACGTTCGGCGAACCAGAGACAAAGCATTTGTCGGTGTCTAGTGAACAAACGAGAAACCAATCAAAACCAATAGCCTGAGTGTTTGCTGAAAAGGTAGAAAAGCATTTTCATGAACAAGCATGGCTAAAGCACTTCTTTCTCTGAATTCTAAAAATATTTCTCTTCCCCCTTGTCGATCCACTGATTGAGGAAGATGCAATAATGCCACATGGTCTCCAGACAGTTGCTTAGTACATAAGAGTGGACAGGGATCCTAAACCCAGATGCTGCTGCTATTAGCACTGTGTTCAAACCAGCCAGCCATGAAATGCCATGTTTGCAGTTATGAATGTGGAACAAGGCCGATGCTTGTACCTTTTCTTGTATTCACCTCAATACCTCCAGCTCACCAAGACCACAAACTGACTGGCACTAACAGCAGACAGACCTTGATAAATGCCTAAGGGGGCCTTAGCTCAACAAAGTGGAAAACAAAACAACAGGATAATAATAAAGAAAGCATTATACACATAGTTAAGTAAGACAACATATTCAGTGGGGTTTATTTTAACTGTAGCTTTGCAAAATGTCTACGTTACATCGTGAATTGATTCTGGAACATGGCATGTGAGTGAGTGGGCTTAACTGTGTCTGTAAAAAAACAACAGCAAAACAGAAGGAAAAGTCTTCAGTTGCAGCTGTGTAATCTATCTTGGCTGTCATGTGCATTGTGTGGTGCACATATATGCAGGAGGCAGGGAGGCCGAGAGAATACCCAGTAGAATATGAAATACTGACTAGAAATTCATATACTTTTCTCTCTGTACTGTATATGAGCTGAAGTACACTTCTGGGGAGATTAAAATCCTTTGGGATTTGAAAGTAAATAAATAAATATAAAGTAAAATATCGCTGCGCTTGGGATCAGGTTACTGGCAGACGTCTCTGTGAAATAGTCTGCATTAGATTCATGAACTGACACAATAAAATGACACAGCTCAAAAGGCTTTTAAGTGGAGAGGCTCAAAGGAAAATATTGCAACGACGGCAGAAGGGTTGTTTCCAAGGCCTGCTCCTCCCTTTCACAGTTTTGAGCTGAAGAACTATATTTTAATCAGTAAGGTCTGCAGCCCGGCCTCGGTTTCCTTAGCATCTGCTTCCAATTATGCTTTAAAAAGAAACGAAAGTGTAGCAGTATTTTTTATTTTTTATTTTCTACTTTAGCTGAAGAGCAAGGTAATTATCTATTGTACTTGCTGAGACAATAGGATTCCACTGAGAAGCCATATCTTCATTCACGGTGCCCTTGCTTATTCTGGAGACACGCTGTCGACAAACTAAGCTCGAGTCTTGGTTGTAATAATAAAAGCTTGGCCCGTCGTCCCTCTGTTCCTCAGCTTCATGCTTACATTCTCGGATAAAGGTTTTATAAATAACTCGAAAACCTTAAAGCTGAGAGAATGTTATCTTTACAGTCACACTAAGGCAAAAATCTATCTTGGGCCAAACAGCCATTGCCACTTAAAACTCACTCCTCCTACCTGAATACATGACAATTTACTGGAACTTTTATTTCACCAGCACTTCTTCTTTTTGGTTGTGACAGGATTTTTGATTTCTAATCATTTAGGATTTGCACAGTCAACAATAATAATGTTAGCAGCAGCAACAGAAGCAGCTTCTCATAGAATTCTCACTTCTCACAGAGATTTTTCTTTTTTAGTTTGTTGACTTTTTTTTAAAGCAATCACTCAGCTACTTCCCCCTCTGGGTGATATGGTACAGAGGTTATGGGAAGTGAGTCCTGTTTTTTATTTTGTTGCTTCATCTCACTGATTTCAAACATTTCCTTTTTTTTCCCCCCTCCTCTGCTTCTCTGCCCTGAAGAGGGAACGACGGCCCTCGTAGGACTGTGAACGGAAATTCTTGACATCTTCTCGCTGCCTACGTTGACTGAATCCCTCACTTTTCCGCAGATAAACATTAATCTACTTTGATGATCTTTTGTAGCACTGGTGTTTGGCGCCCCCTTAAGGTTACCCAATATTACACAGATGTGTAGTTTAAAATCCAAGTTGTTAGTTTCTCTCCTGTGGTGTACTGTAACTTGTACTGTAACTTGTTATGCAGTGTTTATTTGGTCTTATATATATATATATATAAATTGAATAAGACAAGGAGCTCTAACAATGTCTTTATTGTACAGTTTTGTTCCAACAGTCTGGAATCTTAATTTTACCATTAGTATTATTTATTTCAGAGATTTAGAGACTTTGTCTATGTATGTGTTGCATTCAGCAGCATAGTTCAACACAAAGCAATTTCTGTTGCTCTCCTGAATGTGTTGTTACTTCAGACTTTCTATGAAATTGCTGGTTAGATACAGATGACACATTTTACAAAAGTAAGATACAGAAGATTTCCTTTATTATCAGTAAACATATAAATGTCAATCCTGTGTAGACCCTCTTTCTAGCAGAGAAGATCCTGGTTTGCAGCTGAAATCTCAGGCATGTTATTTTGGCACTGGTCACTAGATGGCAATAGAAGTGCACACATTTCAGTTCTTTAGTTTGTCTTGCTTAGTTTGGACACTAGTAAAACATGAGCATTGTCTTTTGTTTTAAAATATACATTACAGGTCAGTGAACAATCAGTGTGGGGGAATTATACAATAAAACCAGAAGAAGAAGAAGAAGTAGATGAAAGATTGTTTAGTTCACTTTGTAGCCATGGCATTTAATTTGTATGAAGCCATTTGCAAGTCTTTATACCCCCCCCCCCCCCACACACACACACACACACTAGATTCCCTTTGTTTATATGTGTTTAATCAGTTCTCTTCACAAAGGCAGGGTTTCTGGTATTACACATCTGCCAGCTCCACAGAGACCAATCTGAACCTTCAGTAATGCTGTAAACAGAATTGTATATATGTATACCACTGCCTGCCTGTATCAATGCCCCACTTTCACAGGAAGAGAAAAGCTCTCACCAGTCTGTTCTATTATTTATTTGTGTTTGATATTTTTATTTGATTTGCTCTCTTCCAAATTTAAACATAAACAGATGGCTATATCTAAGAGGATTCATTTTGATATTTATATTCTTATTTTTGCATATCTTGTTAATATGTGTATGCTTCTAATTCCCATAGATTCACAAAATCAAAGTCCCTCCCCTTCTAGAATTCACAAAGAAAGGAATTGATTAAAGATTAAAGCTTACAAACTGAGATAGACACCTAATAAAGGATTTGTGTTAATTGAGTATTATTCGGCTCATTGATATTGTGTAAAAACAGTACGCAATGCTTCGTAATTTTGAAATGGAATAAAATAGGCCCATTACTGCTTTGGAAACAAAATGTCAGCTTGTTTGGGTTACTACATGTTCAGGTAATGCACATCCTGTGACTTGAGGTTTTGCTGAGAAATACGTGATATCACAAACGAATGTGGTTTTAAGACTTTACTCACAGAAAGATGGTTGTCCGCACTCTGAGCAATTCATTGGCTACCCGCTTCTCTATTTTACTGCATTACATTTGTACAAATGTGAGAAATGTACATAGCATGTAAAGGTCTAAGCCCAGGGATATTTTTGAATGCATCTCACCCAAGATCAAGGTCCAGACGTATGAAAGTTGTTGAATGTGGGCAAATTCTAAGTAGTCTATTCTGTGATTTACTGAGAGGCAATAGTGATTTGACTAAAAAGGGTTTTTTATGTGATCTTTCTTATTCTGACTGTAGGACTTTGAATTGTTTGGGGCTTTTGCAATTAAACAACGATCCAACCTTAATGTACCAAAAAGTTTCTGCTGTAGATAGTGTCCCAATAAAGTCTAATAGGAACAACAGTTCTCAGTTTAAAGACTGGAATTGTATCACAAACGTGGCCCTTGCAGTCTGTGTAAAAAATAACACCTGGATTCCTGACCAAAAGGCTGTGTTTGAAACAAAAGCCACCGAGTTGCAACACTGTTGTAACACCAAGAGTTTAAACGCCGCTGAAGTCCAATGCACATCATCTCAGTTGCGTTAACAGTTAACTGTAGAAATGTATGACTCATCCAGTTTTGGATATCAGACCAACTTTCTGGCAACACTGACTCAGCTGCACATAACAGTGCAATGTTACTGAGTGCCAAATACAATTAAAAAAATGACTAAAACAATGTAACTAAATTATAAATGACAAATTGATTGAAGGACTTCAGCTGCTATTACTATTATTAATAATACATTTCCCATGATGATTTACTGCAGAGTGTCTCCTCACCACACAATTGTTTGTATTTTAGTTCTGTACTCGTCTCCTAATCGTTGTAGAGACCATTGCCATTGTAGAGGCTCAGTAAAGGGAGATAAGTAGAGGATACCCAGAGTGTGGGCTCTAGGGGCTTCTGACACCTTAAATTACCTTTAATCTATTTTTTAGGATTACCAGGTCATGGCTTGTGATGGCATGTTTAAAATGATGGTTATGTTGAAAGTGTAACATGTTAATTCCACATTATGGACAAGCTTGTTTCAATAGACGTTTCTGAGGTAATCCTCTTCTCAGCAGTCCAACCCTTGATCACGATGGTGCTTGTTTATTCCCCCCTCTGGATGACATGACTCTCTAACTATGTTGTAAACTAGGAGCATTTCGAATGGATTAATAAATAAATAAAGTGCTATCTTTCTTTTCTTGTTAAATAAAAGTGATAGCATTCTTAGCACATTAGGAAGATTTAGTGTTGCAATCTGCCACCATCTCGAATGTATTTCACGAATTGCGAACAAGAAACAATGAAGCTTATCTAAGTTTGCAAACTGCTGGTGACAGTTCACTGCATGTTAGCATTTGGACGAGGGTTTTGGGTAGCTATGTGGTGTGCACATACAGGGAAAAAAAACTACAATGGCTCAATGGTCTAGTTCAAAGGCTTTCAATGGAAACAATCGTCAGCATGCGACTTAATGTGTTGGCTGGAAAAAATGATTACTTTGCAGTGTAGAAAGGTGTGTGGGCACAAGACAATCATAGTATTGAATGAGAAATAGAAAGGAAATCACTATTATGTCTCTGCACACTGCCTTCTGAAGCCCCAGTAGTGACAGTAAACGCTTGTTTGCTTTCTCCTGAGGACAGCTTGGTGGATACAGGACACATGGGCACACCTGTAGGTTTCAGGAATGGGAGGGAACCACATAAGGTCAGTAGCAATCCAGGTCAGCTCTTGCAGTCGCTTGTGGTTGATGCTTAGTTTTTCTTTGGGCGCCAGTAAATGTACTTTGTTTCAAAACCAATCAGGTCAGGAAATGGATTTCGTTTAAGAGCCTAATCACTTAAAATACCGGATTCCCAAGATCACCTCGTGCTGTAGGTGCCGAGATTGTGCCATGCATATCAGGGAGTTTTCAATAAAATGGGAGCCAGTGCACCAAATTACTGAATTGCTTAATCACCCTTAGGTAATTGCTTTTTACTTGGTCTGTTTGGTGTGTGCTTGTGCGGTGTGCATAATGTGGAGTGGGGAGCAGAGACCCAAGTGAAAATATTGGCTGAGATTTTGAAATTTAGAATAGAATACAAATTTTGTTACGAACACCAGATAATTTATTTGGGTAATAGTTTAAATTTCTAATGCAACATTTAAAGGTCATGTATCTCCCTATAAATATTAAAGATGCTTCTGCAGTGAAGTGCAGCGGTGTCTGATTTAAACTATAGCACCTGCTTTCTGTACAGTGCAAATCTCTGCATCTGTGCCTCGGTTCAGAGCTATGCATGGTCCTATTCAATTACATCCAGTTCTAACCACAGTATGAGAAATACAAAGTAAACACGATGTGAATATTAGAACAGGATGGCAGATTTTTACAAGACATTGGCTAATTTTTAGTTTGTTTGTGTGAAAGTAGCTAAAATCAACCGTTAACAAACAAACCATGGACAAACAACGTGATTAGCATACGTTTACATATAAAGTTGAGACAACATACAACTGGCATGTCTCCAAGTTCACTTGGTATGCAGTAGAGCAACATGCATAGCTTTATATAATCTTACAAGCTGTTTACATTTTAATGATCACATTAAATCAATAGAAGCAGATTTAAAAATGTATACAAGTCATTACAGCTGTAACAAAGACAATAACTCTTAAGAAATGAGGAAGAGAGTACAGGGACATAATAATAATAATAATAATAATAATAATAATAATAATAATAATAATAATAATAAATGTATTTTTCCTACAACCACGTTAAACTAAAGGGATAATGTTTCTGAAGCTGCCATTTTTGTCTAGATCTGTGATCTCTCAGTGGATTCTCCTTGTGAATGTAATGCAGGAAGGAGAGTTTAGAGGTTTCTATAATAGACGGGCTGCTTGTCAGATTGCTGTTCTTTCACTTTCACATTCTTCAGCATGAACTCCCGCATCTTTTTCTAAGTGGCTGCCAGCAGACGTCAAGCCCAGCTGCTGCTGGCATGTGTGACAAGTTTGACCAGCCAGGCTCTAAACACAAGGTCAGGTAGCATTGTAGTATGATCCCTGCAGGAACGGCACTGTGATTCCTACAGGAACGGCAAGGTGAACAAATCAGAATCGGTGAACTGAGTGCATCAGGCCGTAGTGTTGAAATGATATGTGTGAATGAAAATATTGGTACCATAGTTTTCACCTCAGTTTTTTTATTGTATTTAATTAAGTATTTCACTAAAGATGCACAGGTTTATACATTTCCTATTAAGTGGGAAAAATAAAGAAACAGCCTGCGTGAATTCCATCAAAGGAAATCAACTTATTTTCATGGTTTCATACTGTTGCAATTTGAACATATACAACTCATTCTAGATTACTATTAACATTTGCTTTCCTGCTGTGCTCCCATTCTCAGAGGGTAGGGTTGGGTAGCGAAGTCGTGCTTCCAGCAGTAGTTTCCATTCAACAGGCCAAAACAACAGACTGAGAAAAGGAAGACTCATGTTAACCATTAATCTTCACCCCGATTATTTATCATCCCCAGACCTGAACTGGTAACCCTCTGGAGTGGGGCAGACGCATGTGTCTCTGCTACAAAGAGAAATTACTCAGTGGTGGTTTGTAGTCAGTGTCTGTATATGTATGTGATATCTGCCCATGAGAAGCCTTTTTTTCCCCACATGAAAAAGAATAATTACAATGAAATGTCTCCTTTGTGAAAGGACTAACCTGCAACGTTTCTTAGCACCATTAAAATACTGTAATGTTTTCAATTTAAATTTGCTTTTTTTAGTACACGGAGAAAGAGTCCAGATTGCACACAGATGTGGGGTAAATGGGAAAGTAAGCCAGTCCGGAGAGTAAACAATGACTCTAACATTGACAGGACAATCTCACTCCTGGTTCCTCAGTTTTTCTTACTGCCTCTGAAAACCTTTGTCGGAGGAGCTGGTGGTACTTGGTACATCTTGACTCACCTTGATCGCTTGTTTTGCCACTTGTGCCTTTTCAGTCACTCTCCATAAAACGATCTGAGCGTTGAAGATTACAATCATTACCCCTTGCTCCATTTCCACATTTTGCCTGGGTTCGGCAAGAATTGTGTTTGTGGCCTCTTAACAGCATCACACTCTGAGGAAACAATGCTGTTTGAAACATCTGGGAGTGGCAATGCGGTAGTGCATGGCATTTATAGTATTAGACATGATGATGTTAGACACAGGAGACTCCTAATTAAAACAGCCACAACCAATAAAGAAACATACACTTTTTAATTAAACTGGTGCTCCGGTGAGAGACACACTCAGCCTGCAGGGGCTACGTGTGTGTAAGCCCGGGCAGTTGACTTAAATAGGAGGTTAAAACAAACCAGAAAAAAATTACTTATTCATATATGATCTGTAACATAAGTCCCTGATTCTGAGGTATCCATATGGCTCTGCTCATTTCTGTCTCACGGTCTGTGGCTGTGGATGTAAACTCCTGATAACAATAGTGTTTAGCAGCTGTCTTGACTGGAAATCATAGTTCTATGTCTATAAGTATATCTATTTTCTAGCAAGATATAAATGTATAAAATATGTAAAATATAAATGTAACTATGCTGCTTATTTTTGTCCATTATATGAAATTAGCCTCTTTCAAAATAAGTCCAAGGTTGTTGAATACTTCCTATAGCCACTGTATATACTGATCCTAATCTACTGTGGATGGAATTAAATATGTTAATTTTGGTCTACAGGCTGTGAGTCAGTGGAAGGAACTGATGAATATATAGCTTTAGAAAGAGCAATTGACTAACAGTCACTTTTGGTCTTCATGTGTGTCTTATGTTATAATACCCAGAACACAGGGCCCTACCAGAACATGCTTTTTTAATTAAATGTTGTGCTGATTTTATTAGTTTACACAAGCAGTTTTGTATTTTACCACAATTTCAGATGAAAAGGGGAAAGTATGTTAAAGTAAATTTACAAACATACATTTATGTTTGCTTTTTTAAAGCCTTGGATTTCACCTTTGGTTTCGCCATCTCAAACACAGCTGTGTGCTAACATAGGTAAACTAATTATGCAACAATTACAAATAAATCTTAAGTATGTCCTAATGGATGCAATACATGCAGGTTAAAGACACGACACAGTGGTTATTTGCTTTTCCAGAAAGACATCTAATGGCAGATAGAAGCTTTCTATTTGTAGGCTCTTTTAAATCTTCCTTTCCACTTCTTGAATGATAGGGCTGTCAAACCATTACTGCCCTTTATATCGGAGATCTAAACTCACGATATCTCGCTGCTCATCCCAATGAATACTGAGTGAATGTACGTCTTGTGTGACTGATTACAATCCTGCATTTCTGTGTTTTTTACTGATGTAATTATTTTCAGCTGCTTCAGGATTTTTGCAGTATTTACATATTAACATAAAACAGATTTTGCTTTGGTGTGGATTAATTTTAATCCCAAAGCTGTCTGCTTTGGCGTTAGTTTTGGACTTTAAAATCCAGAAGGTCATGCAGAATGTTGAAATGCATATAGCAGCTGTGGAAATATCATGGGAAACCTGGTGAAACCCTCTCTGCTTGGAGGTGCTAATTTTAATATGGATTGACACTGGATATTTATTTAATGTGTAAGTATATGTATATACATGTATATGTACTTATCTTGGTATACGACTAATAATATTATAATCTATGAATAAAGGTAATCATTAAATTCAGGAGAGGATGCAAGAGCAGCACTGATTTGTAAGTGTGAAAATCCTGTGCCATTGTATCACCGCCTGTCTATGAAGTCCATGTGTGCTGTGCCTGCTGCTCCCCCAAGACTACTGAATCTCACGCAGTGAAATGATTAAATGAATAAATATGAAAACCGTTGCTTCATGACTGCATCTGATTGGTACTTAATTTAGAAAGTGATTTTTCACTTCCTTTCTCAATGCAATTCTCTGTTATGTCTGCAGACTCGCACCAGTCGATGACGTGTTTGTTAAATTACTGCTGAAAGCAGGATTCCGAAGTTAAAAAAAGGCTTTAATTGAATTCAGAGCCGACCAAATAAGGCTCCATACTGAGCTGAATGTGGTTAGATAATTGCAAATGAAACGACCCAGCCCTGCCGGCTGGTAACCTTTATTAACAAACTCTGTGTATGTTGCAGAGAGTGACAAGAAATAAAAACTGTGTCTCCTCATTTGTCTTACTTGGATTTCTTTTCCTCTCCTCCTCCTATTTTTTGACATGATTGCATCCTGCATCAGAGCAGTACTGTGTATGTGTGTGTCTGTGCCTTTAGTTTTTTCCTTTTTCTCTTGTCAGCTGACTGAGATTCCAAGCTCTGATTGGAGATCCAGCTGCCTGCAGCTGCAATGTAGGCAGTTTTCAGAGACAAGGATACACTGTCTTTCCAATATAGTAGCATAAACATAGAAAGTATTCTGTAGGCTTCAGGATGCAGATATGGGCTGTACTGCCAGCATTGTTCTGCTTCAAGCCTTTCGTTCTGTGGTACAGAGGAATTGTGCACATATCTGCACAAGGCGCCAGGAGCAATTGTCACTTGAAATCCTGCCACTTGATGACTGCGATGGAATGAGCAGACCTAGGACCATCATAATTATGGTAAAGTAAAACATTATGTGAAATACTAGGGGTCGGGAAGCTTCTTCTGTTCTGTGTGATTGTGTTCCCCCTTGCTTTAAGCATGCCATAAAATAAGTGCAGGAATGTGTGCTGTGCTTGAAGTTCTGCTTCACTGGGAATAATCGGGAGCTCATTTCCCTTGTGTGGAAAAGTAAGCTGTTTACTTTGCTTTTATGAATGATCTATATGACATACATCAGTATTTGCATGAATGAAACCTTTTCTGAGATTGGTTTTGATATGAATCGGATTATGGATCAGCACAATCCCTTCCTGTTGCAAATCTTTTTCCCAGTGATGATGAGTACAAAAGCTTGGTGCATTTGGCAGTTTTTTCAGGTCTGCCACATTGATGGTGATGGGCAGTTGACATTTGCAAGTGGACTTGAGTGCAGGATCAAAGCAGAAACAGATGTAATTGTGTTGCCGTGCTGTGCTCCAGATTTAAGGGAGAGCAAAAGAGAGAAGGTCCATCATAGAAGGCTAGGGTTTACGGTATGCTAGCAGGGTAAAATATAAGACTATAGTGGGTATTGATTTTCCTCAGGTCATGGCAAGTTTTTGTCTGCTGTCTGTGTTTCCTGATTGTTTAAAGAAAATAGCCTATCAGATCTGTGGTCTATATTTCCACTGGGAAGTTCTGCTTCATTCTGATGTAAAAAAATCAAAAACAAGGCTAGACGTCTGCCTGGCTGTGATTTCTGCATTTCTCACACTTGCTTTTCTTCAGCTTGAAATGCAAGAGTTTAACATCTCCTGCAGTACCAGATAAATCGAATAAGTATCGATTGAAACTCATTGAATTGACGTTAGAGGCAGGATGTTGAAAGTGCATGGGAAGGATCTGCAGGCTGTTGAAATGACCACTAACAAGGCGATGCATTATGGATGCTGGTGCCTTCTTTGTGCCTGGTCTCAAGCGCAAACCCTACCTGTCTGTGTCGCACGTCTGCCACATTACACCCACAGCACAGCCTGCCTGTGAAAAGTGAATCTCGATGCTGTCTTGTCTATGCAGCAGCTTAGCTCAGATATTGGCAGGCACTCTAATGTCCCTCTGAGTGTCTCGTCTTGGCCCCCGCTGCCGGGGAGGGTGTATCTCTACAGTGCATCTCTACAGGTTTTATAGTGACGTTATGATGGCGTGCTGCCTGATTTATTCCATTCAGTTCAAGAAAGATTCAGAGTTATTCAGGAGCACGGGGGAATTTATCCTGTAAAAAGAAAAACAAGAAAGAAAAGGCATTTGCAGTCTTTTGTTGCCTTGACAAAGAAATGAAAACATCATGTGTAGTCTCACTCCTCCGCCTCTCATCTGGAATGTTTTAATGTGCCTGGCATATTAACCTACATTGGTGCTTAAAGGAACGTGTTTCAAAGCCTTCTCACTAAAGCACTTTTAATTACATTGAATGCATTCGTTTTAAGGTCAATGCTTCTCTTACAACCCCCCCTTCTTGATGTATTACAGATATAAGTGAGGTATCCCTGCCAAAACCACAATAATCCACTGGCCGAAAAGCATTGTTGTTGCTTTTGTTTTGTTTTTCCTCCAGTGAAAGGAAACATTTTTTTCTGTTTATTTTTCTAAATTTGTTTTGACACTATAAACTAGCTCACTAGCTAATTACACCAGCAAGTCGATGGATTTCATTGGAATATGAACTGCATGGAAAAATGTGTTTGTGTTTGTTTCAGTTTACAGCACTTTGTAGTATGTGTACTACAAAGGCTATGTGTATACTATATTATATATTTTGTGTTATATAGGCTACTCTGTCAGTAGGGATATTAGGTGTGAAATGCTATTCCACCTTTCACGGATATGTTTTACACAGTAACACTTTACAATAATGGGCACCAACTCTCAATGGATGAATGCAGGGGTCCCACAGGAATAACCTAAGTCCTCATGCACTTCCACTGAGTTCGAATGCTATAAGCCCTAACCCTAAACCTAGGGCCGGATTAAATCAAAACTTTGACCCACCCGCTAATAGAAAACTACAGAACTGTACTCAGTTGTGGCTTCATTTTTACTAAGATGCCACTTTCTTATAATCAGATGTGTAATGATGTATAGGTTCGTAGTTTTCTATTAGCAGGTGGGTCAAAGTTTTGATTAATCCGGCTCCTAGTCGGAAACCCTATCCCTAACATTGACCCTAACCGTGTTATACCTAACCTTTATACTGATTTATTTGACATGCCACTGACCCTTGTAATGTTTTATACCTTGTGGTCTGTCAAAAGTTCCTCCAAATCCTGGAGTGTGCTGGTTAGAAGTATTTTATAAACCTAAGAAACACTTGGAATAGTTGTACTTAGCGTTCTTTTCTTTTAAACCTGGACTAGGGGCTGGATTAAATCAAAACTTTGACCCACCTGCTAATAGAAAACTGCAAGCCTGTACATCATAGCGGTTACATTTATAATTAGAAGAAAGTGGCATCTTACTGAAAATGAAGCTGCAACTGAGTACAGTTCTGTAGTTTTGTATTAGTGGCTGGGTCAAAATTTTGATTTAATCTCAGCCTAGGTTTATTTTCTGTCCATTTCTCATTTTGTTTTTATTTATTTTATCTCATTGGTTGTATTCCTATTCTTCTTTACCTGTCCTTAATTGATGATGATATTAAATCAGTTATACCATTATTTTTGTATATGTTGTCTGTTACTGTATATAAAAAGCCAATGCTTGAAACTCTGTTGTAACATTGTATTTATGCTTGACTTTTTTCTGTCCTGCATTTCGAGTCTGTTTTGAGCTAATACGCACTATTATTTCTCAATGTGCTGATTGTCCCTGTGGAAAAGATAATTGACAGGCAGCCGAGAGAGGAAAGGTCATTAGGATGTGTAGCAGGTGTCAGATTGCTGTGCAGACGTTGTTGGCCCTGCTTTTGTTGCACAGCTGTCTATGATACATTGGGCACACAAGAAACAGTGAGCAGCGGGGGCCATCGTTTATAAGATTAGATATCTTGAGATTAAACATAGGCCTTCTGAAAAGAAATGCGTCATGTCATGCATGTGTTAGTAAACACGACACTAAATGTAAATTCAGTAAAAGGAGTTTCAACTCCTGAGCGATTAACATGGATCACACTGACAGTGCTTTATGATTTAGTACACTTTGTAACGCCTGGATAATTATACTGTTCTGCTCTGTGTTTATCGAGGGAAACTTCAGCCTATACTTATTTTCTGTGTCAATTTGCAAGTCGTGAGAAAGAAAGAAAACAACAATTGAAAATTATTCAACATGTATTAAAAGTCTCCTTTAAATGAAATAACAGCTCAATCTCTTTTTCATCATTCCATCCGAGTCTGCTAATGTAAAGGCACCATATTCTACGTATTAGATATGTAATAGGTCTTTCCTGTTAATCCTACAATTCCGACTTTTTCATTTTTGATTTCCTTTTGAAAAGCACAGTAGCTTCCTCCCTGCTAATGCCGGCTTGCAGGCGGAGAAATCTGGGCCCAGTGAGCTACAGTCCCACCCAGCTGCAGAGATCTGTACAGAGAACAGCTGCTGGAAATAGCATGCTGGGAGGGGTCACATGGGCAAAACCGTAGAGCTCTATTCCCAATAAACATCAAATAAATAAATAAATAAATACAGCTCAACTGACTTGCACTAAGCTGGACCTGCATTAGCCTCAGAGGCTTGTAATTTCTTGTTTCTCATGATTTAAAGAGTATACTAGTTATGGCCCAGTCACATCTCTCTTATTTGTTTTTTTTCCATCACTGGTATCCAATAAATTGCTACCCCTGATTATGTAATAGTTACAGGGATCAAAGCTCCCTGTAATAATAAGGTTTTAGGGGAGCTTGGCCATTTCTGCCATCTTTGCCTGATCAGCTCTAAGGATTAAGAGGGTGCCTGGTACACTCCTATTATTTTTAGTTCATGGTCAATTTAGATATTTTAGCAGTTGCAGGAAATTACATTTAGAAAAGTAGTGTTATCTTTCAAGTCAGAAGCACTGCCCAAGGGGGAGGGGGGTTTCTGCGCACCGCTGTAGGAACCTGATCGAAACGTCACTCTATCAAAGCTGCCATTGGCCCCTGCGCTCGTCACTCAAACGGTCCCTTCCCACATCCTGTTCTATAAAATGTGATACCAACTTGTATGTTTCAATGTAAAGCTTTTTTTCCCCCTTCAACAAAATAATGTGGGAATTTATGATGTCTGACGTTTTCTTTGAATGACCTATTCTAGTCCACAGGCATAATATTTTTTATAATCTGAAGCAAACAATATTGAAAACACATCCAAAATACCTACATATCCACCGTTTGCAATAATGCAAATGTCCAATGTATTGGCTGTTGATATCTGAACAGAAATATTGGTTTAAGTCAATAGTTGAAAGTTATAGTTATGTCTTATTTGGGATGTCTCCTAAACAATGAATAATGTATATAATAATGCTCTTAATTGAAGTGTGTTGTATTTTTACAGGAAACATTTATATAAATAATTGACACTGTCCAGAACAGGTAATATCCATTACCACAATAATATAGGATGTTAACTGAAAAGTGCATCCTTCCTATTTGATAGAGAAATAATAATACAATCAAATAATCAAAAGCATGTCTCTGGGTGTTCTGCGATGAACATTCATATCTATAACCTTAAGCAGCTAGAAGGGGCTTTTGGAAAATTGTTTCTGAGGTTTTTTTCAGTTTGTGGCAAGAGAAACCCCAGACAGCTTTATCATGTTTCAATCCCAAAGTATTCTGCTTCTTCCATACTTCAGATTAACTGGGGGTTTGTGGTTCAACGGTAACTTATGCTTCCATTCTGACAAAATGTCTATTAAAGTTTAATGGAAAAAATGTCATGTGGGGCAGCACGTTTCAGTTTTTTAGTTTCCAAGCCCTCTGACATGTTAGACAGTGAGAGAAGCATGTAGACCACATTTGTGATTTGCTACCCAAACTTGATCCAGCATACATCCCTCTTTTGAGAGATAATGGACTATTGCAAATGTTTTTTGGTGATACCGGAGCAGCAATATGTCAGCTGTCCAGTAGGTGGCTAAGAATGATGATGTATTACGCAGGTACTGTTATGGAGATGACACTGAAACTGAGCATTAACATTTAAAAACCTATCATCAACATGCGGAAATATACATGTTGCGTGCCAGTGGATGAGGTTTACACTGTCATCGAAAATCATGTGAGACTTGTATCACATGCTCCATACAACCCAAATTAGCAGAATCGTTATTTTTGCTTGTTTGTTTGTGTTTGTGTTTATGACATCATTTTTTGTTTTTGTTCGATGCTTCATGATAATGGACCATAACCATAGAAGTTTTCCAAATGAGGAAATAACAAAACACAAAGAAGTTGAGTTGTATCACATTATACTTTCATGAAGTCAACAACTGTAAATTAACGCTTTTGTATCTTTATTTTCATAATTAATAGAATATGTGTTCAATTTAACATAGCATTAAAGTTGTATCAGTATGGCAAATGGTCAGTTAATTAGAACATTTCTGGAGTTGTTTGACGGTGATTGTTCTGTGCTGTGCTGTGCTGTGCTGTTTGATGCTGCTTGACCTAAAATGGGAGATACAGAGATAAAACAAAAAACCACAACCTTAACCTACTTAAGCGTCATAGCCGGATATAGTGTTGCAGCTGCTATGTCTGTATTGGTATGTTTATATAGAAAATACAATAATATAACAACAGCTAATAATGCAAAGTTTATCTTGCTGCATACACTTTCTAATATTTTAATATTAATGTTATTGTTGTTTCTGTTGCTGTTGTTGTTGTTGTTGTTGTTATAAATAGTAGTATTTTTAAAATGTCATATTATTGTGAAAGTAATACAAATCTAAGATATTCATCAGATGAGCCATCTGGGAGTCCTTGCTTGTTGTTGTGTAAAACAAGATTGTTGCCATGGGGGTGCTACCATATGATCGAACAGATAACTGTAATGATTTCTGGTAGTTGTGGCTATTTTAATACTGAGAGCTATGACATGGGACCCGCAAGAGGAAAACTCCATTGTAAAGCTTAGTAAATCTGAAAACAACGTAATAGCAACCAACATAATCTATGTCGATGCTGTTTCTCTTCAGTGAGTGATAGGACTCCCAAGAGTATGATGTGAGGTACCGAAAAATACAGTGTTTACATGCTGACTTTTCTGGTAGTACAGGGTTGAAGTCCACCTCTCTCTAGTTTTGGAGATATCTTCTGTAATGCACAGTGGTATGGGAGCGTTTATGCAATTCCTTATTGTAAGCAATCTTAACGTAAAGGAAGAATCAAATCCACTTGATTGGTGACATTTAAAGTGATTGTAAAATTGAATGGAAGACAGTTATTATTCACTGGCTTTAACTTGAACAAGACTCTCACACATAAGGATCAGCATCATTTAAACAAACAAGTGGCCTTTAATAATCCTGGTTAAGCATACTTAATTGTTTAGTGTGCAGAAAGATTTGTACAGCCAAGGAATTGCTCTACGCCACTTTTTGGACTGATAATCTACACATTAATTAATAACCAAAAACTGCATCACAGGGAAAGGGAATCAGTGTGCTGATAAACTGATACACGATGTTGCGCAGTGCATTGGTGAGTGGTTCTGCCAGAGTCTTTTGTTATTTTATTATTGGCTTATTCCCTCATCACAGCTTCACAATTTGGAATGTATTGCTGCCTTTTGCCAATTCTAATATGGAAAATTGAAGCTAATTAAAATGTGCACACCCTGCTCATTGTGCTTTTGCTGCAGTTGCCCACCACCTCCCCCCAAAGTTTGCTCTGGAAATAGAAAATGCATTGCTAGCTTTCACTGTAGCCTTTTAAGGTTGTAATTGAACAAACCACAATATCTGTGAGCAGACTTGGTCACTCTGTGGACATTGTTCTAGCGGTGATCAACAGGTTATGTTTTGTGGCTTCCACCCTAATGTTGCTCTCACCACGTATGAACACTAAAGTGCATTCTTTGAATTGTGTGAAACAAACTCTCTCGCTGCCTCTTTTGCTTCACTCTACTCAAAATGTCTCGTTCACTGCAAATACAGGAAGTTTGCAATTAGATCTCCACAGAGCCGCGTGTAAAGTTTCCTTCCAGTCTGCAAGCTAACAGACTGTGACGTCTTCACGGGCACTGCACTGGGGAGAGGAAGCGAATGGGGGTTGCGCGCGGAGCCTGCTTTGTTAAAAGGCGCTTCTCAAAACTGCACTTGACAGTCATACTCCTGTTCTCTGAACACATCTTTCATCCATCTGCTTTCAGTCTTCCAGAACTGTATGCAATCAGGCCTGTTCAATCAGCTTGCCTATTGATCAAGAGCTTATAGTAGAAAGAAGTAGCTGGCTATCCCACACAGGGTAGGAGAGGTGAATGTCCCCTTGTAATGTGGGATTTTAGGAGCAAAGTGGCTGGCAAATTTTACATTTCCAGAAATCCCACAGCACTTTATAATAAGAGTCTGTAATTCCAATGATTGCACATTGAACTCATGTAGTGGAAGTCTGTACGTTGGATGTATCCCCTCATTTGTTTAAAGCTGGCATAATTCTACCTTATCTTGCCTTATTTCCATGGTACTTTTTCCTGATTGGAACTGTTTGATGCTTGATCTAATACTATAGTATTGTTTCATTTTGATCTGCAATACCAAAATGAACACACAAACAAATAAAGACATACATACAGACAGACAGACAGACATAAACAAACAAACAAATAATATAACAAATTACATATATATATATATATATATATATATATATATATATATATATTACAACAAAACAATCCCAGCCTGGTCAATAAACAAACATGTTCCCATATATGTTTCCATCACTGGTGCAGCTGCAGAGGTGGATACACTGTAATATTTGAATGGCTTTTTACCAGGGCTCCTCCTCTCAAACTTTGTTCATAACTCTGCTTTTTAGTGCCTGGAGCAAATTGCATGAGCCGTGGAGAGAGAGATGGTTATGTATGGGGGTTTTCTTTCCACTTAGTTAGACACGGCTCGAGATGGGTACGATAGCGCAGCCAGAGTACTTCCCCCTCCCACTGCACTGCAGGTTTCGCAGTGACACACGAGTTCTCTTTCTTGATCTGAACTGTGGCCGGTTGTGCGCTGTTGTTGCGATTGCACTACTCAGGAAGAAAGGATGAGTTTTAGATCCAAAGTTTTCAGACGCGAGAACACAGATTTTCGGAGGAAACGGAAAAGCAGACGAGTTCGAGGAGATTTTAGCAGGTTAAGTTGTGTAGGTATCTTGATATTTTTTATGTAAAGCTCTGTTTGTAGAGGTAGGTGTGTCCAGGAAGACACCACTTAACGGCGCAGTACTTTAAATTGGAGATGCTGGTGTGCTGACGGTACATGTGGTCTTTGAGTGGATGAGGATAGTTTCTCTGATTTAATGAGCAGATATGTGATAAGGCGGTTTCATGTTGAATTGTAATATGTGTTGTCACATGGAAATGTAATCAGGAAATTGGAATACTTGAAAGCATTCCATGATGGTGGCCCTTGTTGCTTGGTGACTGTGGACCCATGAACATGTTTCTTACAATGTGCCATAGCAATGGCTATAAGAATGAAAGTTCACCACAGATCTAATAATTACATATTACTGCATTAAATACCTTATTATTCCTGCATTTCGCTTGTTCTAGAAGCTTCCCATTTGCCTTTGGCAGTAAGTGAGATTAGTTTTAAATACTTTTCTGCCTGTGCATTCTGGCTTTATTTGAAAACATTTGTTGCTGTGTTTTCATTATTCTACTGTTCATATTAAAACAGGAAGATATTTTGGGCGTTCAAAGCAAATAAATGTTGCCACTTCCTTTCAACAGAAAACCCCAAAAACTTATTTAGTGGAAGGCTTTTACCTTATAATGTTTGTCATTTGTGATAGAAGACATGAAGTGTATGTACACAGGGGGGGTTATTTCTGTCAGCACATATTTAAATAACATCAAGCACATGATGAGTGTACATTTTCACTTCAGCATGCAGTGTTGATGCATAGTGAAAGTACACAGTGCATTGACATCTAGTCATGCAAGTGACCACGGAGAAAGGCATCTTCTAAATGCTCTACTAATACTACACTACTAATACTGGCAACAAAAACAAAATAATATCCATAATATAATATAGTATAAGGTCAAACTTTAGTAAGAGAAGTAACCATGTTAAAATGGTACTCCCTAAGTACATCATAGTGATATGAGATATATGCAACCTTAGTATCCACATTCAGAAATGATATATGTCAGGCGTTGTAAATAGCATGTTTTAATTCTTGCTACTTGCCCTACTGTAGTTTTGCGATCTTGGAAATAGTTTGGCCAAACTCAAGGTTAACATCTTAATTTGTCTTTCATCTTATTTTGTGCCGCTTACAGAAGCCAGACTAATTCATCAAATTTTATTTATTATATTTCACCTGGTGGCACCATCTTCACAGATCTTGACTTCTGCTTTCACTTGCTGTCCAAAGATTGCCGTATCGTACTGAGAAACAATATGTTCGGGAGACAGGTTGGGACTGACTGCTGACAACACGTTTTTATCATCATGTGATCGTGTAACTATTTCAAGACTTGAATGAATCCATTGTCTGTTTCTAACAGTATTTCCCCTATTTGTTCTCTGCCTCATGCAGCCTGAAAAATGTCAGTATACTTGTTTATTTGGTGACATCTTAAGTGGTATAGTATATTTCCCCCTTTGGAGAGTTGGGAAGTACCTATAGTTACATGTAAAATGTTTTGTTGAGTGGATTCAAATGCGAGGGGTTTCCAAAACCAAGATGATTCTGAGGTTTTCTCATTGTGGTGCTGTCACTGCTTTAAAGGAGTGTATGATTAATTTACCATAATGCATCAATGATCTTTGTGCCTGTACTTCTATTGTCAGGGGTTGTGGTTATGAATATGTATTACAACCTAGAGCTGAAATCCTGCTAATGCACATCCATCAGGGAAAGTCACTTCTTTCTTTTGACTGCAAAACTCACAAAACTTTACTAACATCATCTAGAAATTAAATGCAAACTAAAGGAATAATGTTATGTAAGTAAGAGCAAAGGTAATTATATTCCAATTGATCAGTCTGACCTTGAAACAACATTCAGGTCATAGAACAACTGCAGGACTCTCAAGACTGTGAACATCACTGCCTTGCCAGGCGATTGTTGAGACTGTAGTTGTAGCCTACAGGGGCCACAAATACACCATGCAGGTGGTCTGAGCAATATTTTTCTTAAGCTCCTTCAATACATTTATTGCAGTCCAACCCTCTGGAAAGCTAGGAGCTCATAATGCTTTCTTGAGCTATGCTTGAGAACTGCTCTCAGTGTAGGACTCAATGTACAATTAGATCACAGTTTCAATGGCAATCCCCAGGTGTCAATTAACAGAAACAGATAACTGTGCCTTTATTTCTAACCCAGTGCTGCGTCTGTATTTCAGTAAATGGCTCCTGACCACCTGAACAGCAGCAAATGCAGCTAAACAGAAAGAAAGTCTATTTAAACCTGCTAAACAGCATGTGACTAATGAATGACAATTCTATTGAGGGTGACAGATGTACTGACTCCTTCTTTATTGTTTCCCCACAGCAAGAAAAGCCCAAGCTGATAGACCCTCTGGACTATGAAGCGGTGGTCTCGGAGCTTGAGACTGAATTTAAGGAAGACCCATTGAAGGACTTGCTGGAGTTCCCTGAAGATGATTTCTCAGTAGGTGTTTTAAACTGGCAATCAATTTGAGGACGACTTCCATATGTTTTGTGTTAGTTTTGAATGAAAACAAGATTCTGCGTTACCCATCTGTTTATAATACATATCCATTCCCCTCTCCCTCTCTTGCCCTCTGTGTGCTGTGTGCGTGTGTTTATGTGTGTGTGTGTGTGTGTATATATATATATATTTATATATGCATGTATGTGTCAGTGCTTTAGAGAAATGAAAGGAAATACTGCTTATGATCTCATTCCAGCCTCAATTCTGAAGAGGAAGTGGGTTTATAGTTTCTACTCAGGCAGTAAGGTGTAAAAGGGAAGTTTACTGCTGTTACTGAGGAACAGCAAAACACATATTAACATAATTTATAGGGAATGCAGAATTTTACAGCAAAATTGAAAATTATGGCTTTTCAAAGTCGTGCTGTGCACATATATGTATCAAATCAAGATCAAACCACGTCAGTATTAGGCCCTTCCAGGCTTTAGTGTATTCCACCTCTTCATCCTCTGATTGAACTGAGAGAAAGCCTTTACTGTATCACACTGCTGAATTCCAGTGCCTTTAGAGGCCTGTGTGTTGAGCAGACTTGGCTTAATACACCTGCTGTAAACCAGTGTAAATCTGTGTAGATACATTTCTTGATGTTTTTTTCATACGTACGTATCGGATTATTCTGGATTTGAGGCGAATACTTCAGGTAGCTCTGAAATGTTGATTAATATTCTGCTTCTTATTGTTGTGGAAGTAGGTTTAATGAATCTATGACTATATGAATATTAGGAATCTAAGGAGGGTTTATCCTGGTAAATAACTGAAAAAACATAAGTGAATCTTGGATTTGATACAATCTTCTCTTATGTGCTTTATTATAATTATTACTCGATGTCTTAGCAGACACCCTTATCCAGGGTGACTTACAATTGTTACAAGATATCAAATTGTTTTTTACATTTACCCATTTATACAGCTGGGCATTTACTGGAGCAATCTAGGTAAAGTACAACAGCAGTGCCCCCACTGGAGATTGAACCCACAACCCTGTGCTCCAGAGTCCACATTACTGCTTTCTATATATTCTTAACATTTTGTTGTTTTGAAGCAGTTTTATTGTATGAATGGCATATACAGTATATGAAAAAGATGTTTATAGTGTAAAGATATATATGGCAGCTGTCCAACACTTTTTTCTTTATGGTCTCTAGCGGATTTTATATAGTCTAAAAAAGGGCAGTTTGTTCTTTATAATGCAATTGTTTTAGTTAATCCTAGCACAATTCAGAGATGTTTCTTCACTTATTTTCAGTATAAACTGTCTTATGTTAAGCACTTTTCAGTTATTTTCAGTTAGTTCAACAGGCCTTTAACTGGACATAATTAAACACTTTAGAAGTGTTTAACACAAACACAATTTGCTGCAATATTTCTCACATGGACAAAGGTTAAAATAAACTGCAAAATGATTAAACAATGACTCATGCATCACATTTTTCTTTGGCCAGTAAATGCAGGACAATAGGTATCATCAATTATTTACAAAATGTGTACTGATTTTATGTTCATCTTCCATCAGGTTACCACAATTTCTTTGGAAAGGCGGACAGTGCACTCAACTGTGCCTGAAGATGCAGAAACACAGGCGGAAAGTCTGCTGGTCAGAGAGGTAAGACTCAGCTGGGAATGACAGGTCTTATTTCTTCTGTGAGGGCTATTTTTAACTCTATTGATTACTTGGCATTCAGTGGACCTAGAGCAACCTCTGATTTCAGAAGTTTGTTTAGAAGTGTAAAGCAGGATAGACAACATCAGTTTCAGTTATTTGTTGTTGTGTATCTCTCTCTCTCTCCCTCTCTCTCTCTCTCTCTCTCTCTCTATATATATATATATATATATATATATATATATATATATATATATATATATATATATATATATATAGCTATTGTGACCCAAATATATAATGTGAATAGCTAATGTGACTAATGTATATATATATATATTTGGGTCACATTAGCTGAATTGTTTTAGGTACAACCACCTACAATTTTCTCCTCTCCTCCCCTTTTCTATCTTATTCATTTAACCCCTGTAAATGAATCATCAGTTGGTTTTATGGTGTTTTGAAGCGGTTACGTTTTGTTGTGGCTGAAACTAATTAGCTCATACCAGTGTAGTTTATAGATTTTTTTATTTTATTTTAGATACGGTTTCTAGGCCTTTGTGCTGATACAGTGGTACAGGCAGAAGAAAAAAGTGTTTCTGATGCATTGGTAAAGAGTATGATGTTGAGGTATCAGCACAGCGGGAATAGGATGAAATTGTAAGGTTGAAACAGCCAGTCACCAGCCCTGCCAATCAGAAGAAAATATTAGCTCTCGTCTCAGACGGCAGAATGATGGTGTAGTTAAAGTCTTTAGACAAATCAATCGGGGATTTTCTATAACCAACCATAACAATGGCGAGGTAAAATTAAGGTTTCTGGTTGTGCGGCCAATTTTCCACGCAGTGTGTGGAATATGTCACTCAAAATCAGTGTCCACAGTGCTGCTTCAAATACAACAGTGCTCAAATAGACGCCAGGCTTTTCTGTTTGTATCATGCAATTACTGTACCTGAAAGTTGAAGCTGATTCAGTTATGTCTTAATTTAAACTCTTTATACAATGTGTCGCTGTAGCATCATATGTGGGTCTTCTGGTGTGAGATTTTGGCAGCGTTTGTTATGTGTTTATACATTGAACCATTACATTATCATTATCAAAAAACATATAAGACACTCAATATAAAATATATAATAGGATTGTGCTTCTGTATAATCCATGTGTGTGTGTGTGTGTGTGTGTGTGTGTGTGTGTGCGCGTGTTTGTGTGTATGTATATTAGAACCTGCACTTTTAAGCAAAATGTTCTGTTTAAAACATAAACATAATAAATATAATTATGATGAGGTCATGTTTGTGCTAAAGGTAGCTTGTCTGATTTGTACAGCAGGGTAAAATAGAGGATGATAGACAAGAACTTTGGTTTCAGAGATGTCCACTTTATTTTACATATTCATCTTGATATAGAAATCTTAGTTTAACATCTTTGTTGCAGTCAGTCAACTTACACCTAAATAAGATGAACATAGCAGTATGATATCAGTGAGCTGAGTATGTCTAACTCACAGAGATTCCCTCGCGTGTCCTGAAAAGGCAAGGGATGGGTTCTGTGTGATGACAGTAGAGTTAGGTCAGGACAGGGATGTTAGTTGCATCAGTGTGCGCTAGCTCTTCAGTTGGCAGCCTGCAGCACATAGGGATTGGGAAAATCTTTTGGCCCCTCTGGTATGGAAAAAGAATTGCAATTAAATTGGAGGACGTCATTCATCAACCGACCTGAGCTTCCCTGTGAACAGGGCCTCTTCAGTGTCTTGTGAGGGTTGAGTTGTTAGTGGAGAGTCAATTTACTTCAATGCCACAGCTCATTCTACACACATAGGTACCAGCTATATGACTTCACCTCAGGGGGGCCATAGAGGGGATTTGTTTTTTTATGAATGAGTGTTGAGACTCCAATGAAACTTGCCCAAAGTTATTATAGCTGCAGGCGTGTAGCATTGCTAAGTTCTTTTCACTTAGACAGGCTGTTACAGAATGCAGTATGATGAGGTATGACAAGTCTGTTTAGTCTAGCAATGGCTGTACCTTCTTCTACACAGCACTTGGTTTTTCCTTGAAATATTCTTACACGAGAAGCTTTATTACATTTGCAAGTTTGGAAACACAGACTAATTGGAGTTAAAATAATATGACCATTAGATGTGTCCCCTTTACATGCATGTTTGGGTGTTTGCTGACAGCACTCGATATGTGTCTTGTGTTTGTTATTGTTAGCAAAGCACGGTTCCTTTTGCTTGCTGTGGAAAAGCTATATTTTGAAGTTTCAATATAAGTCCACCATGGCAGTCCAAATGGCGGACAGAAATAAGCCAGACCTTGTGTTACAGCCCGGTGAGCTGAAGTGCAACAGGAATTGAAAGTGCAGCACATATTACCCAGTGTGCAATGGAGTAGAGTGTGTGCCTTATTATGAGTAATTAAAGCAATGATCAAAGGTAGTCCATACTTGGTTTACATTTAAGGTAAGATTCGTATTAAACCTTGCAGAAATAAAGGCTAAAATCCACTATCCAATAAATCTACTATGGATACATCACTGAGCCTGAATCCTTGCATTTCACTATTTTGAATGTAATAGTGTGCGCTAAATTAAACCATGAAATGTGTTAATAACAGTTCTATGTTACTTAACTCATTTTTTATGACATAGTACAACAAGGCTTATTTTCTGTATTGCACAGGCATGGAAATAAAGTGTGCAACGTTTTTCACTAGTAATCTACCTCAGGTATGCAAACCTCCATGTTATAACTAGCCGTGTTTTAAGATGGAGTCTAAGCACAATTAGTCAGATAAAAGGTCATATTCTTACATTTATATAGTTATTTTTGGAGAACTTAGAATGATCATAGGATGTTTCCAAGTACTTCCCCTCCGTGTATCCCCAGGTCAGTGCAGTGTGGGCTTTTTAAATCTTGAACAATGAAAAGGTGGATAACTAACTATGAGCTACACTTGAGGTTTTCCATTGTGAGGTGTGACTTGATAAGTCTTCAGAGGGGTTGACGCAGTACAATCACCAAGATTTGATACTTTGCAGACACAGACACTGAGATAAATATTGCTGGACACTGCATCTATAACTAAATGACAACCTACTAGGTTAAAATAGCATGTCTGATAGGAAGGTTATATGATATTTCCATTTTTATTATATGACTTAAAATAAATATATAATTGTAAACTACATTGGCCTAAGCCTTTATGATCCAAAACACTTGGAGCTGCAACTGGTCACCTCTGTATACATAATCTAGGCAGTTTAATATGGCCTTACTGTAATAAACTAAATCCTGTCAACTACAGTAACCTAAAGCATTGAGCAATGTTTGTGTCTCATTAGATATTTGTCTGGAAGCTGCAGAATAGATGGTACATTTTCATTGACTCCATGCTCCCATGCTCATGAGTCTCTCTTGTGTAAGACTTGTTATTTTAACTGATGACTTTCCTTCAAAAACCTTATTTTTTTCTCCCCTTCTTTCCTTCAGGCCTGTATGTACTACAACTCCCAGTGGCACGTTGTAAATTATAAATGTGAAGAATTCGCTGGGGATTATCGGCAGTTACCCAAGTAAGTAATGTCATTACAGCTTATTACTTTTGTTGTCCTTCATTGAACCCTCTGTTTTGATTACTTGTTACATATTAGAGATATTTCTTATTTAGCAAAGGAGTGAAATATTATATTGCATCAGAAGACTGTTTGTACTGTATCTCACCCAACTGGCAGGGAATGAAGGTCAATCCAATCTGATGGCTTTCCCAGCTTTTTTCATGCTAAGATTTCCCGACAGAGCTTGGCCCCGACTAATAACTGATTTGGTAAGATCAGCTCAAAGGGGCTGACAGGAAAGTGGAAGACAAAACCTAAGAGAGAGACCCTCCCACTCCCATCATTGCTCTTTCTCTCCTGTGAATAAACCGCCAGTAGGCTGGAATCCAATGGCAGAATGCCTCCAAATTTATTCAGACCCTTGATTGAATTGAAATAAGTTGATTTAGCCAGAAAATCCATGTGTATTCAGTATTTTGTGATACACATAAATCAACAAGTAAAGATGTTTAAGACAGCAAATGTGGTATATGTAGAAAACACTTTCTGTAGTCTTTGAGTGGGTTCATCCATTGCACAGGAGGGATATTTGACCACTTCTCCATGGTCCCTTATCACCGACCCAGGTTTCACTTCCTGTTGATGTCACCGAGCTTAAAGCGTGTGGTCCCTTATTAATCTTTAGAATCTTTACTTAACTGTGGGTGAAACATCTCTATAAACAATACAGGCCCATTATCTCATTCAGCATTGCCTGTCTTTAAATACATCATTGTTTCAATGACTTCTTCAAAAAAACCTCAGCGAGCTTAATAAACTGCAGCCATTGTGTCTTAAGAATGTCACAAAGAAGGCTCTTCTGGACTCTGTGTGGAGGAGTGCAAGGATGAGATACTGCCATTTGTCAAGTGTGCTGCAGACAGGCTGTAGACAGATACTGAGATGAGTGTTTGACTCCAGTGGCACCATGCAGTCAAATGGAATGCGATTAGGTCGAAAGAAATTAAAAGGACTGTCCAGGGAGAATATACTTGTGATAGACTGACAAACCAGACCCAGCGCAGGGGTAGCTGAACTCAGAAAATATTTTAATAAAGAATAAGCATGAAAGCAAAGGTTCTAAACTAGTCATTTACACCTTATTATATTTTGTCTGTGGCAAGGAAATGACTTTGTTTTAATTGCACTCTCAGTCAACTAGGAAAAAACAATGTCTTATGTCCCATAATGGTAACAATATGTCAAAACCCTTTTAATAGGAAATGATCTACCTGGCATTATCTGTGCGTTTTCCACAAATAGCTTCCTGTGTACTTTTGAAATAGTATTTTTTTAAACATGTCTTGGAGAAGGTGCATTTTGCATTTGTTTAACCTTGACTGTGATCATTCACAAAGCTGAGTAATGCGTCTGGTTGTTTCCAAATTCTCACTTAAAACCATTAAAAAAGGGAAAGATCAGAACTAGTAGCTTTTTGCGATGAAATAGATGCTTGAGATGGTCCAGAGATGAAAAGACAAATATATATATATATATATATATATATATATATATATATATATATATATATATATATATATATATACACTCACCTAAAGGATTATTAGGAACACCTGTTCAATTTCTCATTAATGCAATTATCTAACCAACCAATCACATGGCAGTTGCTTCAATGCATTTAGGGGTGTGGTCCTGGTCAAGACAATCTCCTGAACTCCAAACTGAATGTCTGAATGGGAAAGAAAGGTGATTTAAGCAATTTTGAGCATGGCATGGTTGTTGGTGCCAGACGGACCGGTCTGAGTATTTCACAATCTGCTCAGTTACTGGGATTTTCACGCACAACCATTTCTAGGGTTTACAAAGAATGGTGTGAAAAGGGAAAAACATCCAGTATGCGGCAGTCCTGTGGGCGAAAAATGCCTTGTTGATGCTAGAGGTCAGAGGAGAATGGGCCGACTGATTCAAGCTGATAGAAGAGCAACTTTGACTGAAATAACCACTCGTTACAACCGAGGTATGCAGCAAAGCATTTGTGAAGCCACAACACGTACAACCTTGAGGCGGATGGGCTACAACAGCAGAAGACCCCACCGGGTACCACTCATCTCCACTACAAATAGGAAAAAGAGGCTACAATTTGCACAAGCTCACCAAAATTGGACAGTTGAAGACTGGAAAAATGTTGCCTGGTCTGATGAGTCTCGATTTCTGTTGAGACATTCAGATGGTAGAGTCAGAATTTGGCGTAAACAGAATGAGAACATGGATCCATCATGCCTTGTTACCACTGTGCAGGCTGGTGGTGGTGGTGTAATGGTGTGGGGGATGTTTTCTTGGCACACTTTAGGCCCCTTAGTGCCAATTGGGCATCGTTTAAATGCCACGGCCTACCTGAGCATTGTTTCTGACCATGTCCATCCCTTTATGACCACCATGTACCCATCCTCTGATGGCTACTTCCAGCAGGATAATGCACCATGTCACAAAGGTCGAATCATTTCAAATTGGTTTCTTGAACATGACAATGAGTTCACTGTACTAAACTGGCCCCCACAGTCACCAGATCTCAACCCAATAGAGCATCTTTGGGATGTGGTGGAACGGGAGCTTCGTGCCCTGGATGTGCATCCCACAAATCTCCATCAACTGCAAGATGCTATCCTATCAATATGGGCCAACATTTCTAAAGAATGCTTTCAGCACCTTGTTGAATCAATGCCACGTAGAATTAAGGCAGTTCTGAAGGCGAAAGGGGGTCAAACACAGTATTAGTATGGTGTTCCTAATAATCCTTTAGGTGAGTGTATAATTTGTTTAATTTTTGTTTGTTTAAAAAACACAAGGATACTACAGTGACACAGTGTCTAGCATTGGGATTAAAAATTACATTATTTTTACATACAATTACTGATTTATACAGCTGGGTTTTTACTGGAGCAATCTAGGTAAAGTATATTGTTCAAGGGTACAACAGCAGTGCCCCCCACCTGGAATTGAACCCACAACCCAGCGTGTACCCTGTGCCCACCAGGTTGAGCAAAGTACTTATCGATGATAGGTGAAATAATAATGTCAATAATTATTTCCCTGATTATCATTCAGTCTCTGAGGAACAAGCGAAGTACACTGTAACTGATGCTTCTTTCATTTACAGAAAACTGTACAGATCAGACAAGCTCCCCTCCCATTCATTTGAAATCGACCACGAAGATATTGATAAAGATGAAGTAAGTGTCTGGTTCTTTTGTCTAGGCCAAATTCAATTTAGTACCCAACCATTCTTATATTGGTTCAGGCTTTCATGAGCAGGGTATTTGAAGACAAACAGCCCTGTCAATGCAAAAAAAAAAAAAAAACGTCTTTACAATCACTTAGTAGCAAATAAAAATGAACGTCCTGGCATTGAAGTTCATGAGTCATAAGTTTCTAAATAATACATTTTCATCTTGATGACCTTAGCTGCACGTCAGTATCTTGCACTCATTATACACAGGTGTATATGAAAAATGCAGCAGCATGTTTATTTTTAAATGTGCTAGCCATCTATTAATGCATGCTGGTAGTGCAGCCTAGACACAGACGCCCATTTCTTTTGTATTTAAAAATTACTTTTGTGGTGATTTCAAATTTCAAAGCCTTACTTCATAGCCAGATTGCACGAAAAATGAAAATAAGTTTATGAATTGGATTTAACTAAGGGTACCTAAAATTGTGAGAACTGCACATTTTGTTTCATGTAGATACTATTTGTAGATACCATTAGCAGTATCAAAACCATTTTACCAATGCCGTTTTCACCAAAATATAGTTTTTTTCATATTTGTTTAGTTTTGTACAAGTAGGTATGATTTTGTCCAATGAAAAAAGCTTTTATCTTTAAGACTTGAAGCTTACATTGGGTTTCTTTTCAGGATACAACGTCTCTGTCATCTTCAAAAGGAGGAGGTGGAGGTGGAGGAGGAATTGGTGTTTTCAAGTCTGGTTGGCTTTATAAAGGGAATTTCAACAGCACTGTGAACAATAGCATCACTGTTAGGGTAAGAAGGAAGCTCCACTATGCACTGTGCTAATTTTAACTGCACTGCCTCCACTTTCTGTGTGACATAGGGTCAGTAACATAGGGTGCATGCCCTGTAGTATTATTACTATTATCAATGCTATTACACACAAAAGAAAGTCTTTCTGTAAAATAAATATATATATATATATATATATATATATATATATATATATATGGCTGTTAAGGAATAAGAAATTATACAATATTACCATATTATGCATGTAGAAAATTGCCTCTAGAAATGACCTTTCAAATTATGAAAAAAATATATGTTCCTTAATAAGAAAAAGCACATTCCTTTTTCCATAGAAAGCAATAGTATTCATTTTTAAATGCTTGTTTTCTTCTTTCTTTCTTTCTTTCTTTCTTTTTGTCTTTCTTTCTCTTTTTCATTTGCAGTCATTCAAAAGGAGGTATTTCCAGCTCACACAGCTGACAGATAATTCATACATCATGAATTTCTACAAAGATGAGAAGATATCCAAAGAACCGAAAGGATGCATCTTCCTTGATTCCTGTACGGGAGTGGTACAGGTGGGTGGGTTAGAGTTTAATTGGAGTTTGGGCAAGTTTGAAATAAATCGTAATTGTATAATCATCCAATATTTATAGACTGTTCATCGTCTTACCTGCTATAACCAACTGTCATTAAAAAAATTATTAAACTCCTTGGTTGTGCGGAAACAAAGAGCACTGTGGTTAATACTGCAGAAGGCTATACACTCACCTAAAGGATTATTAGGAACACCTGTTCAATTTCTCATTAATGCAATTATCTAACCAACCAATCACATGGCAGTTGCTTCAATGCATTTAGGGGTGTGGTCCTGGTCAAGACAATCTCCTGAACTCCAAACTGAATGTCTGAATGGGAAAGAAAGGTGATTTAAGCAATTTTGAGCGTGGCATGGTTGTTGGTGCCAGACGGGCCGGTCTGAGTATTTCACAATCGGCGCAGTTACTGGGATTTTCACGCACAACCATTTCTAGGGTTTACAAAGAATGGTGTGAAAAGGGAAAAACATCCAGTATGCGGCAGTCCTGTGGGCGAAAATGCCTTGTTGATGCTAGAGGTCAGAGGAGAATGGGCCGACTGATTCAAGCTGATAGAAGAGCAACTTTGACTGAAATAACCACTCGTTACAACCGAGGTATGCAGCAAAGCATTTGTGAAGCCACAACACGTACAACCTTGAGGCGGATGGGCTACAACAGCAGAAGACCCCACCGGGTACCACTCATCTCCACTACAAATAGGAAAAAGAGGCTACAATTTGCACAAGCTCACCAAAATTGGACAGTTGAAGACTGGAAAAATGTTGCCTGGTCTGATGAGTCTCGATTTCTGTTGAGACATTCAGATGGTAGAGTCAGAATTTGGCGTAAACAGAATGAGAACATGGATCCATCATGCCTTGTTACCACTGTGCAGGCTGGTGGTGGTGGTGTAATGGTGTGGGGGATGTTTTCTTGGCACACTTTAGGCCCCTTAGTGCCAATTGGGCATCGTTTAAATGCCACGGCCTACCTGAGCATTGTTTCTGACCATGTCCATCCCTTTATGACCACCATGTACCCATCCTCTGATGGCTACTTCCAGCAGGATAATGCACCATGTCACAAAGGTCGAATCATTTCAAATTGGTTTCTTGAACATGACAATGAGTTCACTGTACTAAACTGGCCCCCACAGTCACCAGATCTCAACCCAATAGAGCATCTTTGGGATGTGGTGGAACGGGAGCTTCGTGCCCTGGATGTGCATCCCACAAATCTCCATCAACTGCAAGATGCTATCCTATCAATATGAGCCAACATTTCTAAAGAATGCTTTCAGCACCTTGTTGAATCAATGCCACATAGAATTAAGGCAGTTCTGAAGGCGAAAGGGGGTCAAACACAGTATTAGTATGGTGTTCCTAATAATCCTTTAGGTGAGTGTATAGTCTGAGTTGTGGTGAACCTGGTTTATTTTTACTTTCTTGTCAACTTTCTATCTTCACAGACAAACACACTTTCTGGTAGATAAAAAGACCAGGAGTGCAAAGGCAAACTGTTCTTATGCTTTTCAGACACTACCTTTTGCTCATGTGTCAAACTGTAAACCACAGTCAGAAAATATTATGTTTCCTGCATGAGAGCATTTGACAGTGCTATAGATGACCTAATAGAAACATGTATAAGTGCAATGTAATAGAGAAATGCCATGGTGTTGAATTAATGTAGAAAAGGATTTAAAACATTTGGGATTGTCAAGGTCAAAACTTTATATGCTAAAAAGCGAGCAATGAGAGAAACTTTTATCAGAATCTACAAATAGTTTACCAAAGCCTCTGTGACTCTGTGGTGCCTTATGTTGACTGGAATGCAAATATGGGATGAAAGTGATATATAAAAGTTAATACCTCTCTGGGAGTAAGTACCCAGGACAGTCAGTCACATTTGAATCCCACTACCAAACATAATTGCTTTAGGCTGAAAATTAACTAGTATGGAGCGTAGAATTCATCATCTACCATGGATTAACTGCTATTATATACATAGTATGCAAACACTCATTAGAAAAAAAGATCCACACCATTTTTATTTTTATATATTAAACTCAGGTATTCTGAGTTATTGTGAGGTGTCTTTTTATGCTGTTAGACAGGGCAAAAATCAGTAAAACAAAACATAAATCTGATGCAAGGGCTCATAAATGAATTAGGTGTGATCAAACAACATCAGCCTAGAGGTGTGAGATGACTGCAGTGAAAAGTATTGAACCAAATGAGATGTCCTAAAACATGCAGGATTAATATATAATAGCATGAAGCATAAAGATTCATTAATACGTTGCCACTGTTAACTTTTCCACTCAAGAATCAAACCTATGAAAATAATATCCATTCGTCCAACTATTGTGAGATACTTATTCATTAAACAGTATCCTGCCTTAGTTGTATTATTATTATAATTAGTATTACTTATTTTATTTATGTATTTGTATTAATTGGTTTGTAAGGTGGAGCATGAAGCTTTGCACAAGGCAATATGTATCCTCTTTAACCTTAATTCAAAACAGGTTAACTCACACTTTTAAAGTCATCAGATATTGACTCTGTGGCAGCATTTGAAAAAGTAATTTTCCAGGCAATGATTCTTCATTTCCAAGGCTTCTTTCATGATAAATAGGCTACTCTCGCTGGCATGAATGTGAGAGAACAGTGTAAGGGCACTGTCACAAAAAGAAGGCTTACCTATTAAACGAATGGTATCACAATATCTTCAATGTCAGCTGCTCTATTTGCCCATCTTTATGCCTTTCTTATTCTCTGAGTTAGCATCGTCAGTGTAAAGGAAGGTAGCAGCTCAAACAGCATGTAGACAGTTAAACCCTTTTAGCTGGGGCCCACACTGATGCCAGGCACTGAACCATCAGCACCACATCCTGTCACACCTGCCTATGTTGAAATATAGTAATGTAACTGTTTCTTAGCTTCATGTGTCATTGAGTAGGAGGAGGAGAAAAAGACTAGACTGTAAGGTTGACCTATGAATACAGCAATAGACAGAGTCAATAATCCTTCACAGGTCTACACTGACCTCTATATTACAAGTTATCAGGCCAACATAATTTTTCCGGACAATGGATTTCAATGTTGTCTGACAGTGGGAACATTGTGGGGATTTATTATTGGTAATAGGTTGTTGCCACAGACAGTTCTGTACAGAAATAAACCATTGCTCTTGTGTCCAGTGAGCTGTAGGGGTTCATGGAAAGCTGGGCTAATTGTATTAACTCATTAGTTTCTTTATTGTGATGGAGTATACTGAACTGTAGAGCCAAGAGATCCCAGCAGACCACAATACACCACCCCCTTGTTATATTGCTGGGGTTGATTTATATATATATATGTGATATATTGAGGGCTGAGCCATTGGGAGACACAAAGAAAAAAGAAAAGGAAAATTCACAAATACTGTACAATCGATCTAGTTTTATTGCAACCCTGAGAAATTATAAACAGGCTAACAATATATCTAGAAACACAGAAAGAAATAGGAGGATTATACGGGGAAAAGTATAACGGTAATACTGTACTGTCCTATAGTACATGTAACAGTAGCTTATGTACTGTATATTACAACTAAAATGAATACAAAAAATAATTAGGTTAATTCTTTTTCGAGGCATGTGCAACTTGACAATAAAAAATGGGAGCCAGTCCCTCGGTATATCAGAATCAGCAGTATTGCGAGGGGCGTTATAACAAGGGGGTGGTGTATCTGTAGCTGTGAAACTGATTGTGAACATTTCCAACAGGCGAATACTAATCTGTTTTCTTGAATCCGATGCTCTTTCAGAATCACAAGTTGAGGAAATATGCCTTTGAGCTGAAAATGAACGATGTGACGTACTTTGTCCTGGCAGCGGAGAGTGAGCAGGACATGGAAGACTGGATCGCCACTTTAAATAGGATCCTACAGATCAACCCTGAGGGGCCCACGCAGGAGAGGAAGAGCGTGGATCTGACAGACATTAAACAGGGTGAGCATGCTAGGATAGATGTTGCTGTGTATTTATTCATATACATCATTCTCAAATATATTATCCACTGACACTCTTGTCAAAGATTGCATACAAAGGTTATGATTGTCAAAAGATGTGGTGCAATGATTGTGGTGGTGCAATGTTATAATTATGCAAGGAAACACTGCACAACATTTATATGGTATATCAATTATTATTATTTTTTTAGGGGAGACAACACACAACGCTGTAATAAATGTTTTTACGTATTTAAGTTAATAGTAGATTTCCAAATACAAAACAGACAAAAAAACATTTTTATTTATACTTCTGCCTAAAGTGTCCATGCTTTTGGAAAACAGTGCCGTTTACAAAAGGTGTAAATTAATATGATATGTTCTTAACCAATATGTCCAGATTATTTAATGAACTGTGTAAAAGGTGTTTTAAATGTTCATGCTTGCCGTAGTATAAATAAGCTTACAAACAAGAAGCACTCACCGGTATTGTGTAGAACAAACACTTTTCAGGTCCATTAAACGTGACCTTGAATCTTTTTTATTTTAGTTTTAATACTGGTCTGTACAGACACGGTGTCTATGTGTATTACTCTGTGTATGTATCACTTTGTACACTATGGTCCAAGGGACTACCAATTGCTTTATTCTATGGCATGAAAGGCCATTATATACAATTTGTTCTGACTAAATGTGCTCCAAGTCCTGTCTTAGAGCATTTATCCTGTATTGCTCTCAAGTACTCTGGTTTCTGTTTCATTGGGAGATTTTATATAGTTAGTCATTCATTCCCTTGGTATTGAATGAATCACATATTAAATATTAAGGATTCTGTGCATATGAAACAAATGCCACAGCTCATCTAATGCTCGTTGTGGGTGCTGCTTTCTGTCTTGCTCATTAAAACTTGTAGAACAGCTTGTTTCCTCTATTCACTTTTTTATTTAAACTACAATCCTTTTTACCTGCCCTTCAGATTCCATAGATATCACATTCAATGACACAAGCCCACCTGAAACGGAGGAATCATCAGAAGACAGTATAAACCCTGAACTGGCAAAGGTACATATTTTCTATTTTTCATCGTACTTTGGCATATTTGAAAAAAATCAACAGGACAGGCTTTTGTGCACATATTTTTGTGTTGTTTATCATCTAGTCTTTCAGAGGCATTTCATAAAACTCTGTTCATTCTTGTGCTTGTGTTTCCATTGAATAGTACATTACTGAAACAGAGGAAACAGTGAAGCTAGCAAGAAAGGAGGATCGACTCAACTTATTTTCTCTGGATCCAGATATACCCGTGAGTTCTTTTTCTTGGGGTTTGGGGGGGACATTGGATAATGCATGAGAAACAGAGTTGATTTAGAGGTACGCTGATGAACCACAGCAGTCAATGGCCTGTTTTTGTATTTGAAGGTGCCCAAGAGTCAGAAATGTGAGTATTCAGCGAACGAGGCTGGAACGAAGCCTTTCGAGAAGAAGATTGGCAAACGGGTGATGATCCAGTGCCAAACGCTCAAATTAATCCTTCAAGGATGTGTGACGGAGAATGACAGTGGACCCACAACAAACGTGAGAAACTCCTCAAGCCCTGCATTTTGTCACAAATTTTAAGTAAAAATGCTTTACATGTTTTCATTTGTGTGTGTGTGTGTGTGTGTGTGTGTGTGTGTGTGTGACGTATAGAACCAAACTAAAAATATTCAAAATGTTCTGAAGTAAATTCATAGTTTTCACTAGTTTCACTTGTGGACTGAACTCAAGGACTTTTATCAAATGTATCCATTCCCACAGATCGAGCCCTTCTTCGTCAACATTGCCTTGTTCGATATCCGAGAAGGCCGGAGGGTGTCGGCAGACTTCCACGTCGATCTGAATCACGATATTGTGAGACAAATGCTTTCCGGTTCCTCCTCGGTCCTGGAAAACGGGGTGAGCTCACCTTCAGAGAAGAGACCCGGAGAGTGTCAACTGGCAGGAGCCCTGGAGAACTGGCTGCAGTTTCCCAGACAGGTACTAGTCATATCCAGTGGGAGGCCTAGTTTAGGGTGACAGGATCGTATTATTTACTTTGGCTTAACCTGTTCAACGTGTTTGTTTGTTTCATTTTGAAATGCAGGCTGTTTTCTCAATTACAAACCCCCACGTCGACATTGTGTTGGTGGCCAGAATAGAGAAAGTGCTAATGGGAAACATTGCTAGTGGTGCAGAGCCTTATATCAAGTATACAGACTCAAGCAAGGTAAGTGATTAAGATCAGCGTACTTTTAGACATTTGAGGTTAGTAGATAAAGTTGGTTAAATGGAAAAACACCTTATACACTTGTCAATGGTGAAGCAGAAATGAAGAAAAATGAAAACAATTCAAGTATTGCATCGCACACAAAGTTATGTTAGACCTTCAGTTTACTTCCTTGAATTCATACTTTTGTTAATTTATATGTTGATATTTAGTTGCTTGGAGGTCATTGTCTGAAAGGATGATATTACTTATTAAAATGTTGTTTAAAAAGACAAAAGAAAAAAAGATGTGAAAAGCTTTTTCAACAGCTTTTTTTTTTAACAGACTGTCCAGAAATTGCTGAAGTCCAACAAACAGTTCTGCAGCAAACTTGGCAAATACCGCATGCCTTTTGCGTGGTCAATAAGGTTGGTGTATACTAAATGAGACAGTCTTCCCAAACAGATCTTCTTTATGTATGGTCATGACTAGGAACACTTACAACACCAATTCATGTTTTAAGTAGCCGAAGCTTGCTATGAAATGTCCTATTTGTTTGTATTTGTCTTTCTTCTTTACACCACGACTGGTTAAGTAAGCAGTATCAGTAAGAAAGAAAGAGCTGACATCAGAAGGTCGACTTTATGGTAACAACGGGATCAATGTGATTGCATTGACCTGAGCCAGGAGAAATGCATTCTCAGGCATCCAGAAGTAGGCACTTATACGGCTGATTCATAATCATACAATTCATAGAGAGGAAAAACAATGTATTGTTAAGGTGCTTTTGCTTTCCCTTGGACCTTTCTGAACTAAGACTTGATGTACATCTGCTGCATGTTTCCTGCTTTTAGTTTTTTTTCATCCTTTGAGAAATGTAATAAGAAAAGACTTGCCGCCTGGACATGATCAAATCTACACACCAGACAGTACAGGTCTTGTGCATTGTCTTTCTAAAGTTAGTGGCTGATTCAGCTCACAGCCTCTGACAGTGAGCAGCCGACAGGGCCGAAGTTAGTTGATATCTCCTCCAGCGCGGCTGCAGTCTGTCAGTGAGGAGCTTTTTTGTCTGCTGTGAGTTGTCAAGATCACTGCCGGTCTGAGTTTCAGCTTTCATTAAGCAAACCGTTTTTTGATTTTTTTCGTCTTGCCCCTCCTAATATAGAAACATTTCCAGTTTCATATGCTTATGTTATTTTTCCCAAAGACATTTACTGCACAGTATCTGCTCAAAAAACTCAGGGGTAAAGGTCAGAGCTGACGCATTTGAAGAGAGAATTAGAGCAAAAAGTGTCATTTTCATTTGTAGTAAAAAAAAACTCAATTTCTTCAATATGAGGGTCCTTATTGTCCACTGTGGGCATAATGTGGATATATTTATTTGAAGTACTTTGCTCATACAGTGGAATATTCAAACCAAGTTGTGGATAAGTGTTATACATAAATTTAAAAAGGTAGTTATAGAAAAATAATAAAATATCTGACTTAGGGATGCTCGGAAAGGCAAATTATTATCATATCTAAGCATCGGGATAATTTAGATTTCGGTTTCATTAGCTTTACCCTGTGCTGCAAATAAATACATACTTCCTAGGGAACTAAGATAATTTCCCATCTTTCCATCAGTTGAGATATAAACAGAAAATATCAATTTCATACACAGGATGGGGTACCATTAGCTGGTGAGATTCATGTTGAATTTTTAAAACATACAGCCACATTTTAAATGGAAGACTGTTATTGTCTCTCGTTTATTTCTTTTGGGATCTGCCTACATTATTGCAGACTCCTTAACTTCCGGTCCTGCCCTGTCTTCTCCAGGTCAGTGTTCAAAGACAATCAAGGGACGGTGGACCGAGATTCCCGCTTCTCGCCTTTGTTCAAGCAGGACAGCAACAAGGTGTCAACTGAGGACCTGCTCAAGCTGATATCTGAGTATCGAAGGTAAAGGCAAACTGCTTTTGTTACCATGTACTTACTACTAACAATTGTACATTACACATACAATGTCTTTAGCTCTCATTTGGATTCATTCTATCAATTTCCTGTGGAAAAAACACTAAAAACAAACCTAAACATACCACAATATAAAGGTGGTTCATTTTATTTGCCTGGACAAACATAAATAATTAATGAAATATACAGTCTATTCATTTTTTTCTTAAATGTTACCTAGGATTTCCCTCTCCCTGACTCCTACCACCATTACAGAAGTTTTCTAAGGACAATTTTCCACTTTCTTTGCTGCACACAGGGCAGAGAAGACTAGCAAGCTGCAGACCATCCCTGGCAGCCTGGAGATCGCCGTAGACTGTGTCCCCATGGAGCACCCAAGTAGGCCTCCCACTTTTCATCCACCTCTAAAGCAGATTTTCAATAGTAATTAGCTAGGTTTAAAGTGACCTTTTACTCTGTTTTGTAGCCGGAGGTGAAATGTGAAGTTAATTGTCAGTTGTGAGTAAAAGCATAATTAGAGAAAGGCAATTACAGCACCAGTGGCTGACCTCTATAAATTAACTTAGTCATTCTTTCTTATCAAAGCTCTGTGGAGAAATGTGCCCATTATACTGTATGAAAACCCAGGATAAGTAGTCTGTATATATTTCTCATGGACAAGAAGTAATTATAACTCTATTGTTCTCGAACTCTGCAACAGATTGCGTTACATCGGCCTATGTTCCCGTGAAGCCTTTTGAAGACCACGAACAGCATCCAGCAACCATAGAGATTGAGGAGTTTGTGCAAGAGTCTGCAAAGTACTCTCAACCATACAGAGTGTACAAGAACCAAATCTATATCTACCCCAAACATCTGAAGTATGACAGCCAGAAGAGCTTTGCTAAGGTAATCCATAACTATGTATATGCTGGTATATGATTCACTATTCCTATGTGTATTACTTAATACTACACAGTTGTGCATGAATTTTATACCATACAACTGTCATTGTTCGATTACACATTAATACCTCCCTCTGAGGAGTAATTTAGAGCGTGAAATATATACATTATAATCACAGAGCAGGATTTTCACTGCCGCATGCTGTTAAGCTAATTAAACTCCATAGGCTGTAATGACCTACTTTATTTTTTGATCATTGACGTTCCATCATTTGCTCTGTTTTCATTAGATAAAAAAAAAAACATGCATAGTTTTTACTTTAGTTTTTGAAATACATTCGGAATGCTTAAATACTCCCGTTATTGCTACAAAAGACAGAAATGATGTTTTATGCTTTCAAAGTTAGGGTTTATTAAACATCGCACTGCTTTACAGTCACATATTTGTGAAGGTACTGCCTGTGCTTTTGTGAAGCTCATTCTGAAGGGCAGAATCTGATTATTATACCATCTGCAGGCAAGGAACATCGCCGTGTACATCGAATTCCGGAACTCAGACGAAGAAGGTGCCAAACCGTTGAAGGTAATATGATATAATCTTATTAGCAACTGGACTTCTGTACAGGATAATTATAGACCCTGTATACACATTGTATGTTGCAGAAAAAACATACATATTTACATGAATTACATTAGTCTGACATTCATGCCAATGGGATATATTCCCTTAAGTGTTATTAACTATTTTTGCTTTCTTCTTTGCAGTGCATATATGGGAAGCCAGGTGGGCCTGTGTTTACCACTGCCGCATGTACCTCGGTTCTCCATCATTCCCAGAACCCCGATTTCTATGATGAGGTCAGCTCACTTATATCACCCCACAATTTGCAAAGTCATGAGCCTTGCGTGTGTCAGTAAATTTAAGTGCCGCCTAGAATGTTACTCCAGACTGAAAAGTCTCCTTGAGAAGGAAAAGGTTTAATCTGAAGTGCAGTGTATGGCATTTAAAACTGATTGTGAAGACGTTGCTCAATCACCGTGGACTTCCAGATTACTGTCATTACATTATTGTTTTATATCTTCAGGTGAAAATTGAACTTCCCACTCAGCTGCATGAGAAACACCACGTCCTCTTCTCCTTCTACCATGTGACCTGTGACATCAATGCCAAAACGAATGCAAAGAAGAAAGAGGCTCTGGAGACTGCAGGTACTGTTATTTGCCAGCTAAACAAAAGATTAGCTTTTTTTTAAGAGGTGTTCTGAAAACTGAATCTATGTAGCAGTATAGGACATGCCTCTCCATTTAAAAGGGTACTATTAAAGTTGGGCAAATAATGATGGCAATGATCAAAGAACTCCAGTAGACTCCATGTCTGTCCCAAGCTCAAATTACACCATGTTCATGTTTCTGTATTATTTTCACCTGCACAATATACGAAGATAGAAAATGTCTTCTCTCTTCTGTAAATAATTGATTAAATAAAGCATTACATCTGAAACTGGTTTTATATAAGTTAATGTGCAAAATAGGAAATAAGGATTGAGTTGGCTTACTGATTGGTCAATCATGTTTGTATTTACCGGTAACTGTGAGAGTGTTCTGTTTGCTAATAATTTCCTATTTTATAAAATAAAGTTCTTACTGTTTTTAACCCTTTGTTTAGTTGGGTATGCCTGGCTCCCTTTACTGAAAGAAGGCAGACTAGCATCTCAAGAGAATAATATTCCTGTGGCCAGTGCACTGCCTCCTGGGTACCTGCACACCAAGGAGTCAGGATCGGGAAAGGTGAGACAGTGTTTCTGCAACAAGAAGGCAAAATAGAAAGAGATTCAATCAATAAGAAATAATACAATGATAAGAATTGATGTGTGTCATAGTTAAAAGATCCTGCTGTATTTGGTTTATGTTCAGACTTCAAAGTTATCCAAAAATGAATATTAATATTTACATAAATTGTTCATAAGTGTTTTACTTGTCTTTAAGCACCATAAATGACCGTTTGTATTCATATACATTCATATATTATGTTTCTATTTGTAACTGTAAAAAATCCATAAAGATTATGTTTGCCTTGCTGAAATGTCTGTTTAAATGAATAAAACTATTATAAAGACTAACTTAATACACTTAATTCAATTGCAGCAAAATGGGACTGACATACGATGGGTAGATGGAGGAAAGTCAATTTTTAAAGTGTCTACACACGTTGTATCAACAGTATATACTCAGGTAAGAACAAGAATTTTCATATGTTTTCCGATGATGTATTCATGGACATTTTCCATCATATTAAAAACATCACAATCTTCAACTCCTTAACTTGCATTTTCATAAGCTAATCAAATTAGTCACTGTTCTTATTGCTTATCACAGAACACATTCATTTTTTCCTGTGCAGGTGAATCTCAGCAGAAGCAACTTAAGTATTTGACCCTAAGGCTTTTCCCTAGAATTTATTTAAACTAAACATGCTAGAAAACTAAATAAATGATAAATCTTCTGTGTCATTATCTCCTTAAGCAGCCAGTTGTCACATATGCCTTGGTTGAGTCAGTATTTGTTACTATATATGTATAATATATGTATCATGTGTATTTAAAACACATTTATCACAAATGAGTGTTGCACAAATGGAGTTTATGGATGAATTGTGTCATCTAAAAGCTGATGCAACATTGCCTTCTGTTACAGAATCCCCACCTCAACCGCTTCTTCCAGCAGTGCCAAAAAAGAGAAACCGAGCTTTCTCAGCCTCCTACCTCAGACTTTATCAACTGCCTAAAGGTATGTCAGGACAGGGGAAAGACTGGGAATAATCTGAATGGAAAACATTAATGGGCATTTATAAGCCGATGAGATTGATGTTTCGCTTGAAATCCTATAGGCAATGTTCTCATATATATATATATATATATATATATATATAAATGAGTGAAAATGTTGTGATGTGACTTTACATTTTAGGTTTGAATTAATAGTAATGTCTAAATGATTATCCCTATGGCCTTTGTATGCAGGGCCTACTCAGCATGGATAAAATCCCTGTGATTATACGGTTTCTGCCAATCCTGTTCAATCAGCTCTTCAAGGTTCTTATCCAGAATGAAGAAGATGAGGTCATCACTGCCACCATCAGGTACAGTGTGGAACTGCAGCACAATGGTCATTATTGTCCAGACAGTCTTTTCTCTCAGCCTTTTTAAACTGCGACAAACAAGCTTGCGTGGTGTTAACTGCTTGAGTCCAGATAAGGTCTGATGTTCTGCCAGAAGCAACATTTTGTTTCTTTGTGAATAACTTAGAAATTCTCAGCTTTCATCACATCATAAATCTTGTGAATGAGAAAAAAACTGGTTTATGTAGATTCCTGATTTTTCTTCTTCAATAAGGATAGCATTCTTTATGATCACACCAACACATAAGCAATTGTTTTTAATGTTCTACGTGACTGCATTACAATGTTTCCAAAACAATTGCTGATTCACTTTTTCTTATTAGAAAATAATCAAAACAAGCTGAGCACTCGGCTCAATACAGATTAGGTTAATTTAACTGTAGCATCTTAAAAATATATATTACAAAGTATGTTTAGTGTAAGGACTCCAAAATCTGGACACATCTGTGGAAATATATCTAGTGAGTAAAACTGGCATTTGTTTATTAAGTGTAACGAAACCCAAACATTGTCATAAGCCAGGGTAAATGGATGCATTTTATCAGGTGCCATCGGAAAAATTCCTGGAAGGTTTAATTTGAGTAAGAAGATCAGAAGAAGTGAATTAAATGATTTGTATCCTGTAAGAACTCCCTTAGGAACTTTGATCGATACACTCCACTAAGGTAGAATAACTTAATGGACTGGTTGGCATTATGTTCTTAGTAAAGTTTCTTATTATCTCAAAACTTTTTCCTTTCTTTTCAGGGTGCTGGTTCACATTGTCGCCAAGTGCCATGAATATAGCCTAGAACATTATCTCCACTCATATGTGAAGGTATATATATTTATATATGTTTAGAATATATAAATAAAAGTGATATTTGTTTTCCACACTTAAACATTGCATGCATGTCATATATTATCTTCTTTAGAAGTGCATACGATTTGTGTCTTGACTCAAGCTGTTTATCTTTGTGTATGTATTGTTTTGCACTGCCGAGTGGAGAAACAGCAATCTGCTAATAGGCATCACACCGGGAAAGTTAATGGAGATAACTAACCCCTATGTCGAAGGTTCATTCTGATTCCCTATAATCAGTGTCGGTACATATTTGAAATGCCCGCCTGATTTTTGTGAATAACAACCCGTTTGTTTTCTTGTGGATCTTAGTTAAGCTTTAAGAGTACAAATACAAATAAAGAAATAAACACAATGAGATGTTGTGTTGAGGATTGTAAGGAATTCTAATTCTGGCCTTTAGGAAAGACCCATGTGCCTTGGGTGCATATACAATGGTTGATGACATCACAATGAGTAATTTAACAGAAGATGGCTCAGACAGGCTTCACTTTGAAGAGAAAAACAGTATTTCACTGCCCGTGTTGATATTTTGTTGAAGCAAAGCCCCAGGGGAATCGTAAAAAGGAAACGCTTCTCCTTGTAGAATGGCTCTGCATTAGAACGTAGCGTTTCATCCTTTCAGAGCAGTGGCACAGAGCTCTCCTCCTGCAGACGGGCTGAGGGTTGCCATAGTGACTGCTTGGCACTCAACGCCTGGCTGGAGGTCAGATTGGCTTCTGCTGACTCTGTTATTTGGGGAATAGCTAGGGGCTGCTCTAGCTCCTGCCACTGCCAATATAGGTCACTGTGCTGCAGAGTTAAGGAAAAAAAAAGCACCTAACAGGGACAAAGCAGAAGGGAAAGTGATATGAAAACAACAGCCGACGGCAACCATGTTCTGTACAAGCGGAAAGCTCTTTTTGTAAACCTTTGAAATTATGAATCTAAGCCTATGAGTTATAGCGGCAGGCCTGGTTGTATCCATTCTTTAAATTCATAAATAGAATATGAAAAGCTGGATTGTGTCTTTTAAGACTTACTTGTTCTGTACAGTACCGAGAAAGTTATTGTTCACAATATGGGAGTGTATAAAACTATGGGAGTGTATATCTGCTTTTATAGCATTGGAACCTGTCAAAAACTAAGCAAGAATAAAGACAAATATACCCTGTGATAATACAAAATAAAGCCACATTGATGAAGCAGAACACAGCGCATACTAAATGTGTGTGTTCTAGATTGTTCCATTTTAAGTCACTGATGTCACAGTTTTATGCAACTCATTACAATACACCCGTTGTCCTCAATTTGTTGATTTCTGTGTTCTGTACCATTTGTTCTATCAGCATGTCCTGAACTGTAACTGAGAACCTGAGAACTAAGACTCTGTTGTGACAATGGCTTTGCTCCTTGTCATAAGCATGGGTGCAGGCGTTTTCCCATCATGCTCTTTTCTCTTTCACACAGTTCGTGTTCAAGACAGAAACGCATGGCACGAGGACAGTGCATGAGGAGCTGTCTAAGGGCATGAATTCCGATCTGAAAAGCAATGACCTAGCAGCAGTTCGAAATTTACTGAAGGTAAAATGTCTTTGGCACTCGAGAACATTAGAGTGATTTAATGGGTGGAACACTAAGTGTCCGTGCTTGTTTGAAGCAAATTCTTTCTTCATGGAAGCCATTTACTATTTCTCAGGAGGAAGATAAATCTTTAGATGGAATATCATTAAGGCATCAACATTTTTTTTAAATGCTAAATTACATTTTTAAAGCTTTGTAGGACTTATAATGTAGCAGAATGTTTCTGATGATCTTCAAATGAAATAACCCGCTTTAACAATCTCAGTGAAACAGCTTATGATTTTAAAGTTTAAATCCACCACCAGTCATGGCCCCTGAGGAACTTGTTAATTGTCTCTTTAAGACTGACTAGCATTTGAAATGTTAATCTTTATTGGTGACTTTTCATTCAGTTGACCCAAATCAAGGAGTCTGTCTGTTTTGCATTTCTACCAATTGACTATAAGATTTCACTTCACTTTTGCAAGTTCCCTTAAATTGGATTTCATTTATTAAATTAATATTAATAAATTATAGTGAATGTGTGTATATATATATATATATATATATATATATATTTATATATATATGTTTAATAATTGAGAATGAAATATGTGTGGTTTTTAATAAACGCTTTTAGCAACCATGTAACATATATATATATATATATATATATATATATATATATAATTTGCCAATGATGTTTCTTTACAGTTCTCATGGTTCTTTTTTGAACTCATCCTGAAGTCAATGGCTCAGCATCTTGTGGATTCAAAAAAGCTAAAGGTAAAAAAAACAATGTTAATAAATTCTTGCATGAGGAAAAAAACAACTGCCGCATGTATACTGAAGATAATTGCGAACACATTTTTGGAGGGTTAAAAAGTAATTTAAGGGCATCTCATTCTCCACTGTATTTCACAACTTTTGAGTTTTCATCATCTTAGATTCTTGATGTTTTCATGTTTTTGGTGAGTCTATATCTATATAAAAGTTGCTTTTATTCTTGTGATTGTGTTATTGCAGCTGCCACGGCCAGAAAGGTTTCCACTTTCTTACTTCAACATGCTGGAAACACTAATAATGACCATTTCGGATCATGTGTACTGGAAGAACAAAGATTTTCTAGAGGAAACAAGGAATGCCAACCTGGCGGTGGCTACATTTGTGAAGGTAGGAAATGTTTCCTTTGTGCAGAGCTTGAATCACAAGGTACCAAATGAAAAACGATTGGGGCATCACTGGAAATTAGCAGTGGCTTTATCACTGCAGCTTTAAACAATCTTTCCATTCCCCAGCATAATAAAACTATTGATTGAGTGGGGAAAGGGGAGGGGGGAGGTTAAAGGTCAATATCAAATAATTATCTTCTAAAGTCTTGGAACAGCTTACCTTTTTTGACAACTTTACCAAGAAATTCTTGTCCTTGATGCAGGACTTAGTCAAACTTTGTCAAAACAGTTACATTTTAAAATCTGCTGGATTGTATTTCTCTAGAAGGAAGGGTGGTGACCCAATGACCAATTATTTGTTTTAAAGCCCACGTTTACATCTTGGCCATAAGTGACATTAAAAAAATCGAATCCTTTTTCCACAGCGTTGTTTCACATTTATGGACAGAGGATTCACATTCAAGCTCATCAGTAATTACATCAACATGATCACATGTGGAGATAACAAGGTAAAAATAATGTATTTTTTTTAAAAGGTTTTCGAATACTGTCTGATTTGAGAGTGAGGCCTGTAATTAGATTTCTATTCAAAATGTCTTGAAGAATATAATACATCAGGCCAACTTGTGTTATATATATAGTTGTCAAGAAGCTGCGGAAGCTTTTATTGAATTTTCCCGTCAAGTTTTTATTTTTATTTCCAGGAGAAGGGATAGGCTTTCAGACGCATTGAAGTGCTGTTTCCGCAGCCAGCTGATCTTGTTATTGTATTTCAGACCTTGTGTGAGTTCAAGTTTGAGTTTCTCCGAGAAGTGTGCAACCACGAGCACTACATTCCTCTCAGCCTGCCCATACCATCGGCAAAAATTACAGGTGACAAATATCCAAAATAATTCTGCTTCAAACAATATCCAAGTACTTTGCCAAGATTAAACTATGGTTAGGTTTTAGATCTAGGTAGGTCTACAAGAGTACGAAGTCAAGGTCTTAGAAGCAATCATTTTACTGATCTTGGAATAAGAGAGTTAAGCTGTTTAGCTCATAGTAAAGATTTATATGGCTAATAGTGATTATTTTATTATTTCCACATAAAATAAAGCATTATAGTGTAGCTGAATCTGTATTGTGTATCGGGTTGGGAACCTTTGTTTCACAGATGTCTGATAAAATATTTAAAGTGTTACATCTGCAGCCAGAATCTTACCACCCCTATCTGATGGAGATAATTAAGTTTGTTGCATTATTGTAATATATCATATGCAGAGTATTTTTCTCACTATCACAATTCTTCAGTGGATTTTTTTGTTTGTTTTATTATTCACAGACAAAGCTTCACCTTCAGAAGCACAGAGTGCACAGGGTTTGTATTCTAATGCTTGTCTTCCACTTTTTGTTAATTAATTATTGGCCTAATTGTATTTTATTTTATTCTCACATCTTACAGGTTTCAATTTCCTTTATTGAAAATGCTCTAGAGAAGTATTTTGCACATCAAATTATGTGCGTTAGTCAGTCAGATTATTTTACCTTTTAGCATATTAAGGAACTGAAGGATGCTATTATCTAACTCTGAATAAACTGAATAGGTGCACTTTATGTTTTTGATAAATGGTTACATCATTCTCTGTTACATGCATGTATTGATATTGGCTTAACTGAAAAAGAGAGGCCAAAAAATATCAAAGAATGTTTGTATATTAAAACACAAATATTTGGATATGAGTTAATATCTTACATTCCATTGAGACTCTGTTAAATTGACCTCAGTCCTTTCTCTTTATCTTCCACAGATGTCCCAGAATACAGCCTGACCAATGAATACTGCCGCAAGCACTTCCTGACCGGGCTGCTGTTGCGGGAGGTTGGGTTTGCACTGCAAGAAGACCAGGATATAAGGCACCTGGCTCTGTCTATCCTCAAGAACCTCATGGCAAAGCACTCTTTAGACGAACGATATGCAGACAAAGTAAGCAGTCTGGTTTTGTTTAAGCTTCCCAGGGTTTTAGCTGTGCTGGAAGAAGTCCACCTGGACATCTGTCAACACATTTTCAGGCAGGAACATGGTTCACCAAATAAAAAAATGAAAAACATGAATCAAGCAAAACTGTCCATAGGTTTGCTCCTTGTTAAAACCTCAAAAACAGTTACAAATGTAAAGACATTACTAACAGAGAAGGTAAACAAGTGGAAGCAATTGAAATGGGTGTCCCCCTGATTAGGAAACAATGCAAGCCGCAATGGGAAATGGGAATGACCTCAACTGGGTGTGTTAACACTTGACTGAGATAATCTCTGGCACTGAGAGAAAACATTAACCATTCTGCTGTCGGTATTGTTGCCGTGCACAATTTCTCACTCACCTGACAGTAGGACTGAATGCAATTTCTTGTTTGAATCTTGCTAATCTTCCACAACTCATGTCGGACTCCTGTCCTTTCACAGAACAAGCAGGCAAGAATCGCGTCCCTGTACCTGCCTCTGTATGGCCTGATCCTTGACAACATGCCACGTTTTTTCATGAGAGACCTGTTTCCATTCAACATGAACTCCAGTGATCTAGTAAGAATCTGCACCTGGTTATGTCAAAATGCAAAGTTTCATTGTTCACGGTTTATGTAGCATAATTTTGAGTGTTAGATATTTTAAGGAATTTCAGCACATTTCTGTTACCTAGAAATGCCTGTGTCCACAAATGGGATGAACAGCTTATTTCATATCAGAAAGGTTATCTAAAATTGCTATCAACATACTGTGGGACATATTCATAAAACTTTTATTGTCGTGCTAACAAGTTAACACCTGTTTTTTCCATTGAAATAAAATGTACATGATGGCCTGGTCTTGGTTCCCTAAAAAATTGAGGTTTGGAAAACCCGAGTAAATGTATAATAATCGGTTAGGAAGGTGATAGTGAATGTGTCATTCGTAGCTGCTCTTTGCAAAATACTCCAGAGGAATTGCTTAAGGAAGTTGTGACAGAAGATGGTGAGAAAGTGTATATCTGAAACACATCCATCTCACGCCATGCTGTGGAAGCAGCAGAGTAGCCTGTGAGCAGAGATATCTATTCCCCATTCATCTTCTGGCTGTGCTCTCTATTCCCATCTCGGTGGCCCCCCTGTGGCTCCTTATTGTCATTCCAACAGAGCTCTTAATGACTTAGGCTAAATGAACTCCTTAATTGAGCTGTTTCCCTGATTAGACTTTATTTTTGGTACTGTTTTGAGATAATAAAAAGTTGGGCAGAATTATAAATGTTCACTTACCCTAGAACTAAAATGTTTGGTTTCAGAGCATTTAACTTTATGATTGAAATTAGTTTTAGCAGTTAGTTTTGCCCAGCTAAGAATTCTGGTTGCCATGCCCACAGCTGCAGGGGATATACTAAACAAGTTGAAGACTAGTGTGTGCTGACGTCTGTGCAACTATGTCTACAGCAGAGTCTTCCTGAAAATGCAGAGGCCATTGGGAGAGGGGTTGATTACTCTGGTCACAACCACAGGGTCGTCTTGTTTTCATTCCAAACAAGCTGTCAATTTGTATTGTCAAAGATATGTTTTTAATTTCCTCAGCCAGTTCTACATAAGGCACTTTACTACAATTTGTTTATTTCCTGGGCCAGTAGTACCTGAAGTAACATCTCCAATCTGATCTTCCCCAATGTAGGGCTCAAGGGATGATCTGAGTGTTGGAGGTGGATTGCAGAGTCAGATGGCCTTAGCTTTGAAACATGCCAACTCTGTGGACACTTCCTTTTCCAAGGAGGTGCTCAATTCGATCACAGGTACGTTGCTAATCTGAGGTTAATGGACACAGTAACACATGTTTAAGCAGTACAAGACCCAGGCCTTCCACTTGATGATTTATAGCTAGTGACTGTCTGTGTCGTAACCCTGCCCTCTTTCTCCATGCAGCCTTTTCATCACTGGCAGTGTCGACCACAAACCATGCAGACTCAAGAGGCTCGTTGATAAGTATCGAGTCGAACCCCAGCACCAGCGACAAGAACAGCGAGAAGGCTGATGCGTGTGAGAAGGTACGGGACAATCATGTGTTTTGTAGGAACTTCTGCCTTTTCATTAAAGACGTGCCTCTATACTCAACAAACAAGGTGATCTTTGAATGGAGATTGCAAAGATTAGATATTTGTGAATGTTCTCTTACATATTTTGAATTAACAATCATGGTGATGATGACACTGTGATTGTTATAACAGTGTTATAATGACTATAATATTGTATATATGACTCTTGCTGTTTGTTTTGCCCTTGCAGTTTGCCAGGCCGCTGTCATTAATTGGATCAGCTCTTCGGTTTGATAAACTGGACCAGGCGGAGACCAGAAGTCTGCTCATGTGCTTTCTTCACATAATGAAGACTATCTCAGAGGGTAAATCTTATGCCATCTGCCACTCAAGGGGGTTCTGAGTTGTTTACTAACAATCTGCTGTCTGGCACCATTATGGGAACACACTGCCAGCCAGAACAGAGTAGTGTTTTATTTATCATCAGAGTAAAATATGCTGTACAAACTATTCATTATTTAATTAGGAATGCTGCTGTTTAACCACTATAAAAGATTTTTTAATTAGATAAAAAAAATGTACATTTTTATATATAGAGTGTCTATAGGAAGTATTCACCCTCCTTGGCCAGAGCAATGGTGGTGAATACTTATTTAATGAAGATTACAGGTTTTAAATTTGAATTTATAATTATTTTCCTATAGCCACTATATGTATATATTAATGGATTTCTGGGAGTGATAGATAATGCATGCCACCACATGTACAGTATTTTAAAGCATGTTACTTTTCAAAAGTCACAACTGAGAATTAAGTGTTTCCTCTTGCAGATGTTTTGGTCTCCTATTGGCACAGAGCTGTTAACCAAGAAATCTCAGACTTTTTCAACATTTTAGAGTGAGTGCTTTTTATTGTGTTTACATTTTACATTGTATTTCGTTTTTTTACTAGTTCACATCAGAGCAGAGGTGCTTAGTCTTGGTAGCAAACAGGGGGTCCTGAAGGACATCTTTGTATCAAGATTACAGTTCAAACCTAGCTTATAATTACTTAACTGACATTGCAATTTCATCCTGTTGAAAACAATAATCATGATCTGTTTACACACATTGTTACTTCGGCTAAGGTCCAGCTGAGTTGTTAAGAACATTCAGAATTCTGTTGGAACAAAGACCATAAAGATTGGTTGCATAAACACAGACTAAGTCTTTGTCTTAGTATAATTATAAGTCATACTCACGATAGACAGTCAGTTAAAACTGTTGCATAAAACAATCTTTGCTGCTCTTACTTAGTCAATCACGCAAAGCATTCTGGGAATTTTAAGACACTTAAATTTAAAACATGGTTGACACTTCTCTAAAACAGTGACGATCCCATAATTATAGTAACTGAGAATCTGTGCTTGTTATTGTAATATAATGCAGAGAAATATATATTTTGGGCGACATTTTCTGAAAAAAATCTGTAAAAGATCTGTAAAGGATCTGCAGAAACGATAGATGCTAAAACAAATATTTAAGAGGAAACATCCGGGTACTGGAGGAGGACCTCCCTAAAAACGTAAACAGACCACAGGATTGGTTATTGAAATTTGTGGGGAGGAGTCTCAATGTTTTGGGGGATTGCTGGTGGGCGGGACAGCTGAGTGTGTGTGAGCCAATGGGAGGCTCCACCTGTCAACATCAATGACAGTGTCACCATAGACTTTAAATTCTAAGTTAGTCTGGTGGTGAGGAAGCTAATATTTCTAAGTCTTACTCAGTCTTCAGTTTTATGCATTTGACTAACTTGCATTAGACTAGTTTAACTGTCAAATTAAGACTAGTCCACTAGTTAAGACTAGTCTAATACAGTTTTATGCAACGGGCCCCATCAGCAGAACCGTTGTATAAAACATTTTATCAAAATTAAACTGAAAACAAGAAAGAAATACATTTGATTGTAGGTGCCATGATTTTTGTTTTGAGAGGGAATATCCTTAACGCTGCAGAAAAAAAACGATCCATTTGATCCACTATTTGAATTCCATGTGTAATTTGAATGGCACCCCTGTAATATGTGAATTCAGCTAACTCTGCTCATTAATTGTGTTCCTGTTTCAGTCTTCTTCCCCTTGTTAGTAATAAAGCGGTTTACTGAAGATCAAGATAAAAATATCTTCTGTAGTCTGTTTAATCTCTGTAAAGAAGTAAAACTGGGAATGAATGCAAATGAGCAATAGCTACTTTCAAGCCTCGTGGTTTTACTCAAATGAGACAGGTGGGAAATGAAGACAGGGAAAAGATTAAGTAAATTATGACCTAGATGAAACAGCTTCAGACACAAATCTGTGCTAAAATGCAATTACTTGCCTTTCATAAACTATAATTAGTAGTTGTAGTAGCAGTGCTGCAATCTATGTATTTATTCTCCAAACTAACTAAACTATTTTTTTTTTAGGTTGTGTCTCCAGCACTTCCGTTTTTTGGGCAAGAGGCATATAGCAAGGTATGTGCTTTACAGTTTATAACAGCTTGGTGGAATGTGTCTTTGGGGTGATCTCTGACTCAAAGGTTTATGTCAATACTATCACAAAAGCATGCAAAAAGTCCTGTTAGTATGAACATGAGACTGTCATTGAACGGTACCAAAGACCAAATTCTAACTTGATATACAGGAATAGGAAATGTGTTTGGTGGTGGCGTGTCAGTGTAATACCATGTAAACACCTCTAAAGACACAACTTAGAAAGGATGTGGTTGTAGAAACACAGCCACACACAATAAGCAGGCCATGGGTTTATTTCAAAAACACACAGAACAAAATAATGTTTCCCTGATTAGGCTAAAGACTCATGCTGGCATGCTGTATTTACACCTAAAGGATGTGCTGGAAAAATGGCTCCCAGGGACTAAACCTTCCCTTCATGTTTAAAGCAAATAACAGAATAAGACAACCAATATCTCAGTGAGCTTGTATAACACATGAGGTCATTTCTTATGGGATTGCCTTATTCTTATTAATTAAATCAGTCTTCCAATTTGCCAGTATGAATACAAGACAAGCAATATGTGGCCAACAAAAGGAGCAGATGTTGGCTTTAAAAGATATAATTATTATATTTTTGTATTTTTTTTAAAGGTGCCCTTGTTTCTCAGTTACTGATTCAAACTGTTGGGATTTGGCATGCCAGGCTCATGAACTGAGATATTTGTGTATTGTGTTTTTTCTCAGAGGCATGCAACATATGCCTGGGATTTTCTTTTAAATATGCAAGACTCTGAAGTATGGTAATGAAGTTAATGAGAAATGTAATTTTCTTGGGGTGGGCACTATGATAACAATTTTACAAGCTTGTGTGCTAGCTTCTTCCTGTTGGATTAATTTTGCCGTCGCCCAATTAAAACATTCCCATAAAATACTACACCTGTTAAATAACATTGTTTTTAATAAACTGGGTTGTCTACTTGAAATAGATATACTGTTCCATCCTAGTGAAGTAAAAAAAAAACAATATTAACACTTGATGTGAATGTTGAAATAAGATTTTTCCAGATCTCTTCCCTCCATGATGTTTCACAAATGAGTTATCCATGTGATGTTTGTTTTTGTTGTTTTAAAGTGTGATAATTCATGCTTGCATGTTGTGCTTTTCATATCATCCCCTGTTTCATTTTGTACTGGCTGTGCTTTTAACTCCCTCTTATCTTTACTAAACTGTCATTAGCACTTATTTGATTAGTCTTTTTCTACCAAGATCTCTTTTCCAGATTTCATCAGTACTAACCACACGTTACCGTGGATCAAAGAGATCTTGGTCACAATTGCATTTCAGTGATGGTAGAGATTTATTTATAATCCCCACCAGAGTAACTGAATTCTTGCTGATTAAGTCAGCATCTGACACAAGCAGTCTCTCTGAGTCTCATCACACCACCTAGCTGATGTATTTTTATGTTTAATAGATGTAAGTTTGAACAGTCACTCAACAAAAAAAAAAAAAAAAAACATACTGAAAGTAGACACCATCATTGACAAAACACAATTATAAAATCACATAATCGCAAAAAGGACAATTGAATTTAATGAGGGTAGATATAATCAGGACACTGGACACGATAATTAAATTATGTATCAAACCAAAAACTACAAAAAGAGTAGACAGTGTACAAATGTGCTCAGTCTACGAAAAAAATCATTATAATTAATGGTGGATGAAAATGTTTTTTTGTCAAATATAAGCTTTTTTCAAGAGTTCTACAAAAATGATGAGTTAAAAAACTGTATTATCCAAGTTTGCTGCATAGATAAAAATAGAGACTAACATGGATTTAACTGTACTACTATTATTGAACACCATATGGTTGAATTAACATATCCTTTGCTTTATTGCTACCAATCCTTCTTCTAAAACACAGCTTTTGTTGCTTTGCACCCATTTGCTCCTATCAAACAACATTGATGTAGTTATAACAAGAATAACACACACCTGTGCTTTTGTTTTTGTTTTTTTAACATTGATTTCATTCAATGTAAACAGGAAGTTAGCTGCGGCCCTTAAACTCGCACAGGCCACGCAGAACAATGGCACTCTCAAAGGGTCTAGTACTTCTTCTCAAGCCCATGGTCTTCTTGCACAATGGTAAACACATCCAATCCTGAGTTACGGTTTGCAATTTGATAGGTAGCTAACTGGTGTAGATGGCAGGCCAGACTCGTGAAGCATTTGCAGCTCGATTGTGACAGTCAAGGCTTTTGCATTGAACAAATGCTCCATGACTCTCTGTATCTATTTGTACTTCATGGTTTTATTATACCATGCTAATGAGAATCCTTCAAGTGATTAAACAGAAGAGACATCCAGTGCAATGCAAATTCTGCTGCAGCTCATGCTAGATTTAGTGCAGCTGAAAAGGAAGTGAAAGTTTTTGCAATATATCATATAAAGGACCTCTAAATATGTGACAATTTCAGCAGTGTTAGTTTGGAGCTGATTATGCCTCTTTAATGTTGTCTTCATATGTCTGCCTATGCATATCTTTTCACCCATTTATGAGAAAAGATGTATGCATAATAAAATCATATCCATTCAGCATTCCATGCATCTTTTATTCATTCTGTTTTGTAAGGCTAGGAAAATCAGTCTTGTATATAAATGGGAGAGGTGTTTACACGAACTGTCAGCAATGTGTATATTTTACCTTATTTGGTTAACACTTTAATACTTTAACTTATTTTAATCTCCTTTTAATAGTGATGCAACTCATAATATGGAATCTGTCTGATTGTTGTACTAACGATATCCATATACTCCTTTGTCAGCACAGTGGTTAATCTGAAAATGTACTCTATTAGATATTACATCTTGACAGACGGGGGGGGGGATCCTAGGCATTTGTGTTTCTGTGAATGACAAGGGGGTAGTTTTCAGCTGGAAGACTGTGTGTTTGCTGAGTTGTATTTTTTGCCTGTTTTTCCTGGCTTTTTCAGGATGCATTCCACTCAAGAGGGCCACAGACACGCTCGCTCACAGACCATGCCCATCATCCGAGGGAAGAATGCCCTCTCGAACCCCAAACTTCTGCAGATGATAGACAGCGTCAATGCCACTTCCAGTAAGTCTTAAATCCTCAGAGTGGTTGAAAGGCATGTTTTCTTTCAACATCTGTCATGGCAGCAGCTGCTACTTTTGCACTGTATCCAGAAACATCAAATATAATACATAATGACATTTAGGTAATTAAACAGGGCAATAAAGGTTTGAAACTGAATTTCTGCTAATGCAGAACAGATAAATACTATCTTGTCTTTTACAGATTGCCAAATTATCATCCACATAATTATTTTGTCACTCCTTTTCTTATAAAATGTATAACTCTTTTTTTTTAAATTGTAGACAGCAATGGGACTGAAACAGACTCCTTAAACCCTACAGATGTAGAAGCAAATGTTGCCACAGAAGTCTGCCTTACTGTCCTTGATATACTGGGACTCTTCACCCAGCATCATAAGGTAAGTGATATGAAGAAATCTAGTTCGGTAGAGGAAATAACATTCATTCTTATGTGAAGTCTTAAGTTGCCAACAATTACTGTTTTAAATCATTGCAAAGAGTGACAAAAATTTGAAGGGTAATGAAAGTGTATTGTAATAAAGAGAATACATCTGTGATCAAATGACAGCATAACAGTGGAATCTATTTTATTAACCCAACAAACCCATCTAATCAATGCCGCTTTGCTGTAGGAAACTATTATTTTTGACAAGTTTTAACTTTTCTCTCCCCCCCACCCCCCCCAGAAACAACTGCAGCAGGATGACGGTCAGAATCTGTTGATGAAAAAGGTCTTCGACACCTATCTCCTGTTCTTCCAAATCAATCAGTCAACCACAGCACTTAAACATGTGTTCGCAGCACTCCGCTTTTTCATCCACAAGGTAACTGCTTTACAAATTATGTAAACAAATCTGACGTTTTTGTGTATTTCAAAGGTATGTGGTCACATTCTGTTTTTCTTAATTTCTTCTCCATGTAGTTTCCCTCAGCTTTCTTCCAGGGGAAGGCCGATCTGTGTGGATCTTTGTGTTCAGAGATTCTGAAGTGCTGCAATCACAGGTCCAGTTCCACACAGACTGAGGCCTCAGCTCTCCTCTACTTCTTCATGAGGAAAAACTTTGAGTTCACCAAAGGGAAGTCCATCGTGCGATCTCATTTGCAGGTCAGTGGCTGCTTTTTGCTCTGCTTTAAACCCAGTGCCAATGTTACTGTTGCCAACCAGTGGCTATGGATACAGTTTTTCTAAAGCTCTGAAGATACCATTTTGATCAGTAAAAGCTCAGCCAAAGAGTTTAAGAATGTGGTTAATTGGGTTCATGGTTCACTGACGAGATTAAAACAAATTTAAATCATGCAATAAAAAACTGAAGGCAAAACGCCCCAAGAACAAGCAGGAACTAAAGACAGTGCAGTACAGGCCTGGCAGAGCATCACCAGGGAAGAAACCCAGCATCTGGTGATGTCTATGGGTTCCAGACTTCAGGCAGTCATTGACTGCAAAGGATTTGCAACCAAGTATTGAAACTCACAATTTAATTCATGATTATGTTAGTTTGTGCAAATACTTTGGAGCCCCTACAATTGGAGGGAACAACATATAAAAATGGGTGTTCACCGTTCAACAAATATGGATGTAACTACCCTCAAATTAAAGATAAAAGTCTAAACTTCAAGCACATCTTGATTGTTTCCTTTCAAATCAATTGTGGTGGTGTACAGAGCCAAAATGAAGACAATTGTGTCACTGTCCAAATATTGATGGACCTAACTGTAGTGTGACACAACGAGGGGTTTATTCGTGATAGACCAGAGATAAGGAAGTAATGGCTCCCCCTACTGGAGCTATAGTGCCATAACAAGCCCAAAGCTGCGCTAAAACCCTCTAAAACAACTGTCAGTACACACCTGTCATTGATAATGAATGAAGGCCTATACAAGGAAAACACCCTCGCTACCTCATGGTGTTGTACCTGAGGAGAAATGCAGGAGATTGCTTTGCGAAGTGGACCCTACCTGAATTGATGTGTTGAGCAAAACCAAGTAGTGGCCTGAATGTAGTCAACGTAGGGCTAGGTTTCTTTTCTTTTTTCTCTTTCCTGTGCCCCTCTGTCAATAAAACTTGAGGCTTATCTGAGGCTTTTAACCCTGAACCCTGGACACATTGTGAATAATGATCAGTCTAACATGAAGAAGAACAGCATTATATCAAGAAATGCAGACTTTATCCCTGCTCAGTTGTAGTTTTTCATTGGTTGCTGTTTCAGCGAAAATTGCTTCAAAAAAGGCTTACAAATCCATACCTTTTTAGAACACATATAAATAATGGCCAGCACACCACTTGAAATGAAATTGAATGCTAGAGAGTTTGACATTGTGTTTTGAGAGCCTCAATCGTTTTGTGGAAGTACTACAGTGTATATAACCCTACGATGGAGTACTACTATTTACTTTCTAGTAGTTTAACTGAGAATGTGGCACCTAATAATGGATGCTAAAGACGATTGTGAAAATGTATGTTTTTATAATCCGTTTTCTAAGAGCAAAATGTGCCCTGAATAATGCGACAGACTGGGAGATTTCAGCTGTTATTGTCTGTATTGTGCTCTGTGCAGTATCACCTAAAAACAGGGTAGTCTGGTGGATTAGAGTCTGCAGCCTCAAGACATTAATCTCGGTTGTCAGGACTCATACAGCAATATCTATCTTAGAATCATTGTGAAAATTCTCACTGTTCGCTTGATCTTCAGATCCCAGGCCTTCGAATCAGTAACAGAACTAGGGAACGTTTGTGTGATATTTTTTTTCTCTTTCTTTCCTCAGGTTATCAAAGCCGTAAGCCAGTTGATAGCAGATGCAGGAATTGGGGGGTCTCGCTTTCAGCAGTCTCTAGCCATCATCAATAATTTTGCCAATGGTGATGCTCCCTTAAGGGTAAGATTTATTTATTTATTTATTTATTTATTATTATTATTATTATTATTATTATTATGCTTTATTAGTAAAATTATAACTAGTTAAATTAGCTTGCCCGATATAAATATGTACTTTGAAAGAACCTCAGACAGGGATTAGATTTCATGAATTCATGCCCTGTAAGCTCTTGTAAGACTCTGATAATGAAATTGCTCTAATCTACAAACTAAATTTGAAATGACAGAGCACAGAGCGCAGTGAATTTTAAGATGCAGATTACCATGTGTGTGCTTATAGAGGTGTCGGCTCTGCCAGCGTCTCATTTCACGCTGAAACAGTTTGCATGTAAAAGCCGCTTCGTGTTTCCTCAGAACACCTCGTTTCCTGCAGAGGTGAAGGATCTGACCAAGAGGATTCGGACGGTGCTGATGGCAACTTCGCAAATGAAGGAGCATGAGAAAGACCCGGAGATGCTGGTGGATCTGCAGTACAGCCTGGCAAACTCCTACGCCAGCACTCCGGAGCTGCGCAGGACTTGGCTGGAGAGCATGGCAAAGATCCACGTGCGAAACGGAGACCTCTCAGAGGTATACTTGCTGAACACTTGTGCGGTTGGCAGCAGCGCGTGGAACATGTCAGTGCGCCATCCAAGAGTATTCCTGGAGGACAACAGACCATCCAGAGTCTGGGGGGGGAGGGGTTTCTTGTCTAGTGTGGGGCCCTAATATATTTTTAATCTGCAATTTTGTCCGAGCAGTGTAGCCCATGAGAGTTAGACTGAGAAACAGAAATGTATACCTTCCAACACAAGCCTTCAACCAATTGTCTTTTAAAAGATTGGCTTCTTATGTTTTCAGATGAACCACAACAAGGAAGTGTTTAAGACAAGGAGGTTTGAAACACAGCATACAAAATATGTTTTAATGGCAGCTGAAATATATCTAGTCAGAGACATTTGACAACACAAGAAATGTCTGCCCATCCCAGTATTCAGTCAGTATACTGCGCCATATAATGATGAGAAAGGTTATATTTAGTATATTGACAGTACACTTATATTGTTCTTAACTATAAACTCTACTTTATTTTTGTAAGGGATGTGGTAAAGGATGTAAAAAAAATGCCGTATATGGTATCTATCTTATGTATCCTTGTATACCTTCAAAAAGCTGCTCTCTCAGTAATTCTGTGGTTTCCGCTAGTACGCTTTATCATGCCTTTATTTTGCTAGTATGATATTACATTATAGAATACATACAGGGAGGTACGTGACATAAAGCACTTTTGTATTACATTAGATTGCCTCTGAGAAGAGCAAGTAGCTTATGCCTCCTCAAAGCAATGCCAGAAGTGTCATAGTAAAATACGATCTTTTGTATTACTAATTGTCATTTTTTTATAGGCAGCAATGTGTTACATCCATATTGCCGCTCTCATCGCAGAGTACTTGAAACGGAGAGGTAAGGAACCCCAAAAATGATATGTTATTACCTTAGCTGCTAAGACCTACAGAGCAATGTAGACATGCTTTTCACCTTTAAAAAAAACAAATAATTGAGATCCTGAGCCTTTTTAGCTTGCTAATTATTGCTGGCTTTTTTTGACAGTAACATAACCAAGGTTACTCAAAAGTCTGCATCTTTGGGCAATTATTTTGGTGCCTCGCATTATAATAAAACGATACAGCCAACCCATTCTCTGTCGAAACAGACAACGATCTAGTTCATTAACCTTGGACACTAGCTGACCTGGAAGACCGTAAGTATGTTTCCCATGATGCAGAACAATTGAATATCCTTGTATAATACTTCACTTTTGCAAAACAGCATTTGCTTGATGCAGTTGCTTTGCTTTTGCGTTACATTTTTATTTTCTCCTGCATTAGTGCTTGCAAATGTGTGCATGGTTTTTAAAAAATAATTTAAAGAAATACAACAACAACAACATTATGTTTATACGCATGTGCTAATTTCTCTAAAACACATTCAGTAAATTGTTGAACTCCTACCTTAACACAGGTTACTGGAAAACAGAAAAGGCTCGGGAATCAAGTGTGTTCACAGAGGATGCAAATATTATTAACTATAACCACTTACTAACATCTCGAGATGGAGAATGTGAGTTTTTTAAATCACACATCTTAATGTAGAACTTAACAGATGAATAAGATGCAGTATATCTTTTTATTCTATTGAGGTGAATAGTCAAGAGCTGAGAAATTCAAGGATTGAATAAAGGACATTTTCTATGCCAAATCTGAGTTTCTTAATGACCATTTATTTTGTATAGAGTAACATAATTGTTTTAATGATCAGAATGAAGTCAGAGGTTGCTGCATCTTTATGTAGATTGTTTAACAGATATTTAATGCATTACAGGTTTGTTGGTTTTTTAAGGGATTTGTATAAGTAATTACAAGTATACAATGCATGTGTCTTTCGCATTACAATTTATTTAGTTTTCACATATGTACTGTACCCTTGCATGGCCAGGGATAGATAAATCACTTGTGCCATGCTTAGATCACTTTATATTGGATTCAGAGTGTTTATTTACTTTTCCACCAACACCTCAAATACAATGTGTTATTAGTGACCAGGAAATAAAATATAATTCAAATCTGTTTTGTGGAATTTGTATGTACATTATGTAAGCATATGTGCTCACATGACATGGCCATACATATTCGTCGCATTTTACAAAACAGAAAGTGATATCCTCTGCATTAAAAGAGTTTAAAAAAAAACTCCCTTTTTCATTTTCCTCAAATTCCTCACAGTCACATTCGGCTTACATTCCACACAGTACCTTTATTCTATAGTGAGGTCAAGACAGCAGCAGTTCATTAGCTAAACTATTAAATTCCTACATATTAGCACTGGCTTTGTATTCCAGGGAGATAAAACATCGAAATCATTACTTTAGCTCTCCCAATTAGAGCAATGATGGAAAACCACAAGGATATCAATACACTGATAGCCTGACTACATAACAGGGAACATGAGAAAATGTACATTCATGACAGATGAAAGACATTCTTCAGAATATTTCCTCTTATAGATATTTACATTACCTAAGATTAATAAGAGGAAGACGCAAGGGCAACAAAAGGATACACTCAAAATTATAAGGTTGAGCTCGACTTTGTCTATTTCCAGGTGTGCCCAGTTGTAGGATGAATCTGATTGGTCCTGGTGTTTCTAGGGCAATGGTGAGATCATGAATAGCTGTCCTAAGGTCTTTTATTTCCCACAGCTTCGTTCACAATGGGCTGGGCTGCGTTTCTATGCCTTACCCCTAATGTAAAGGAAGAAGGAGCCATGAAGGAAGATATGGGAATGCAGGACACTCCTTACACTGAGGTGAGACATGAGTTGTGCCATTTCCACCTGCCCAACTAGTAAGAGGGAGGATGCATTCTGGAGATAGGTGCCTTCGCAGGGAATGAGTCTCACGCGATCCAAAACACTGCTGACGGGCGGTTCTCTGACTGTTCCCAGGACACTCTGGTGGAGCAGCTCGAGCTCTGTGTCGACTACCTGTGGAAATCTGAGCGACACGAACTCATCGCCGACGTCAACAAGCCTGTCATCGCCGTGTTTGAGAAGAGAAGGGACTTCAAGGTAGGTGGCGTCAGTCAAGTTATGGTCACTGCCATTCACACCTTTGCCTTAATGTTGTTTATCCTCCGTTGCTACAGATCAGTACCATTTAATCTCATCAGTAGTTTGGAATATAAAATGCATTTTCTGCCCTGATCTATACAACAGTCTTGGTTGTACATCTCGTTCAAATGTGCAGAACCTTTGAAGATGTCTCTTGCCTAACAAAAGCGAGTGAATATAGAGCAGTGTACTAAGCACTGAACTTTACTCTTGTGTGTCCTGCAGAGGCTCTCAGAACTGTACTATGACATCCACCGCTCATACCTCAAGGTCACCGAGGTTGTGAACTCAGAGAAGCGTCTGTTTGGAAGATACTACCGAGTTGCCTTTTATGGTCAGGTAAGTGGAGACACAGAGTGATGTTGACCAGATTCCTATTGAACAAAGCAAAGCAATAAAATAATAAAAAAACTGAAGGAAATAAGTTAATACTGTAGAACTTCTTAGCACCATTTAGAGGTCTGACCCAGAGTCACTCCAGTTTCTCCCAGTCCCTCCTGTCATCCGTGCCCGTGCCATGTCAGTATGTTCTGACTAAAGAAAATGAAGACGCCATAAAAAACCCAACTCAGCTACCAGATTTGACCTTGCAGATTATTGAATAAGCCGTTTCAATGTGTGAGTCCTTCATGGATCCTTTGGGGACATTTCAGTCTTTACTAAGCTTCAGCTTTTTGCTTTTATAAGATTTTGTGAAGTTTTTTTTCTTCCCCCTTTTTGTTTGTGTTTTATTCTAGAATAATATACATGAACTTACTGTGAGATACCATGTAGACCTTAACACACACAAGTACATTTACTGGAATCAAAATAATAATTAAATTATCAATATAAAATAGAACATTCATGTGACAAATACGACAGATCTTGAATGCAGATCACGCAGTTTCATAAGGGTAGCTTCAAATATAGTGTGCCTGACTAATGTAAATTGTCACATATCACTTGTGACAGAAACTACTGAATTACAAATTACATAACCATTCATTTTATAATTGTTTTTAGGACAGTGATTATGTTAACCCCCTACTCTAGCGTGACAATGTCTCAAACAACATCCCACGTTTAACACCAATAGTTTGTCTGACTCGAAACACTTTTAACTTTAACTAGCTAAAAAATAGCTTATAGCAAAATAGGTTTTGGTGAAGTTTGTGTTCGATGGATTAACTTGAGTTGTAATTAGGGAAATAGATCAAGTTAAAGATATATGCCCATAGTACTTCTTGCCCCAATACAGGTGATATCTCACGCCAGTCTGTATATTATTCTCAACTCATGCTGTATGCCTGATAGCATCTTTAAGGAATGCCTGGCTCCTGTGATTTATGGCTTGTAATACACACACGTTCAAATAGTCCTGTGTGTTTTTGGTAGTACTTTTCTTTGAGATACACTGCAATATAAGCCTCTTTAATACAGTCATCTGCTCTTTTCTTCCTTTTTTTGTCTTATTCAAGGCGGTGGTAAGTTTTTTCATTTCTCTTGCACTTATTTGTTCTGCTGCTTCATAACTTTCCTAACCTGCTTCTGTTGTTATCATTCAGTATTTGATTTTATCTCTCTCATATATATATATATATATATATATATATATATATATATATATATATATATATATATATATATATATATATATATATATTGAATATATACACACCCATGGGACTAATTCTTTGAGCTGTATTTATCTACAAGTTAATTCATACATTAACTGATTTACTCAGCCCCTGTTTTAACACATGGTTGTTAGATCCATTCCCCTACTGCCTTTATTTACTTCAGTATGAAATCTCAAGGAAATAATTACATTAAATCTAAGAATGCCCCCACTTAAGCTATTGTATCTCGTGGACATTAAACCTTCCTGACTAATCTTTTGAAAATATAGTAGCGTATCAAATCCATTTCCAGCATCATTATGTGCTCATATTTTTTCTTTTTAGTTACCCACATTATAAGCACTGTTGAAGTGAAATTTATTTTGCCTTAATGTACCAGTGTACAGTCATCCATACTGTTCGTATTGTAGCTGATTCTCTCTGCCAATGCTCTAAATTCACGCAGGAGTCTGGATGTAGTGAGTCACTGTCTGTATTTTTCACATGTGAGAGCGCTGCGAAGGCTGTGGGAGATTTTAAAGGGAAGTTGTTGTTTTTTCGGGGCTGTGATCAGCTGTCCTTCCAACTCAAACAGTCATGTCTCAGTTTAAAACAATCCCTTTATTTCCCACAGGGTGGTAGTGTAGCCTAGGAAAACCTGCTGCTGGACTTGAACCACAAAAAAACAATGCAATCAAAGTTACCACATTTCTAAAAGAAATGAATGTTTGTCACAGAAAATGATGGGGGGTAAATATTATGTAAGACCAAATATTTATAGGAATTATCTATATTTTAACTCTTTGCATCCAGGTGAAATGGACCATATGCCCAATGGTCAATTTGTTACCAACACAAGAAGATGTTTGGTTTTCTAATGACACTATAACATTCAATATTTACATGTCTTCCCCCTTAAGCATATATGGTTGATATTTCAGTTTTAAATATCCTAATGAATCTGGAAAGGTGACATTTGCAGTACGGTGCACAGTGCTTTTTATGTATTTATTTATTTATTTGATTATGTGGCTAATTAAAAAGAACATGGTACCTATTAAAATGAAGTGTAGTGTGTCATTTTTGCCCTGGATAAACTCTGCAGGGTGGTTTTTAGGTTGCCTTTCTTGGATGGGAAACTTTTTACTACCAAGTTGGGTTGCTTCTTTTCAAGTGAGAATAATTTCACTGCATCACAGCACACCAGAGCATTAAATGTTTGAAAACGTGAATCATGATAGGTTTATGTCTCATTGGACCCAAAGCTGGAGAATGAGGAACTGCAAACATCAGCAAAGGGACTGTAAAACCACCCTGTGACAAGTCATGAAATACTATCACCTACTATACGCATCAAGATGATTATAAAAGACCAGGCATTGCAATAAAATCATGCTCTCTCTTACAGGGCTTTTTTGAGGAAGAAGAGAGTAAGGAATTTATTTACAAAGAGCCCAAGCTGACAGGTCTTTCAGAAATATCTCACAGGCTGCTCAAACTGTATTCAGATAAATTCGGAGCAGACAACGTGAAAATGATCCAGGATTCAAACAAGGTATGTTCCTCAGATTTAGGGGATAATGGCCCAGAGAACATTTTAATGTTGTGATTGTTGCTTGTCACAGCATTCTGGTTATATGAAATTACATTTAGACAACGTATGTGCAAAGTTGTAAGACCAAAAAAACAAATTATGTTTGAAATCCTGATAAAATATAATTGTGTTTTTCGTCTAATGAATATAAATAATATTTTCTGGCAAAGGGTAGTTTAATTGTTCAAAACATTGTCATCATAAGCATACATGCATTTCTTTCTTTTTAATACTTTCTATATTCTTGATTTGTCAGCTTTGTAAACAGTTTCAAATACTGCTCGATACATTAATTTAATAGATACCCAGGTGGTTTAGCACATGCGGTTAATGAGTCCTATTTACCCAGTGCATCCTAAAAGAATTACATTACCATGTATATTGGATTATATAGTAACTTCTCTCCTAGTCTTTCATTGACCGTTTTTGTAAGGAGAATACAATGGTTGAACTTGAATGAATGTTAATGTATAATGCAGAATGAGGATATTAATAAGAAATGATAATACATTTAATTGTATTCTAATCACAGGCTCATGTTTGCATGTTTGTTTCAGGTCAATCCCAAAGATCTGGATCCCAAATATGCCTATATCCAGGTTACTTATGTAACCCCATACTTTGATGAGAAGGAACTTCACGAAAAGAAGACAGACTTTGAAAGACATCACAATATCAACCGCTTTGTGTTTGAAACTCCCTTCACCTTGTCAGGAAAGAAGCACGGAGATGTTGAGGAGCAGTGCAAAAGGAGAACTATCTTGACAAGTAAGTTTCTAGCAGTACCATTATAATATAATAATGTGCAACCTGTATAGCTCTACTATAGAAATATGTTATATTTGTAATGCCTGACATATATTTCTCACTTTCTGTATTCAGCTGAACTGGAATGTATGCGTACACTGTTTTTAGAGCATTGTGTAATCATTCGCAATACTTTTGGTACTGCTTTAGCACTATTTTTGTGTAAAGCTTGTTTTTCGAGCTTTTCAGTGTTCTTATATATTCAGTTCATGTCAAAGGTGACAGTATTTAATTAACTTTAACCACAACCTGTAGGAAATAAGTTCAACAACAAAAACAACAAGCAAACACATAATCATCCTGGTTGAGTTTAACTGTTATTAAATCGCTGTTCTTCATTAGAATCGTCCCTTAGACTTTAAATTCTATTTAGGGGTCTGAGTGTGAAGCAGACTTAATTTTTGGTGTTATTGTTGATTGCAGTCTCTCCTGGCTTAGTTTATAGATAGATTTACTTCTGTTTGACCCGTTCACCCTGCAGCTAGCTCCTCATTTCCTTACGTGAAGAAGCGCATCCAGGTTATTGACCAGCAAAGCACAGAACTCAACCCCATCGAAGTGGCCATCGACGAGATGTCCAGGAAAGTGTCTGAGCTCAACCAGCTGTGCACCATGAACGAAGTGGACATGATCCGACTGCAGCTTAAACTGCAGGGCAGCGTCAGTGTCAAGGTAATCGCATTAGAGCAGAGGCAATTAATCGTCGAAATGGAGAGTCACCCTGGGGCCCAAGACCATCACGGGCACTGCATCAGTCTGAGGACAGTGTGATTAGACTAATAGAAGGAAACGCAGCAGGACACACCAACGAAAGCTCACGAATTGGTGCTTAACTACACTGACGACAGTGTAACAGCATTTCCACACTAGAATTACACTCTTGCTTGGTAACCCACGTTAAATCCCAAAATAAATATATGTAATTTGTCATTCCCAATTTGGGAATTTGGAAAGCTGTCATCACCTCTTTGGGCTGAAATGTAGATTGAACCCTGGCCTTCGTGTTAAGTTGTTGTTTGAACTTGTGAAAAGGAACATCTTTCCATGTTCATGTCTCTCATTAATATCCTTGCTAGTGGTTTGATTTCTGGACACTGCTGCTGGTGTACAGTTAAATGAGCCACTTACTTTAATGCCTGGAGAGACATGAGGTGACATGTCAACGCTTCAGACTTAATCCTTTTCCACAAAAGAAAGACTTAAATCGAGTCGCAATCCGTGTGTTACAATTCTGTAATTTGGATTACATTTGCTTAGCAGGCTGGATCCAAAATACCATTGTATCAGAAGCAATGCTGCAGGAACACGGAATTAATCACAATTGGCGTTAATACACAGCTTTCAGATTAACGTTCATAGTAATACCCCTATTAACTTAATCCCTTAGTGCAAATCCTTGAAACATTAATTTGCACATTTTCTCTTTTCCATGCCTTTCTGTAAGGCAGGATCATGATAGTGATTGTCAGGCGCAAGGTCAGTTCCTTAACACGCCAATATATTTCAGTCTCTTAGCTCTCAAGGATGACTCTTCTGTGACTGGTAGCCCCGCTTTACACTGCATTGTGCGTGCAGAATTTATACACTGTATTATAAATAGCGAATCACTTTGGTTATTATTCTTTATTATTTTAGTATTGTATATTCTGTCGACATATAACAAGTAGCCTGGTGTTGTAGTTACCTGTACAAAATGTGTGTTTGTTTTTTGCTCACCCATGATCTGTCAGAGATTGTGTATGAGACATGAACACACAGCTGGAATATTAAGGTTTCTTTTAGTAATATGAGACATCCAGATCTGTTACCTAGGAAACTTTGTGATTCAAGAGCAGCGTTGTTGTGTATTCTTTCCCATGTGTTCGATTCCTTTGCCAGTGTGAGCCACTCAGTAGACTTAATATGCTTCGAGGTGGCTGAGAGTATGTTATGTTGCAGGTAAATGCAGGACCAATGGCTTATGCTCGAGCATTCCTGGAAGAAAAGAATGCCAAGAGGTACCCTGACAACCAAGTCAAACTTCTGAAGGAAATTTTCAGGTACCTCTAATCTTTTTTTAATTAGTTTCTTTTTACTGTAATAAAAATAAAATACCCTCCATTTTCCTAAAGCATAAATAAAATAAGTGCCTGAATAAAACACAAACAAGATCTGGATATCAGAGATGGACGACAAATATCTGGAGAACGCAATTCATAAAATATTGTATAGGCAATTTCTCACAATATTCATAATTTAAAACAGCTAAAATATTAAAATGACTTCCTTATTTTTCAGATAACTCTTCCCCCCCACCCCCCCATATCATTCAGTGTTAGCTGGGAAACAATCAGCAATGATATACTATCAATGAAAATAGCAAAAAAAATCCAGTTTAACATGTCTTAAATACAGTACAGTTACACCTGGAAAAGGGTGTCTATATGTTTCAATTATTTCAAGCAAGGGTATGAAAGAGATATAGCACTTTGCTTGGTTGTGCAAGAATAGAATAAAAAATAGATTCTTTTCCTGACAGACAATTTGCAGAAGCATGCGGGCATGCTTTGGAAGTGAATGAGCGTCTGATTAAGGAGGATCAGCTGGAATACCAGGAGGAGATGAAGGCCCACTACAGGGACATGCTGAGTGAGCTCTCCGCCGTCATGAACGAGCAGGTGAGCTGTCATAGGCTGTGCTGTGTAACTGTGCTGGTAGGTCAGGAAATCATACCAAAGGATTCCTATCCCAGGATTCTTAGCTAAGCCATGTAAAATATAAAACAAAGATGTGGAAATGTAAAATATTCACTGTTTCACTTCCCCAGATGTATTAATTTGTCTTTACAGTTAATCCAATCTGTCTCGGTTTAAAGTTTGCTTACTGCTGCCATACAAGGTAGTTCCTTCTTATGCTCCACTAACAATCCTGTGCCAAACACACGGCATGTTTATAAAGACATTCTTGTCTTCTCGTCTTGGAACGTAGATTGTAATTTCCAGAATGTGTGGCTGTCAGTTGAGTGGGTTGGTCAAGCTCAGACACAGTCCTTATTCTCTGCGTTTGCCCTGCTCCGTGTTTTACTCCACTTTCTTTTTCTTTCTCAGCTGCATTATGGCACCATCTCATCCAGTTTCTGCTCTTCTCTTTCTAATATTTCACTCTCAACTGTTTCCAAAACTGGTATGTCTTATTTCCTTCTGTCCAGTTCTTTCTACTAGATGCTAATCCTTCTTGTAAGCACAGTGAAATTCAATATTTTATTTTCATTGGAATATTTACAAAGCAAAACTAATGCAGAACATAATGTTCACTTTCTGATTTGCTTTATTTCTTCCATGCCCAAAAGAAACTCAGACTAATGTTTTTATACTTTCCACACTGTTCCCAACCCTGGCTTCATATACTCTTTCAACCTTTTACTTAGAATCAGATTTTGCAGCACATAACAGGTTTCCAGAGGGATGGAAAGCAACAGTACATCTTGTATATAAATGGGAAATGCCCTGAGGATTTCCTATAGCCTTATAATTTGATGCCAGGGATCCAGTTTTGTTTTGTGACAGGATGACATTCTAATAATTGAGTTTGTAGGAGAAACAAACCAAGGGATTGTAAAGCAGCCCCAGGGCATAAGCATGTGTTTCTGCCTTCTGCTTAAATGGACAATAGGTGACAAGAGTTTAATGAGCACCATTTTATAGCTTAAACCATTGAAACAGGGGTCATTGAAGAAAATGTTTTATAACCCTAAAGTGAGGTGAACTCGACTTTAAAAAATGTATACATTGAACTTCTGTGGTGTAATAACGGAACTAATATGAAGTAATTGGTCATCTTTCTGTACAATTTACATTTTGGGTATCCTTTTTTAAGAATTGAGATCTGTTTAAATCCTCTCTCTCTCCTGTCTCATGAAAATATGAATTAGGCCTCACATAAACAGCATGTGACTTAGTACTGGTGAACAAGAAGTATATTCTTTGAGGAGGAAAATGTCTCTCACTGGAAAACAATTACTAACATAAGCACCACAATATACATCAGTATTTCATTATGAAAAACAAATTGAGCTTTTACTAGACACAATGTGATGTCCTGATAATTTAAGGACAATATTTTGGACAGGCTATTTAGTTATCAACTCCAAACCCATGTTAAAGGGACAGGACTGACAAATACTGAAATATACTAATGAGTTTATTGCCAACATATGCTTTAGTTTGTTTTTGTATGGTGGTTAGGTTGAGTCGGGGTTGTGAAAACCCATCCATGGACATCCAAATAGCCTCTCACAAGTACTGTGTCTTCAGTCATCAAATGCATATTTGAAAGCCTCAAATGCTTTCAAAAATGAAGTATTACATCAGCTGAGATGATTGAGAGCTGAAGCTGGACTTAAAATGACCCTGTGAACCCCTTGGTACTATGGTTTCCCACACCTGGTCAATTTTTTTTTTTAAACATTTGAGTTTGTTGAGTTTGCTTGCTCTTATGTGTAGTTCATATAAGTATTCATTTTGTGCATTTTGATTACTTTTCCGCTTACAGATTGTCTACAGGGAGGACATATCAAAGCAACAAGGAATGGAGCGGCATCACGTCTTTCGAGCAATCAGTAAAACGGTGGCCTCTGGCCAGTCAGGAGCGGCCGAAACATCCAAAACCGATTGACCCGGGTACAATGGAAGGGCGACTGTTTAGCCTGTACAGTATTATTTGAAAAATATATAAACTGTGACATTTATAAACTGGAAATGAGGGAAATATTCAGATTGGATATCCAGAGACACTGTTCTGATTTTGTGGGTGATTTGTTGTCCTGTGAATGCATTCTGTATACCAGTCTGCTTTTTAAGGCCAAGCCTGTGTCTGCACTTTCCCCTGATCTCCCCACCCTTTCCCGTTTCCACCCCTCCAAGGTAAGTGTTATTGAGTGACCTTCTTATGAATGTATAGCAACACAGTGGGCTATATTTTATCTTAACATCCAGAATTCCCAGCTTACAGATTTTAAATGGAAAGTAAATGTTTTATAACAAATTTTGATTTTATTATCTGTTTTAAAATGTAAATAAGAATTAATATTTAAAACGTTTTTTGGTTTTCTTTTTATATTAAAATGAACCTCGGTTTGAATAAATTACAAAAAAATGAAGTAAGTAAAGTTTTATGTATAACATTTAAATAAATTTTGTTAATGTCTGTAACAAGTATATTTTTATTATTTTTTACTGTGCTTTGTCACTCAACACATTCACGTAGCATTCATTTAATCTTACAGGTATTGAATAGGATCTCTTTATTCAGTTTGGGAGTCATGCAAAATATTTTAAATTTAGTAATCATTATCCTATTTTAAAGTAGTATGGTTTTATTTGAGCAGGTTATGATTTACACACATGACGGTATAACAAAGTTCAGTAGAAATATTTGTTCTGCCTTTTTACATTTTCTAATGCTGTCTCATTTTCCTTCGGTGCAATTCAAATGGCATTGTGCTCCAAAGAATACACAAACAAATATAATAAGTAACTGCTTTAACAAATTAATTGAGCCAAACAACTTTATTCATTAAGATAATACCTTCTACCCCCTTTCATAATGTGCAAGTAGGGTACTTCAGTGCGCCCAAGTGTTTTATTGCTGCATTTAATCACGATCAATTAATCCCACGCCCCTTTAATCCAACACTACCCCACCTCCACCACCATTCTCACTTCTCACATGGGTTGTACACTGAAAACATCCTTCATTCTGTAGCTGTGGTTTGCCAAAATACCCCAAAAAAAAACATTGATCACAATTGAATATGATATGATCACTGTCGTGTATGATATCTGTAGCATGTGTGCAACCTTGCTTGTTTCATCTTTCGAAAACCGTGACTCTACAGACACAAAGGGAGTTAAGGTGCCAATTGGTTTCCCATGTGCTGACAAGAAAACTATTACTCACAATTCGTATCATTATACAGTTAAGATCCTCGACAAGGTTTCTTGTGAAATACTAGATGAGGAAATTATATATTGCCTGCTGAAGTGAATGGGTTGCGCTGGTCTCTGTCCGCATTGCCATTTGGCATTTTTTGGGACCTTTGGGAATATTGATTAACACGTGTTTCCTTTTCAATTTCCTAGTAAATGTTACAGAAGTTCTCCTTTGTGTGAATTGTACTAAGAATATAATTAGCAAATAACTGCCTGCTGACTGTAGCATTTATCCATATATTTAGAAATTGCATTATACATTATAACTGGATAGACAACTTAATTGTATCATAATATTAAAAAGGTCAAACAAATCCTGTATTGTAGTAAAATGTTTAATATTCAAAAAAATATATAAATATTTATATATGTCTTCTCACTCCAGTTTAAACATACACATTTCGAAATGCAATAGGATGCAAATAACCTCCTTCTGGTTCTCAAAACGTCTGACAGAAGTGCTGTTCCTTATGATCTCCCGTGAGGAGTTAGTTCCAGAAGCACAATCTGCCCCTTCCATGAGCTTCTCACACAGTACGGTTTGCCAGCTTTGTTGTTAAATGGCCATTTGTATTCACATTTGTAGGAACAACTTTCAACGGCTTTCGCAGCTCCTCTGAAATGAAAATCTACTGATATGCGATTACCCAGCTGCATGCTACACACAGTTAATTTCCTTTCCATTTGTGCGGTGACAACGCAAGCACATCAGTGTAATTATAGATAATTGCTCGGCCCTTCACCCCCACAATAGAGAGATCTGTATGAAGTGTCTATGTGTGATGAGAATCAGCTTTTATAGTCCTGTCAGCCTTTGCGAAATTAGACAACAAAAGATTTGCTTATTTTCTGTTCAGTGAGACAACAGAGACAGAACCTGCCATCTCTTTTCAACTCTCTCCTCTTTGAAGAACATTTGAAAGTCTGGGTTATTCAGGTAGTTCATATACAAAGATGGATATTAATACAATTTCACATATTGAATGGTACATAGCAACACCATCGTGTCTTTTGATGGTTTCATTATCTCTTATTCAACACCTACAAATGTTTTCAAAATGTTTAGGCAGCTCCACCTCCTTCTAAAACAATGGACGGCTGATTACTTGTTTTCGTTTTCTACTGTAGAATACTGCTATTAAACAAAAATGACACTGATTTGCTTGGGGGTAGTCTTGTAATTTCTTCATGCTGTCAGCCAACACAAACCAATGAAATAGTATTCCAGCACGTCTCTATAACTATAACATGTCTCCCTCTGTGCTTTTTTCATAGTTTGAAAATGTTACCAATTTCGTAGTACTCATCAACGACAACCAGGGCTGCAGCAGTCAAGTTGCACTGTGGTGGGGGATCATAATTTTGTGGGTTGATGAGTGAAGGCTGTTAATCTGAGATCCCCTGGTTCCCTTCAGATGTGCAGGCAGTTAACTTTCAACCTGTATCTCCAGAGTGCCTCCAGTGATAGAGAGACAAGGAAATGTGCATGTATGGAAGGGTACAGCAAGGACAGAGGTACAGTGAACTGCTCAAGAAGATGTTTCAAGGTACAGGTCATATATATACACCTTGAGAGGATCTGGCCTGGCAGGAACTAAAATAGACTACAGCACATTGAATTTTAAACAACACACAGAAAGAACAGGCCTGACCTTTAAGAAAGAGCCAGAAGTACCGTTCTGTGTATGCAGAACAGGCTGGCATTTGTACGGTTTGTTGGGTTAACTCAATATGTTAGTGTAGCTTATTTTGCCAAGACCAGCCTTCGTTATCCTTACAGCGGATACATACTCCACGTACAGAATGTCTGCTTTTTTGAGGGCGATATTTTATTCATCGTATTGCCCATCAAATATAAATTGATCGCTACTGAGCTGCCATTCTGTATCTCTTAAAGTGAATGACAACCCTTCTCATTATGAAGAATAAGTATAAAACGTTTGGCCAACACAGCCACAGCACATCTCACACATAACGACACAATACAGAGGGGGTATTAAACACTTAATGCTTGCTTTCAGCAGGGGATTTTAATTATTATACAGATTAATTATACAGTCCATTAATGTTGATTCAAGATTAAACTTGCAAACTGAGAACCAACATAAAGAAAAAAAAGTAATATGCTTTGATATAATATGGATGTGTGTGGCTGGTATAGGTAAAACTCCCTGTATCTTTCATGCTAGTATTTATAAATAGATGCAGTGTTGATTTTTCTTTGTTTATTTGTCTTTTTTCAATCCACCTAATTTTTTGATTTTGTTGACTGACAAATATTTTAGTATATTTGTGCAGGCTTTAAGATCAACAATGTTACAGCAATTATAGCTGTGAATTGCCCCATTAACTAACAAGTCACACCTGTGGTTCTTAAGGCAACCTGAAGCCTTAACGAGGCTTAATTGCTAAATCTTATAAGTGATGTATTCACAAGTGTATTTCCTGGAGTCACCCTGGATAGATTTATATACTGAACTATGGTTCACATTATTTGGAATCTATTGCTTTTGAGTGTCACAACATATCCATGATTCATGACCTTATTCCTCCCTATTAAGCAAAAATACAACTCCAATTGCCAAAGCAAATTAACAACATGCTCTTTATCGTGTTGTCTTAACTTCCCTTTGATTACTGCGAGTCTCCTGGCACATCCTCAATGAATTCACGAAAATCCTTTAGTCTTTAGTGGTAAATCAACCAGGAGTAATTGCTGCTTGGAAACTGATTTATTTCTGCCTGAATTCCCCTCATAAAAAGGTAAGATCAACTAGCTTCAAGATTTTTTCTTTTGTTTCTTGTTGTTTGTGACCTGGGGATAGTTTTCTTTCTGTTCTCTGTAAATTGTATTTGTTACATGGTGGTTCCAATTGTTATTGGATGGCTCTTTTTATGTTACAGCAAAGACATGTGTGAAGGAATAAAAGGCACATGATTGGATTTCTAATTAGTATTTATTGTGATATGGTAATATTTAATATTAAATATTATAATTTTGATTATTTACAATCAAGTTTTCAAAATGTAAATTATTGTGTAAATAGTTTTTTACAGCTGGCCAAGCAAGACCGGAAAAGCTGGGTAATTTTTGTTAAATAGTTTAAATGTTGTCTTGTGTTGTTTTAAGTCAAGCTTAACATGATTATTAACATTTAGAGGATGCATATACAATGTTTAATGTGCCTTAGGACCTCTGGCTATGTCAACAAGTGGTTTCATTTTTTTTGTTAAATTGTCAATAAAGATGACCATTCTTGAGGCCTGTATTTGACCAATGTACAACAATGTATGCTCATCTGATTAATTGGGCTGCTTACGCCCAAGTCTACACCATTGTGCTAATCCGGTTCAGAGCGATCTTGGATAGATTAGAATTTGTTTTTTGTAATCTATACAAAACCACTAATACGGCATGGAATTCTCACATTTAACTTATTTGCTTTGGCTTTGTGTTTTACTTTTAAGGTTAAATAATGTGAAAGCACTTCTTGACTTATAAATTAGACATGATTTCTAAATCATACAGTGACAAATGGCAACATCAAAGGGCTATGATGAAAGCAGGAGCTGCATTTTGTTGATCAAACGGTTTGGTAGGGTATGCGTGACTGTCTGTTTCCAGTTTGCACCTTAAAATCTAAATCCTTTCGTTTTGTTTGACCTATTAATTGTTAAAAATGAAAAAAGGCAAAGCAATCTAGATCTATGTCATCCTGATGTGTATGATCCTATCCTAAAAACACATGTATAGATATAGATGAAATACATTAAATAATACAGACAGTAAATAATTACAACAACTAGAACTGAAAGTATCCAAAGACACTTTGTTTGCTTGTGACAGTATAACATTAATGATTCACAATGTATTATTTATGGTAGTATGCAGGCAGTGGGGGCAATTTTCAACATCGTCAAAACATTTAACAATGCAGTTTACAAACAATTAAGATATTACCACTTAAGGGCTGGGGACAAGGACATACAAATAATAATGAATAAAGATCTTACTAGAGAACAGCACTCTGTATGTTCTCACAGACTAATAAACCTTGACATCAATTAGTATGGAAAGCTTGGAATTTGAAAATAGCTCCTGCAGTACATACACATTTCTTTTTGTATTGCATGGAAAATAGTATGTATTTTTGTGTCTTTATATAATTATAATCCAAGTTCAAATTTCAACTCAGGAATAGCGGACACAAACACAGATATGATCAGGTTTCCATGGCACTATGAAAACTGCCTTTAAATATTTATCTTGCAACTGTCGAACGTCAATAGAAAAAGCATTTCAACAGAGCTGACTTTCTTTTTCAAAGATTGTAATATGTATTTATTCTTACTAACCAAACACAGGTCCATGACATGAAAATGTATGTGTGTCAATGTGTGTATAGGACAATTGTTCACACCACTCAAAGCAAACTGTCACGGGGAGGTGACCATCAATTGCTAACCTTGTGGCTTTCACTGTCATTGAATCCTGGATACTGTCTGTATCTCAGGTCAGAGATTTGTGTTTTGTACAGCAGTCTAGCAGTCGGTACAGTTCTAAACCAACTAGCGTTTTAGCACAAACATTGTATTGCTCATACATCTTAACCACAGTGTGAATTTGGCATTTCATGCCACACATGGCCATTTCAATAGGGAAAATATTGCCTTGAAAGTTTTTATAAGCTATTTATCAAGAAAGGTGAAATAAGGTTTAGAGAGCAAATCACTTCTGGCGTGTTAGGTTAAAACTGTTGATCACGATTCTACAGCCAGTGCTGTCCCACTTTGAACAAATTCTTTGGAACCTGAAGGTGGATTTAAATCAGAGAAAATGTTTGCAGTTTCTGATGCAGCCTGTGATTTCCACTTCAAAGTCGAAGCAGAAGAACAAAGTCAGTGACTAAATTCAATTTGAATTCGGCAGTTCTATTTAATGCGGGAAGCCTTGGGCTACACTTGCATGCTCTTTCAGAAAGGGGGAAAAAACAGCCTTTCATTATTAACAATAAGATTAATAAGGCAAAGCTCGGGCACTGAAATATGCTCAGCTTAATGGTAACCTTGTACGGTCAGACAACTTAAGGGGTAAAATCCCTCCATTAAAATTTGCCTAAGAAATTATTAGCTGACTTTACACTCTTGATTGTCTTGTGATATTCAGTGTATCTTTTGACTACTTTGTGAATGCTATGACAGAGTGCTTGAAATTCCAGAAATACCTGATGCATGCTGCAGGTACAGCTAGGGATATTAATAGCCAATGGCAATGTTATCAACCTGTACAGATACTGGAATAATTGTCCATTACCCTTTACTTATTTCCTGGTGACTAACTGCAGTATTTTCCATGGTTATGAGGCCACATCCTCTTCAATCAAATTTGATTATAGGCTAAATCGAAAGACAGGGTATCCCACATTACTGACTAGGCTTCACACGTTATTTTTTAAATATATCATGCATTTAAAACTTGTGAATAATCCGTGAAAGCTACTGACAATAGTGATTATCAATAATAATCAGTCTGCAAAATGTAATCTATTAGATAAATGGCAAAACCCTACAGCATACATAGCCAGATATATCAGACAGACTTGAAATGTATTGACCCGTCTGCTTCTGCATGTGGTAGCTGTGGACCGTCTGCCTATGAGGTCCATGAAGAGACAAAACAGGAAGTGGTTAGACTCAGAAGTTAAGAGTCTGACACTTGAATTTGTTCCATTTGAAAAGCTGTTGAAATAAGTAATTATAAACTGCAAGCTGTATACATTCAAAGCTATAAAGTCATTGCAAATGTTAATTCTAACCCCCCAAAACCTTTATCATTCAGATTTATTAAGTAGTATCCAAACAAATCCCAGTCATGACATTAATTAAAATGCATAATAATGAAAGAGCTGTTTCATGGTTTATTATTTAAAAAGTACAATGCATTAAATACATTATGTTTACATGAAGGGAATTTAATGGTTCATTAAACAGAGAAAACCCCAGTAATTGTTTACAATTTTTTAAAATGAGAAATGCAAAAAGTAAAATCTTACTATGTGTTCTGTAATTACAATACACCATGGCTTACTGTCAGATTTGATATTTGTAGAATGACACCAGTCAATCCCCAGGGGCTGACCGGGAACTGTTGCACAGGAATAGTGTCCAGTAATATTACTTTCACATTCCCAGCTTGTTTGCCTCATATTTCTCATCCATTTTAAACATTGTTCATTTTCATTTAAATTTCCTATTGAGCTAGGCCATCACTGTAGACATGCTAGATCTTAAATGGCTGGAAATGTATTCCATCTTATTCAAAAGACTGGAAAGCTTGCCATGGCAATTAAGTTATGCTGAACTCCGGGGCAGAGATTCTAATGACAGGAGCTTAAAAAAAGAACGATCTACATTCATATTTTGGCGGTTTCATCTGTAGAAGCTTCTCTCAAGATACATCTTTCAAATATTACTCTTACCACCTTTTTATTCCAATGTATCATATTTCCTGATGTGGATACACTACTATTTGCATTTAAGTTCTCTGTGGGTTACAGAGAAGATTTTCAAACCTGAAATATTTCAATTTTATCTAAAAGTTGCCTGATAAGTTATCAATGTAAATGCAAATCAAGCAGAACGGTAAAGTGAAATGTGCAATTTCCTCCACAAGCCCATCATTTAGAAATGGACTTAATTGTGTAAAATATTGCAAATAGCTGTAATAAATGGCATTCTATTGTAAAATATTCCTCACCCATGCAGTAAGGGTACTGCATTTTAGATTCCACACCATATTGTTCTGTTTATTTGGGTGAAATATATATACCTCAAACTAACAGAGCAATTTTACACCCATAAAAAAATCCTCAGTGATTGACATATACAAGGCCTGTAATGGAGCTATTCCCACCTCTTCACATCCCTAATTATTTTTTAAACTTCCACTATAATGCATGATATGACCTTAAAATTATAATGGTGAATTCGACTCTCATCTCACTGGCATATTTTCTGCCTTTCTGATTTTCTGCCATGTGGTTGGCATTGCTTCAACAGCTGTTCCCTTTGGGCTTAGTGTGATGTGTATTATTGAATGTAATTCTTGTTAATGTCTTCTATTGACCCCCCAAAAATGCAGATGTTATTAGCAATTTAATAACAGAGAAGCAATCGACCGGATCTGGCTTATACCAAAAAGAAAGAGACTATAAAAATGTGATGTCTTAGGAAGTGTGTTTCAATCTGAAAGGAATATAAATACAATTTTAAAATGAGAAGAAAATATTACTGGCCAACATTGTAATTCAGGAGGCTTTACCTCCATGCATACCAAAGTATGTGATATGCACCTTTATCACAAACAAAGTCTTACTTTTTAAATTACCATATAAGTATTAAAGTGGAGTACCTGTAAATATCACACACCAAACCCAATTCAAACACATGACATATGCGTGTAGTTTAGTTGTAAATGTTGTAAAGGAATCTGTTTGTCTCTAATGGTGTGTTATATACAGATGTAGTAAACATGCTTACACTCACACATTCTAAATAAGTTAGAAAAATGCATGCAAAATCATATTAGGACTACTGAAAAAAAATGTGTTCACTGTTAGAAATACATCAACGTTTAAGAATCATTAGAAGAACTCACTTCTATCTAGAACATGCAGACTCCATGAACCTGAATCTGTGGTATAAAAGACAGACAGCTTATTGGGGAGGAAGTTAAGGGTTTGAGTGTTGGATGAATGCTCCATAACTCATTTAAGAGTCAAGGGATAACAATGGTGTCATGAAATCCTTGTGCTACATTATCTCTGCTTTGCTCCACCTTATTCTTTCTTGTGAAGATGGTGTTTGCCATGAAGTTTCAGTTTCAGTTGGACAAAGATGCATGAAAGATTCATGGGGCAACAATACAATCCTTGTGGGTTCTCAGATTCCCAACTTGCTGTGTCAGTCATGTGCCTTGGATGGAGCAGTCTTTTGTATCATTGCTGACCTTCTAATCATAGAGCATTGTTCCACACTGTGTATCATTTGGCAAGAAACTGTTTATTCTCCTGCAGCTTCTTCTTGGTGGATTTATACATATTCAAGTAGAATTGAAATGTATCCATGGGCTGGATAGTCCTCATACTTTGAGGTTTCAAGGGCCTGCAGAAAAAATACATACAATAAATATTTCAATGGAAACCTTGTGAAACAAATTTGTTAACTGAGATTTTTTTTATTATGACTTTGCTGAAAATTGTTCATTCAATATGTGACTTAGTGTAATCAAAATAAATAAATATCACCTAATTGTATTATCCAAACTTTCCCATGACTTCCACAAGAATAGACCATACTTAAATAATTTCTATTTGCAATTATCTGACATTTTCATTCTCTTTCATGACTGACTGGAATTAAAGTACTTTCTACTACAGTTTCAAAAAGCTACGGTGAGCAAATTGAATGCCACAATCAAGTACATATTATGAGAAGGAAGGTAAAAACTTTTTTTGTAAAAATGAGTTGCTATACATAAATGGATTCTACACTAATACATTCATTGTTCAACCTTACAGTTCTTGCTGCAAGCGATATTTCTGCCTCTGATGCTTTCCGTACCGCAGTATCCTAATCCTCTTTTTATTCAAACAGTGTCTCTCACTTCACCGTAAGCCACTGTTACATCAAATAGACTCCGCAAGTACCATAGTAAGTCAGTTGAATTATCCACCACTAGCACTGTGCTGGCACTTTTGGACAGTGCCTTTAAATCCTGCCCTTCAGTTCGTTGCTGTTTATTATTAGGAGAAAAACAGAAAGTATAGGACAGAAAAATAAACTTCTTGCATGTCTTATTTCTTCCCTATTGTGATTGTCTGGTTCCTATGTCAAATCTCCAAATCAATCAATCTTATTCAAAATAATAAAAAAGCATAGGAACCAAAGTTTAGCTGAGCATATGACGACACCAAACATTAGATCTACCACAAACCCTAAGTTTGAAACCTCAGAATCAAAATCTGGACCTATTGCTTTGATCTCTCTACAACTCCATATATTTTTAGTTAACCCAGTAGAAATGCTGTCATGTAGCAAACAGATATTAATATTTAGTAGGCATTCTAACTCTATCACTAAGGCCCGACCCGAAACCCTTACCCCGATCCTAGTCGACATCAAAATATGCTCCAACCCATTCCATTGTTTTCTGTGGTCCAAGCAGAAATGATAGCCTTAATGATTCATTTTAATCTGTTTTTCAGTTCATTTGTTAACACCCACGTTTTCATACATCCTCCTGCCATGGTTGACATACACAGTGATAAGGTCTGACATCTCCGTTGTTTGAACATCAGTTGTTTCTCATTTATCCCTGGGTGCCCCTGACATTTTGTACAGCACTAGATGTCCTGTTGAAAAGATTATAACATAATTTATCAGAAGTGAAAGTCTACTGACAATGCACCATGTTTTATTAATGTCTGCCTCCTACTTACAGGCAAATTTGTAATAAGTTCCTGATTATATTTTCTTCTAGATTAAGTATAGTTTTGCGTCACTTGGGATTCAGCGATTTTTAATGACCTGACAAATTCCATTAATGTCCACTGTATATCAAGGTTCATTAAGATACAAGCAATGAAATTCTTTGAAATTTTGGTTTCAGAAATAGAGGTTTTTCCTAAAAATGCAAACTACAGTATTTTCAAAAAGACAAATGTAGGTTATTAAGCTTAATTCATTATTTTAGATAAATGTTATATATTCATGTCTTTTATTGAAACCGTCCACATTAACTGCATTTTAATAACTTACTGTATAACCTTTCTGATTCCCTGTGTGGGTAAACAAGAAATAAAGAGCATATGTATATTAGTGCAATTTCCTGGTAATGTGTTTCTTGCCTCGCCTTTTTGATGTTTTTCACAGTTTTTTAATTCCTGTCAATAGGAGATTTTCATTTTAATAATTTTCTTGGACTCTCCTGTCCTAATTTCACAAACCCTTGACCTTCTCTGCATTATCTAGCCGTGCCATACATATTCATTATAACAAGGTGTTACTGGATTATTAATAAGAATGATCTTGATTGGGCTTTCAATAGCTTGAAACAAACAAACATAAAAAACAGGAAGAGAGTACAAAGATCCACTGGCAATTGATTTATTTTAATGGAGGCTTCTGAATATTGGAAAGAGTACTCTCATCTCACTCTACATCACACTTTATGCACTTTATGATTTTCATATCAATATTCAGTAGGTCTTAAACTGATATGATTATAGTTTCTGCAGTCGAAGTCATACTGGCCTGCAATTAGTAAAACATTACACTTTACATACATTTCTTTGTCCCTATTGCCAAGGTAGGCTGACATTTTAATCAGTACCGGAGAATAAAGGAAAGAGAAATTGTGTTTGTGAATTTTCAAAAGCTTTTATGATCAGAATACAAAGCTCAAATCAATACGAGCCCCAGTGGTTTGAACTTCAGTGGAATACATTGCAGATGAGGACAAATGTGATTTTAATTTCTCTTAGAACCAGTGTTTGTCCGTCCATCCAAATGGGAATAATAGCAATAGCACAAACCGCATACTGTATCATATTGAACAATAAACCGGGTATTTTCTGCTTTTCTACTAAATGTTGAAGGATAATCACTTTATTTATTCTTTATGCAAATCTATATATTTATTATACCGTTTAATAATGTGTGTAGTATATACTTCTATGCATATTATACTTCTAATTCTGTTCTCAAATATTGACATTACAAATCATATCAATAGGCAATAGCCTATTGCGAAATCACAAACCTCATTCTTACAAGCTGAAGTACATTCGTCTAGTTTATAGAAATAAAACTAAGGGAAGATACTGAACTACTGTGTCAGCTGGATGTGAATTGGAAAAGCCATTCTAACAATTCCAGAAAGGAACCTGAGCATAAGTGCACAAAAGAGCTCAGGTCAATCCTGCCATTTTAATTAAAATGCTAGCTTTGAAAGATCAAGCAATTTTCTGTTGTCTTTCAGACTTCAAAATGCTTTTCATTCCTTCCTATTAAATGTTGTTGCTCTGAAATACAGTATTTGTAATAGCATTTAATCTAATGTTTGTGCTTTCTGTGGAAAAAAAATATTTTCATTCAAGATATATATCATATGGAATAATGCATGTAATGTAATTATATATATATATATATATATATATATATATATATATACACTCACCTAAAGGATTATTAGGAACACCTGTTCAATTTCTCATTAATGCAATTATCTAACCAACCAATCACATGGCAGTTGCTTCAATGCATTTAGGGCTGTGGTCCTGGTCAAGACAATCTCCTGAACTCCAAACTGAATGTCTGAATGGGAAAGAAAGGTGATTTAAGCAATTTTGAGCGTGGCATGGTTGTTGGTGCCAGACGGGCCAGTCTGAGTATTTCACAATCTGCTCAGTTACTGGGATTTTCACGCACAACCATTTCTAGGGTTTACAAAGAATGGTGTGAAAAGGGAAAAACATCCAGTATGCGGCAGTCCTGTGGGCGAAAATGCCTTGTTGATGCTAGAGGTCAGAGGAGAATGGGCCGACTGATTCAAGCTGATAGAAGAGCAACTTTGACTGAAATAACCACTCGTTACAACCGAGGTATGCAGCACAGCATTTGTGAAGCCACAACACGTACAACCTTGAGGCGGATGGGCTACAACAGCAGAAGACCCCACCGGGTACCACTCATCTCCACTACAAATAGGAAAAAGAGGCTACAATTTGCACAAGCTCACCAAAATTGGACAGTTGAAGACTGGAAAAATGTTGCCTGGTCTGATGAGTCTCGATTTCTGTTGAGACATTCAGATGGTAGAGTCAGAATTTAGCGTAAACAGAATGAGAACATGGATCCATCATGCCTTGTTACCACTGTGCAGGCTGGTGGTGGTGGTGTAATGGTGTGGGGGATGTTTTCTTGGCACACTTTAGGCCCCTTAGTGCCAATTGGGCATCGTTTAAATGCCACGGCCTACCTGAGCATTGTTTCTGACCATGTCCATCCCTTTATGACCACCATGTACCCATCCTCTGATGGCTACTTCCAGCAGGATAATGCACCATGTCACAAAGGTCGAATCATTTCAAATTGGTTTCTTGAAAATGACAATGAGTTCACTGTACTAAACTGGCCCCCACAGTCACCAGATCTCAACCCAATAGAGCATCTTTGGGATGTGGTGGAACGGGAGCTTCGTGCCCTGGATGTGCATCCCACAAATCTCCATCAACTGCAAGATGCTATCCTATCAATATGGGCCAACATTTCTAAAGAATGCTTTCAGCACCTTGTTGAATCAATGCCACGTAGAATTAAGGCAGTTCTGAAGGCGAAAGGGGGTCAAACACAGTATTAGTATGGTGTTCCTAATAATCCTTTAGGTGAGTGTATATATATATATATATATATATATATATATATATATATATATATATATATATATATATATATATTTTTTTTTTTTTTTTTTTTTTATTTGGGGGTGGGGGGCAGGGTTTACAACACAATTGCAGAGAGTTTATTAAAACTTCTATAAAAGCTTATGTGAGAAGAAATGCACTTTTATAAAATACACTTAAAATGAGAATTAATTGGTTCCCATTATTTTATTGTTTTGACAGATTTTGGGGAAAAACAACAGAAAACAGGTCTGATATAACATTTTGCATATTCAATTACTGAAATGTCACCCACCTTATCTGCCCCTTCTTTCTCTCCACTGTGTCACCCTTTCAACACAATCTGGGACAGATTCTATGCAGGTGAGTAATTTTGTATGAGTCCAAAAGTCCTTAAAGAAGATTAAAGAGATGTTACTCATTAATATTTTTGCTTTACAATGGCTATCCTTTCCCACAGCTCAAGTAATTGCCAGACACATTATCATTCACTTATGTAGGTCAATGCACATATATAATGAGTTGGTTGGATTTCCTCTAAGATAGGTTTCAAAATATAATTAAATTTCCAGCAACAATCATTAAATACTTGTTCTAAAACCGCAAGGAAGCCTGCATTTTTGTTACATCCTGCTAAGGACTCATCAACACAATATTTCAATTATTCCTACAACTGAGAAGCAGTAAACAGTGATCAGCTGAGAATGTATGTGTGAATCTCATATTTTCTATCACTTTTACAGAGGCAAAAGTGTTTTGTGCTTTTTACAGAAGTAAAAGTGTTTCCTGCCACCTATAGATATCAGTGGCAGGGCTTATAAGCAGTTGTAGAGGTCACATTTGATATATTTGGAATCCGCATCCTTGAAAACAACTGAGGAATGGCAGGATCATGACCCCCCCCCATCCTGCAATCAAAAAGAGCAAAGCATTAACTGAATATATGGCTGTGTATTTTAAGTCAAACCCATTTATCTAAATCTTTCTACTTTATTTTGCCTGGAGGTGGGCAACTATGGCACTGAACTGGATTTAATTTACTAGAAAGAACTCAATTTAAAGTTAAGTTGTACGGGTACCTTAGAAAAGCTTGTAGTGTCAAAGCCGGCATTTCAGTGTGAATGGGGAATAGTCAAGTGAACAGAGCTATGGTGCCGTGCTGTTAAGAGTTATTTAGCAGGCTGGCCCTTCGGGCTGATTGCAGACAGCAGACATGCAAATGAAAATGAAAACAAGTGGCTGTGCTAGGCAGAAAGAGTTGCTCATTGTGGGGAGTCGTGAATGGCTTCAGCCCAAACAATCACAATGGGGATTTCTCCCCGATTAAGTAGGATCCAATTTTAGTACCTAGTTTTCCTACAATAAAATGTATGATTTTTTATGTGTCAAGGGACTGCTCCTTTATAAAATATCAGGTGCCTCCATTGTAGTAAATCTGATGGAGAACAATGGACAGTTTCAATAATGTTGTTGGTATACATGTTTACATATTAACAGATCCTTGTATTCTGAAGTGGGTACATCTGATTGCATCTGAAAATGATTCAAAACCAAATTTAGATTTATAAAGCCAGCCACTGAGCATTGTTGCTGACGGCAGCCAAATCTCTTTTAAAAGAAGCTATCAGTCTCTTATTTACGGGTCTTACAGTGCTAAGGAATCGAGTGATTTTGGAGTGTAGATTGCAGGAGATAATGGCACGCTGAAACCATAGATTGGATCGTGGAAAACTGTTTTCAACTAAGCCTTTATTAAATGACTGACTTTTAAGTTCTTAACACGGATCACTATAGCACATCTGATTGCACTCTCTAGGTAGCTGTGAAATGCTTGTCTTTTTATTCCTCCAATTATCACCTCTATGAGATGAAATGTGAAGTCTAATACCTGCCACCCAGTTATCACGGGGGCCTGCTATTTCAGCGTAGTATTGTATCCTTCCAGCCTCAAAAATAAAAACACGGTACAAGATATTTTGCACTGATCCTGTGATTTTCACCCTCAGTGCTTTTCAATGATGGCATATTAACTTTTCAACTGCTGGACAATGCTTTGTCCAAACCAGACCTGCATGTTTCTCCAGCTCTGTCAGATAGTTCATCTGACCCATCTCCCTCTGGAGCACATTGTCAGTCTCCTTGGCCTGGGGGTCCTGGGGATTATAACCGCATCTCGTCAGTGTGAGTGACAGGATGCTGGCTTCTGGGCTTGCCAGCGGTGTGGTACAGCAGGCTGCTGCAGCCCGCGGGTCATTAAAAATAGAAAACAAAGACACTGCCTCTGTGATATTCACCATTCCCAGAGGAGCTGGGTTCTTCTCAGGCACTATTTTTCCCTTCATCATCCTCCTGTCCTGAAGAGCCTGAAGTTTGGTCTGATATCTCTTCATTCGTAAGTAGGTCAGCCACTGCAGCCATGGCCATCCCACCTGAAGAGGAATGGTGCAAATCTCTTGAAGACAATAGAATCTACCCATCTTCTTAACAAAGCAATGAGAAACCATGTACTCCAAATGTGTGGCCAGTTAAGCTAGTTTAGACAAATAAAGGTATGTCAAGTCTGTCTTAAAAGATACAAGCCTATTTAACTGAATGAGCAAGACCTGAAGCCAAAGCCGTTGGCATTGTTTATTTATGTTGGGAACTCAGACTGCATTGTTCAGTGTGAAATCACATTCATCAAAAGCAAGAATCAAATATAGTTTAGAGTTTTAAACTGTGCGATTCGTGAACAGATAAACTAAACTAAAATTGCCAAGTTAATTTCTACAGTTGTTGGTCTGTCACGAGACCATTATTTTTAGATACATGGTATTCTGTAGGATGTTACATGCTTGCAAATATTTCTCCACAGATTTCCATATGTTTGAAAAGACTAGGGGCCGGATTAAATCAAAACTTTGGCCCACCTGCTAATAGCAAACTACAAACCTGTACATCATAGCAGTTACATTTATGATTAGAAGAAAGTGTCATCTTACTACAAATTGAGCCACAACTAAGTACAGTTCTGTAGTTTTCTATTCGCGGGTGGGTCAAAGTTTTGACTTAATCCGGCCCTAGGTCTTGGATTTTGTTTGCGTTGTTTAAACTTTCATGTTCAGGCCGGTAGGATAGAATTCGTAGTTGAGTGTGTTTGCATATGTGTCATTAATTATGGAATATAATTGTAAGATAACTTTCTCAGGTTGCTGTTTGTACATGCAGAACCACAGCAGAAAACTTCAGACTTGTCATTCATTTCCAGTACCCTGTTGCTGTTGTACATAAAGCTGATAAATATAACCGTGAAAAGGCTAACCAGCTATTTTGGATAGTAGTTTAAATATATATTACATACATATTTATTTCAGTAAATCCACAGATTGACCAATAAAATACATTAATTTATGTTAATAATCAGAAATATGGTGCCTGATTAATGAAATGCAGTTGTATACTATAATGAAATTGGTGACCTACCACTTCGTTATTGACATATTGGCAAAACTCATTAAGAAGCCTTATTTCCTACTTATTGACTGCAGATTTATATAAAAAACATGAACTGAAAATTCAATATATATTGATTAAACTTTTATTTAAGTCCAAATAAAACCTTAACCCATTTTGCAATGTCAAGATAAACAATTAAGCTTAACGTGTTGTACATCTGTTGCAAAAATACAATACAATTGATCAAATTCAAACATCCTTTCAACTGACTCTGACTATATATTTCAATTGGATGATAGTTAATTAATTCAATGATAAATTAAATGTAGTCTTTTTGATGTTCCAAAGTGTCCAAATTACCTTCCTTAGTGGTAAGGCGATGCAGTAATTCATAGCCTTACTGGGACTCTGGGAGTCCCATAAACTAACAGTAGCTGTGGAAGATTTTCAAGTATTAAATCCCTTCTCATGTATCAGTATTCAGTGTGTATCTAAAGTCATCATTACCCTGGGAGTTTAATATAAGTCTTGGACAGCTGAATGCTGACCTTTAAGACATATATTTGTTGGCAGAATAATCCAGAGTGACAGTTGGCTGCTGAAAACAAATGAAAAGATTTATAAGCAATCAAAATGAACACGAGTTGCTTCTTTGAACAATGACAATGCCCTAACATACCTTCCTGAATTACAGATATGTCTTTGAAGGCATACACATGAAAAGAAAAGATACACTAATAAATGCCTTCTGCCTTGAAATCTCACACATCAAGATCTGTACATCAAGATATGTACACTTTTCCCTTCAGCTCATTCTTCACCCCGACTATCATCCTAATGATATGCATAAGTATCTTTGATGTCAAGTGTTAAGGTCCGCTTCAAACATTATTTTTTTTGTTTCTCTCTCTAAAACTTGACTATGAATTGTAAAATAATTTGTCCAAATTCCAAACATAATTTAATACTATTTACATTATTTCTGTCAGTAATAGAATTTCAAGATTGTGTGGGCTGTGTGTGCATTGGTTTAACCTCCCTTAGCAAGTCTAAGCTTCAAAACCTGTGTATAATTCTTCCTTTAGCTGTCACTTTTATTTAAGGTGTTACACTTAAAGTGATTTATCCATAAGCCATTCATCAGCATGAACGGGTTTGATGTCTGGAAATCAATGTATTGATAGTGTATTATGTTGGCATTTCGAGGCCTATACATTTCAGAAAATTGATTTCCAGTCACTTTAATTAGATTGAATAGAAAATGCTTCAGCAAAAACCAGTAGTGCCTGAGATCAACATCTCACAAAGGCCACAAGGATCTCTAATTACAGTCTGTCAGCTGGATCTGGGTCATGGTAGATCACTGACTTGTATTCAAGGTAGTTCATAATCATAAGACACCATAACAAAGTGATGGTGGTAGTGCAGGACCCTGATCTCAGTCCAGTATTTAACCTGATTTCATGGTCGGCAAAAAGGTAGTCAATGGTCAAAAGTATTGCTTCTCAAAATATAGTTAATCAACAACATAGCACATGAAAATGACATGAATACTGTTGGTGAATGCAACAGCAATGAAAGCAAGACAATTGCAGAATTTAAGCATTAATCATATTTTATGGTATTTAAAAATACATTTTCCAACCCCCCACATACATTTTTACAAGTCAATCTCATGCTTCAGAAATAACTTAATTATGGATTTCTATATCTGGGCTTCACAGCGCACTCATTCACAGTTGTTGTGATATATTTATAATACTCTAACAGAGGGGCTTGCATCCATTCATCTTCTTAGTTCGACTCATTGCAATTACAAGAAAGTAATCCAAATAATTCTATTTGCAACATAATCCTTTTTAAATTATAGTATATGCATTCATTAATTTCTATTTTATTCGCCATTCACAGTTCTCCCACAGTTTTATTCAGAGTGGATTATAAGGGATTGCCTGCTTGGGTTAGTTAATTAATTGGAAATTCCATTCTGCATGTAAATGACTGCCACAGTGCAGAGCTGCAATATTCCCTTGGCAAAACTACATTAATAATAACCCTGAGAGCTTGTTATTTTCCTTTCCATTGGAGACTTCGCATTTTTAACATTCTGATGAGGATATAGAGATTAGAGTGCCAAATGATGAGAGACAGCTATAAAATGCATACAATTTACCTCTTGGAAGGTCCTTAGAGCTGCTACAAAATCCTTAATCTGCAGGAGCAAGGTTTTATAAATAATAGCACTACTACTACTACTACTGCTATTTTTTTTTATCTATACATAATAGTAAGTGTAGTGGTGTGGTTGCTTGTTGTACAGGACACCCAATTTTCCTTCAATTTGCAACAAACTAACCATAGCATCCCTAAACACTTTTATTCTCAAGGTCATCTAACGCCTAACTATACCCATCAGGCAAGTGATCAATAAGGAATTGTTCGACTTTCATACAAAATGAAGAAAATTGGAGTGCACCTTAGAGGACAGTCAACTTTTCATCACTGACTCAAATCAAAATCTCTGTGAATTAATAATAGTAGCCTAGTCCTTTAATCATGAAGTGGAAATACCCCCACAAGGCTAAAATTAAGCAGATTATTCCCAACTCCTTTATTATGTATGGTCGACTTCTAATACATTACAAACAATACATACATTAACCTAGCCTCGAAGAAACATCCAAAAAGCAGCACTACTAATACATTTGTACTAGAGGAAGTGATGACTGATCAAAACTAACCGATCAAAACGCAACACAGAGGGAAACCAAACTGAGAAATGACGTCATCATATGTCCAAAATGACGAGATTCTTCTCACGCTCTTGAGGAAAGTACTTCACCTACATTGCTCCACTGTAAAAACTAACAAAACACAGCTGTATAAATAGGTGGTAAATTATGTGATTGTAGCAATTGTACGTTGCCCTGGATAATGGTGTCTGCAAAGAAATATAACAAGTATGTATATATGCATGTATACATGCGTGTAGGTTAGTGTTATTTAATTTGCAACTGACGCCGAACTAAAGCATTGATATCCTGATATGTGTAGTGGTGTTATTGGGATCAAACTTGGAAATGTCTGCAACATGTCCGCTTACATTTCTGTGTATATAAATGTTAAGGACAACACGGGGCGAGAAGGGTGTTGCGTTTCGTTCAGTTTAGCTCTCCGGTAACACGAATACCTCGGCCTCACCTGCTTTTGTATTTATCGGTTTTGATGCCCTTCAAAAGTCTCACGTACGAGAAGTTTTAACTTGTGACCGTTTTTTAAAAGATCATATATACAGGAGAGCATAAAAGATTTCCTTTAGCTTCATTTTTAAACGTCTTTTTTTTTTCTTTGAAATAATATGCTCATGTTGACAAGCGAATAAATATTTCAGACCGTGTGGGAGGACCAGAAAACTGCATCAGTCACCGGAGACACTGACCTGCGCTTTAGGCTACTTGAACTACTAGTTGTTTTGTTCCTGGAAAGCCTAAACTACTTTTTAAACTCACTTTAAAGTCACCCTAAACTACACAGTAAGTACCCATCTCCTAATCTATTCTCACAAATTACAGACTTGGAATCCACCATCTCCAGTCTATCTTCATTGAAACAAAGGTTTTCCTGAAAAACGACACCTCGACGGATGAATAAATTAGTGACCATGTCTTGATGACCGGTCACCTGAACCTTTTGGCTGTATAAGTGGTGAAAGGCGACATAATCTTCCCCGGACAAGATACTGGCTGTGATTGAGAGAGCACCATGTTAAAACCAAAGCAGCACGATTTTTATTTCTACGAGCATCTGGTTCAGAGAGCCAACTTTCTCCCAGAACAGAGGCGGGTGACGTTCAGCACCATGGACAGCAGCCGGCGGCTTGTCCAGGTGATCATGGAAATGCAGCTCGAAATCAAGAAGCTGGAGTCCGAGAACCGGGCGCTGCGCGGCGGCGTGGACCCGGCTGGGCACTCGGGCAGCCAGGAGGCCAAGGCCGAGGATCATGCGTCTCCGACAAATTTAAGACGAAACGTATCGGCCCCGGCATTAGAAGGACCATTTAAAGGTACGATACATTTCGTGTTTTTCATATATGTATGTATGCATGCTTTTTTGTATTTCTGTATGTAAGTATGACTCTGAGGCTGTAGTTCAGTGTGGCAGAAAAGAGAGTTAGATAAACCCCTCTTGGTTTGGATCAATTCAACACTCCAATGCATGATCTGCTCTCAATGTGACTGTAAGATGGGTTTACTCACTTTGCGACAGAAAATGTTATAATGACTGTCAGAAGATATTCCGTCTCCTCAACCGCTCGATCCAACGCCAAGAAGAAGGACAATCTGACCAATGTCTTGGAGGAGGTGGAACCCATTGAGACCAGCAAGGACAGGCTGAGAGAGGGCAACAACGGAGACGAGACACCTGTGTTGGGAAGCATGCTGCTGGATCAAAGGGATCAAGGGAGTGCGAGGCCTCCAAGCAACTTACTGAAGGAACAAATCAATAACAGGCGGTCTCTGAAAGACTATGTTCACAAAAACAGGTATGCAGACATTGCAAGAGATTCTGACGTCAAATATAGCATGTGAATGTCTTTCATTAGAAAATGTAAAACATTTTGATTGTAAACTAGAGAGCACCTATAGTTTATATATAATGAACAATTTACACTATTCAAAATTTACTGAAAATGCTGACTACATGTATTCCTCTAAGTCCTATTGTGTTATGACAGATCCACAAACCTTCCAGATTGTTAGACAATCTGGGGTGAATGATTTAAAGAGTGTGAAGCTGCTTTGTGTGGTGTCATTTGGAGTGGGAACACATTTATAGCTGTAAGAGGTGTCAAGCTGAAGTAGTCAGAATGAGGCTGAGCTACCCTTGCCACTCTTGAGTGGAAGGTCACCTCAGAGAACTGGAAGGATTGTTAAACTGTCAGCTGAGAAGACAATTGTGCAAAACTGTGGCTAATCTAAAGTCTGTAGCTTCTACCATTATCCAACCAGAACCTTTGACAGCTACATAAAATACAATTTAATGCTACTTCAGTTTGAAAAGTAAAATGTAATTGGAGCCTTGTGCTTTTTCCTGAATATTAATTAATAAAATAGTCAAAACAAAATGATTGTACTTTGACATTATCAATCAAATCTTATAAAGATAAACACTTTTGTGGGAAACTCTTAGAGCTTGAAATTGTACTGTATATTTATTGTAATATTGTCTCAGAGGATATGTAATATAAAAAATAAAAAAAATCTAAATTAAGAATGCAGTTTCATGTCACCCTTCGTTTATAATTATAGCACCTTTCATCACAGGTAATGATGCTACACACTGTATTACTTGAAATCGTTCAAAAGTGCACAATCCTAATTCTTCCCTCTTCTCTTAACAGGGCTAAAGTGAAATCGGTCTCATTCTTACTGCCGGTGGAGCATTCACACTGCACTGATAATAACCAGTCCTCCCAGAAGTACATCCCCAATCAGAATGATTTAGGTATCACTGTTGGGAAGGATTTATAGAAGGAGAATGTGGGTGACACTGTAAGCGAGTCAAGTCAATGCTACCTCTTTTTAGGTCAACTGATCACAAGATTTTATCTTTGCTGACCTCAATCCCAAAGATCCAGTTACAGATTTTATTACAACCCTAAAACAGACAATCATTCCCTGGCACCAGTATCTAGCTTACTCTCTCCATCTAGGTTTATGGCCTCCTGGAGCTCTAATCATTGTCAATGGATCAGGTGTCCTTGTTTACTGGCCTTAAAACATGTCAGATATTCCAAAGTACATTAATCCCTAACTGGAAACCTTTCAAATGGTAGGCTGAAAAGTGGATTACTTTTCTGAGAACTTTGTCAGTTTTAGAATGTAATTTCTATGTCTGTAAGCAGTTATGTGAAGATTACTGTGTTTTGTTTGTTTTTATTGTTTCTTTTCTTTTTTCAATATACCTGGTCCTGAAACGATGACTTGAGATGCTCTCAACACTTTATAGTGCAGGAGAGATGTAAAGAAGATACCCTTACAAGTATAGGCTACATGGACACATGGATTGGCAAAATATATTTATACTGATTATTTTTATTAACAAGACTTAATATGTAGAGGAGTTATATATTTTTTGTGTATTAATACATAAATGAAAGACAGTGTGGCTTTCAAAAAGTGTATATCCGATTTTTTTATTTTTGTAACAAATAACAATGTACAACATTTACTGACACATACTATCTTCAACCTACATAAACAAGATCATTATTTCCTTCCAGTTTAAGTGGCAGAAAGTCTGCTTTTGCACAACACAAATGTTGTGCAGTTATTAGTTTATGTTAATAATTATGGCAGTTTCTGAGGTAATACATTTGAGTTGTTAAACTTTGTACAATTGTATATACAGATTGTAGCTTTTTAACATAATGAATCTGGTACACCGTGTCATAAAAATATATTTAGTTTTGTAATACATAATCTATATTCCTTTTTTTGTCCTAATAAATACCAATAAATCTGAAAAACAAAGATATATTTTTGTTAGTTTTTTTCTGTATACTGTGCTTTAAATTTAAATTCAGATCTAGAGCCCACATGTTTTACAAGTAATTCACATGTACTGGCTGCCCACATACAGTGCAGATAGATTTTCAAACTCAGTCTCTTAATTAGTGTCTCATGTCAGCCATTCAAATAGATTTCACTTACTTCTGCTGAAAAGTAATGCTGACAAAATACATACATTTCTTGCTAACACTGCTAACATAATTTACTGACTTAATTTCTGGACATCAGTACTGTACAATACTTAATAATTATTTCAACAATTACTTCTTTGACCTGTAGAAAACAGTCTTGTACAGAGCAGTACTGTTCCTGATCCAACACGGCTGCTAAGAGACGCTCTGTCAGTTAGACGGTCCTTTTCTTTTTCTTTTCAATGGAAATCAGAAAGCCTGTTTCTCGCACTTGTGCCTCAAGAGATAAGCTATCGCTCGACTTGTGAGTTCACTTCCTCCACCGCCTACAGCAGCACACAGAAATTTGATCTGACAAGCTTGTTTCGAGTTCCGCTGCCAGCCGGCTCTGGGGCTCCCGGCCTCGCTGTCTCCGCTGAAAGCTGATAAGGTTCATCTCCCGATTGCTGGTCGCTATGGAGACTTCCATAGCTTTCCGAATCGCGTGCTTTACCTGCAAACAGAAGCATCTCTTTGGTGAGTCGCTAAGTTCCAGATTCAAACCAGGCTTAAACAAGAACTAACCAAGGGTGAATCTATGCTTATAGGACCTGGCCTCAGTACCTTTAGGTAAACTGAATAGTGTCTGTTCAGAAGAGGGCAAAACTACTGTGAAGTATTAAAGATACTGGCATACAATTGGACTACTTGTTTCTACAACTTCTGTCAGGGTGTTCTACTATATACAAGGCATTTTCTTAGCAAGCAAGCTGATTTAGAAACTGAAAGGTTTCACTTAAAAATGAATTGCCGCACAGGAGTAAAACCAATGTCAGAATACCCGTCAAGTTCTTAATCCGTGGAGGATTGTTAGTGGGAGGGGTAACTTGAATTTCTGATGGGCTGTCTGAGTACTTCATGGCCACTGTTGGGCGACGGTCTTTACTCTGAGGTCTTTGAAGGTCTATAAGAAAAATTAAGAAATGTCTGATCACCATGCATGATCTTTTAAAACGTGTATGCTTGCCTGCATACTGCTGGAAATTCTGCAACAAAACGAATCATTAAGGAAATTAAGGAAAAGCATTAAAAAAAGTGTTGCAATATTAAACCTAAAGACTTCTTGGGGACCATAACTTTTCAAGACGTTTCAATTTGATGAAAGCTTATATTTCAGCTAAACATTAATGTAGGCTTCACTTTCAGGAAATGGAAACCCATACTCTCTTGAACACAGTCTGACTTCTGGTTGCCAAAGGCTTATCTTAAGTTAATAATGCAAATATTTTCTAACTCTCTAGGTTTATGGCTTATGAAACTAACCCCGAGGGCCAGGCCTTCTTAAAACCTCCATAGTGTGCTCTTGTATAGACTGGGCTGACTCCCTCCCAGAGTCCAATTCCCTCACTGGTCGTCCCATGATCTCATTATCCGTGGCAGTCAGGTTCCCCGCCAGGAAGTAGGTGTGCATCTTCCCTTTGCCTTTCACTTCAATCTCCCCCCGTTGAATTATTTTAAAGCCTTTGCCTATCAAAGCCCTGTAAGACAAACCCAAATTCTGATCAAACAGATACAGTGATTGGCTGTTAATTTCCTTCAGATATGAAGGGCATTGTTCATTAAACCATTCTCTGCCAATTTATTATCCTGCATATCCCTAAATGTCATATTGTACAATAATACAAGTGCAAAAACCTTTTACAACAGTTTCTTTTTCTTCTTAATTAGAACACATCTTTAAAGGATCAAGATTCAAGAGGCCCTGCAAGGAAACTCACTTTTAATCCGTTCAAAGTCCGTTTGTGTTTCCGCTGGGAAACACAACACAGTGGATAGTGGTTTGTTCGTTCCTGAAACAACCGGCTATATAGTGCTTTCTTTACTTGACCTCCCCTATCATTCAATGTCAGAAGGGAAATGTCAGCAATTTGCCTCTGCAACTGTGACTGCACTCAAATCGCTCCATGCACAATGGTTTTAACAGTAACAAACCAGGTGAGCTTAAGCTCGAGAAAAGGTTTCTCTGCAACTCTAAAAGATGTATTGAGGTTCCGTCTCACTGTGAGAAAAAAAAAGAAAGTCTTACTGATGGGTGCTGGGACTCAGATGGATTTTGTTAGGAATTCCGTGGCTCTCCATCCGAGAGGCCGTGTTCACCGTGTCTCCAAACAGGCAGTAGCGCGGCATCTTTTCCCCCACCACGCCAGCCAGCACGGGCCCAGTGTGCAGGCCGACCCGGATCTGAGGAGGGAGAGCAAACCCGCACACAGACACAGACAATATCATCAACCAGCCAGCCACCGCTCTGGTAAGCATTCCCAAATTGACCACACATTACCATAAACTGTCATGTTTGCTTTTTGTCCATAAAACCTTTTGCTATTGCAGTTGTCATCTCAATGGAGAGAGTTAAAAAAAGGATAATTCTTATGATATGAAAAAACAGGCTTATCCTGAATGGTCATTGAGATGTTTGGGTGGGGAATTTGAAAGGGGAAGTGGTTGGCTGTTCAAAGATCTTACTTGTATCGGTTCCCCTGTGACTGGATTCATCACTTCTCTTGCTGCAATGATCATTCCCAAGGCAAAGTTCGCCACCCGTTCTGCGTGGCTCAACACTGGGATTGGCACCCCTCCCACTACCATGTAGGCATCACCAATTGTCTCCACCTAAAAAATGCAACACAGGTAAATAGTAGTGGTTTTAGGTTTGCTTTGTAGTAAAAGCAAATAATAATAATAATAATAATAATAATAATAATAATAATAATAATAATAATAATAAAAATAATAATAATGCAGTAGTCATTGACCTTAAAAACATCATGAACGGTGGTTAACCGGTCAAACTTGAGGTACATGGAGTTCAACATGAACACAATCTGAATAGGTTCACACTCGGAACAGATGTTGGTGAAAGTCACGACATCGCTGAAGAGAACTGTACACTCCTTAAACTCGCCTGTGGAGAAAGAGAGAAACACAGATGGGAAAATCTTTATCCCTGGCTCTGCTGGAGTTTCGCTTCCATGATTCAAAGAGCAAGTGGAGCATCACTGCTGGGTCACTGCTGTATTGTTGAACAGCTGGAGCTAGCATTTGCCCAATCTCATAAAATATGTAGGATTCTGTTGCACATTTGAAGGACTAATTCATGGCCTTAAGCTTATACTTATTCTTTTTTTTTTTACATATTTGTGAACCCAGTGTTTCACAGTCTGACTGACTGAGGATGTTCGTGTTCTGCCCTCCCTCAGGCAAGGGTCATTCACCTGCCTCGACTTTTTTGCCTTCCTTCAGCTGATTGGCCACGTGTTTGGGCAGCATGGCATACAGGAGGGCCTCGGTCTTCTTCTTCTCCTCCTCCAGGTGCTTAGACAGGATGCGCAGCTCCTCCTTCTTGCGCTCCAGCTGGTTGGACAGCTCCATCTCCGCCAGCCGCTGCTGGTTGAGAAGAATCAGGTCCCTGGTAACGTCGTGGGGGGCGATGTCAGAGATGTGCATCTGCCTTTCCTCCAGCTCATGCAGACTGCGCAGGAGAGGGGAGGCCAGGTACAGCATGCTCTGAAGACAGTCCATCCACACCATCTGACCTGGTAAGCAATTATTAGTATTAACAAATTGAAGCAGTAAGACTTCAAAAGCAAGAATATTTATCATTTTTATACAGTTTGCTTTAAATCCTATTATGGTGGAGGATTATTTAATTACACATCCATTTTATGTATCTTTTATTTTTACCTCTTAATTCTAGCATTGGACGACTCTTCCAGGATTCGGGCATCATGTCTCTTTTTGTTTTCAAGACAAACTGGCTGTTGATGAACTTCCTCACACTGGAGATGGTGAAAGTCACTTCTGGATGGATGATGGTAAAATACTGGTCAAGACGAATTCCCATAGTCTGTAGTCCAGGGACAATCTTCTGAATGTTCACTCCTGCCTGCTTCACCCGGAGCTTAAACCCACAAGATAGACATTGGTTCTATTTATTTTTTTATTTTGTATTTTTATTAAAGCTTCCCGGAGAGAAGCCAACACCCTGTACTGAGACTGGAATTAACAATACAAAAGTTACAAAAGTTTTTAAACTCTTTGACTGAGGGTTTAAACTCATTGACATACAAAATTATTTCACTATTGACTGCTGATATACTATGCCAGTCATAAAAGCAGTTTGATTAATGTGTTCAAAACTAAATCTGCTGCATTGAACAAGTCCCAGATCAATGGAGCTTGTTAGAAGTTCATTAAGATATGGCTATTTATATTTCTTTGTTTATAGTTTTCTGTTATGACATGATGCAAATTAGTCATAGTTAAATTTATTATGAGAATAAGCCTTGTTTATGCACGTAGCCTGTAGCTCATCTGAAATCTTCATGCAAATATGACCCAATTAGTGCTATTTCCAAAAAACATTTGCATGGAGTAATAAGCAAGGAACTCTGTGGAGATAGGTTACATATAATGTACAGCAGTAGAATATTTTAATTTGCATAATTCCCTGTTAATGCCTTGGAAAATGCCTTACCTCCTTATCAAATACAATGTGGAAAGGAAATGCATTACAAAATGTTTTTAAATCTATGCAGAGCATCTCGGGGTAAACTGGTTCAAATCCTCTCAGAAGTTTACCTATAATTAGAAAAAAACAGTGGTTTATTTTAGTGCAGGCATGCCACAGAAGTGTTGTGCAGTCGTGACGATGCATCTATGCATGATACACAACTATATTTGTAAAAAGCAATACTGGCTTAATGTAGCTAAATACTTAAACTGAGAGAGAACAAAGCTATGGACTGCTATACTTTATTGTAAAAAAATAAATAAACAAAATACCAATTAATTGGCATTGTATCTTAACTAGGGATAGGAAAAACTACCGGCAAGTAAACTAAACTGTCCCAGCAATGTCATGGGTTATATCATTCACAGGCAGCAGTGTGGAGTAGTGGTTAGGATTGTGGGTTTAATCCCAGGTGGGAGACACTGCTGTTGCAGGATATTTTACATAGATTGCTCCAGTAAAACCCGAGCTGTATAAATGTGTAATTGTATGTAAAAATAATGTGATACAATTGTAAGGCGTCCTGGATGAGGGCATGTGCTAAGAAATATTATAGTTTTAAAGAACTCTGGTTTTTAATTGTATATATCCTGCCATATTGCTATGATGTCTTGGTGTGCTCACATTGTGGATTATCAGAAGTTGCTTGTAAGAGGAATTTACCCTTGCCCAGTTTCACAATCCCTCGTACTGTTTCCCAGTGGTTCTTCTTCATGGGACATGCTAACATGGAACAGCCTTTACTTCTGATTTTGTGCATTGACTTTTCAACATCCTAGATGTAAGAAAAATCACATGTATGGAGGGTGTGGGCAGCACTTTCATGATACTATGTATTTTTTTAAACAGTTGAAAATTAGTTTAATTGATTGTTTTTCCTCACTCAGGGCTGCAATATACTATAAGATTCAAATCCATTTTGTTTTGTTTTGTTTGCTAACTAGAGTGAGTGGACTGACTATTAATAATGAAAACTTATTATCAGAATCCCAGTAAAGCAGCAAAAGGACCCTATTCAAATTACTCAATTTTGAGGAGGCGGTGCCTGCCTGGTATAATCCGGTATTTGTGATTCCGCCATCAGCATGTGACAACACACAGACTGCAGTTCTTTTGCCATATTATTTATTATTATTATTATTATTATTATTATTATTATTATTATTATTATTATTATGTTGTTCCTTAGATTTTTATTCCACTTATTCACATTTTCACTGTGCATTTTACATACTACAGAACTGTAGAAGTATTACATATTCAATAATATATTATGCAATAAGAATTATCACACTCAGTCAAGATACAATCAGATACTTTAAATTGTAGTTTAATTCTGTTCCGCAACCTGGCATGTCTAAGTATCAAATAAAATAAAAAATAACATCATAAAATGTTTCACTATTCTTCTCTGCATTAATAACAACATATACATTATGTAACTAGACTGAAAAAAAGCAGATAGAAAAAAAAGCAGTCTTTAAATAGCTAGGCTTGATGTTACAAAAGCCCAAGCAGTAGAGCTATAATTACTAATATTTCTCTGGTGCTCTTTGTGACATTTTTTTTGCTGTTTTGAGTTTAACAGCAGGTGGCTGCACCTTATTACATTTTATGTAAGGAATCAAAATAAATCAATTCAAAATACATATATATTTTTAAAAGATACTACCATTTTCCTTTATTTTTGTCAACCAGTAACCTCTCAAATTATTTTCCAGTACCTTATTGTCGATTTCTGCATTGTGCACTTATAAAATGAATACAAATTAACAGTAAAAATATATACTGAAATATTTTGATTCAATATGACCCTCTCTAATGCATAGAAAGATGCCAAAACATGAACATTAATATAGGCCTCTGTGGGTCATGTATAGAACAATTGCTGGATTCCCTCAAACCACGTGTAGGCTATTTGAAAGTACTGGGGCAAAAATGAGTGTTGTGTACAACAAAACTGGTCCTTAAATGCACTAATTACCTCTTTATTTAACTGCTTCTCACTTTGTCGACGTGCATTGGCGAGATACTGAGGTGTTGGTGCCAATTTGCTCCGTCTCTTGTTTGAAAAGGCCAGCTTTTGAGTGACAAGAAAAACAATGTGCTCCTTTTTGCCTGTCCTCTCCTCTTCCTCCATTTGATTCACTATTTCCATTGTGATTTCACTGTTGAAAAAATCCTTTGCCACAGCTCCAATTATACCTTTTGTTAAAAAAAGATGGAAAAGTGGGAGGAAAGATGAATAGATTACATCTACAATACAATTCTATAGAGCTAACTTCTCAGAAATGTGCACAATGAGAGCATTATTGCACGAATGTAATTCCAAGCTTTCTAAAGCAATGGCACTTTTCTTTCTTTCTCTGAATCTCATAAAACATGAAAGTGTGACCTCTGTGTATCGATCCTACTTTAAACCAGATAAAAGAAGTAAGCTCCAATACCAGGAACGATATGACACAGCCCTCGACGATCAGAATAGTAGTGTAAATGCATAGTGCCGTCCTCGTTCTTCTCCACCCTGAACGAGGGGGCGTTCATCTCCTGAAATGTAGAGCAGTTGAAGTAAAAGGGATGACTAGGAGAGCCCTTGAGTGACAGAAAAGATGTCACTTTTCATTACCATCAACAAGTAAAAGCTCATTAACCAATCAATGGGACAATCTGAATTCTATCAGACCAATTGGCTGCTTTACAAGTTTACAAGATTGCGCTTTGTTTCACTCCAACAGTGGAACAGCCCCGAGTCTGATACTCAGTAGAGGAACAATTTTTTTTATAGCTGGGAATTTAAATAAGCTTTTAAGATAACCGATCATTTGGATTTAGAAATCCTTTGTCTTACCTTTCACACTTCGAAGAGTTCTTGTTCTAGAAAACACAAACTAAAGACTAAACATTTTACACCAGCCTGTGTAATCCACCATGTTCTGGCCTTCCTATTTAGATCTATATACCTGTGCACATAAATAGCCATAGTAGGGGTATGGCTGTGATATTATATTGTATAGACACCGACCTGATAAGACAGGGACAAATAGCTGTGTAGTGCATCCAGGTTTTCAATAAACTCAAACAGGTTTCCACCAAGAGTCCTGAGCATGTGGTCATAGCCAGATCTCTTGCAAAACTCAAAGAAATACTCCCCAAACTGCTTCAAAACAATGTCCGGGGCCACATCTTCAGGAGGAAAGAAACCAAAATCATCACTGCTGTAAGATTTATGACAAATGTATTTCTCCATATAGTTATACTTTAAAAACAAATACAGGTATAAATGTGTACAATTCATGTTAATATAATATACATTCATATATAAGTTGTAATTGGTCATCTGGGCCAGACAGTTTATAATTTGTACTCTCCAGATGATTGTGTTCATCCATATTTGGAAATGGTCAAATTATCTCAACAGTTAAAAGGTGTGCAACTCTAGTTGTTCAATTTTCATTTAGATTTACTTTTCCAGCACCAACCAAACCCCCACAACAGCCAGAATGTATCTTAAACATTAATATTTAACTCAGTGTGATGTATGAGTAAACAAAATCAAATAATTTCTGGACCGCTTGTTGCTGCTGAGGTTCTTTTGCATAATGCCATCTTACCTAAGAGTTGACAGGCTCCTTCCACTAATCGCATTGTGATGTCATCTTTGTATACTTCAAATGTCATGAAAGTGTCCTGAACCCCAGCTTCATGTCTGCAATGCAAAAGAAAGGCTTTGCTAGGTGCAGTAGCTAATCCATACCTAAATAGCGGTTTTGGACCTGATGTTATTCACACTATTTTATTTTACCCCAGTATAAAAGTTAAGTTAAATTGTGTGCAGAAGTATGATTTGAAGGATCCCTTGGAATTGTACATTAAATGAAAATGTGGTCTGCCCTTTTTTGACCTGCTGATTTGCTGCTCAGATGTTTGGTGGTGTGTGAATTTTTTGTTCCATTGTCATATTTTAAAAGTCAAAATATTTGTCTACATTTTATTAATTGAATGGGGAATTATATATACTGTTGAGAAGCATTTTAACAACAGATGAAATTGTATAAATATAGTATTGTTATTAGTTAAAGTATATTTCTCTCCCACCCTGCTCTCCTTATCCAAGTTTAATTAAAGCAACTTCATTAGATACACCCATTTGCTGCACCTGTATAACCCCACTTGAGTCTGTGACAAGTAATGTGACAGCCCAACTGTCTGTGAACAAATGGATAAGGCAAGCGTTTTAAATCCTGCTCCTATTGACGTAATGTTATGTTGATGCAAGTCAGAAGCTGAAACAAGCAAATATACTGATAAACCAGATACACCAGACCAGTGGTGTAGAGGTAAAACAAGCTGGTAAACTAACTAGGCCAAAGACAAGGCTGTGACAGTATTGATCCCCACAGCACTATTGGTCCCCTAAGACACTTCTTAACCCTAGAATTTGTTTTTTAAAGGGGAACTCCACCGAAAATCCATACTTTCTCAGGTTATTCTATAATAGAAACATATTCTGTGGAGTGAGTTTGTCATCTCCAGCTCATTCTATGTACCAGAAATCAGAGATCGCAACAGTTCTGGGTCGTGAAAAAAAACTTTTTATGACTACAAACCGATACATCTTTCGGAAAAATACGGTGATGGGGCAATTGAATGCGTGTAAAATGTTTTTTTTTTTTATGATTTTTGTGATTTTTCTGATTTACCCTATTGACTTCCAGCAAAGCAACTCCTGAGTTAACACCCCCGTGACGCCATGCCATATTTTTCGATCTCTGATTTCTGGTGACAAGAATGAGCGGGACAGGAAAAACGCACTGCACACAGGGCTGGCCCTCCAGGCACTTGAATTTGAGGCAGCATTTTGACAATTGGCTGCCACCCTCCGGCGCCCTGATCGGCGGACCCCGGCCACCAGCTCACAGCGCTGCTGCAGTGCCACCCTCATCCCACTCCCGCTTCTCCCATAGTGCACTCCCGCTGTCCTTGGCAGCTATGGTGATGTGTGTGTTTATATGGGATTATCCAATTGTGAAACATTAATAAAAATGAATCTGCCAATTAAATTAGTGTTTTGTTTTTTTATGTTTTTGTGTGACGAAGATGATTAGTGATTAAAACACTAGCCTAAACCTAGCCTGCTAAAGTTAGCTAGCTACTACTAGTGGATACATTTTTTGGTAAAAGTAAGCTATAGAGATTTGAAACAATTTGCTACCATGTCTAAGAGACAAAAACTATCAGGAAGTGAATATAAAAAAATAATGAGAAAAGAGGCACGATCTCTAAAGCAAAGAAATTTGCTGCTGAAATGTATCCGCGAGTAGCAATGTCCATCAGCTGGTGTGGAGAAGAAAGACTCAGACTCATGTGCCTGTCTGATGACCGCAGTGGTGCTGCTGCTCAATCCAACTCCCAGACAAAAAACACAAAAGATCCCGGTGAGTGGCCAAAATATATGAATGGATCTTTAAGTGATATGTTAGTGCAGGCTGAGCCACATCAAGATAAAGAGGGGAATTTAAAAAGGATGTCTATGATGTAATTATTTCCAAATAGCGTTGCAAACAAGGCACTCTGAGAAATATGTGTGTGTTGGGGGGTATTTTTTTGTCTTGTCTAGGGCGGCAGAATGTCCAGGGCCGGCCCTGACTCCACAGAATACATTTCTACTCATAGAATAACCTGAGAAAATATGACTTTTCGGTGGAATCCTTTAAGTCCTGTATGACTCATTTTGCACCCCATACAACATTTTTTCATCACATATGACATTGTTTTGTTAAGTGTGACCATCTTTTCCTTATAAGCCTAGTATTTGCAAATTAAATGGGTTATGATGTAAAAATAGCTTAATTATCTTGGGGTCCACTGTACAATCAGTTCTGCTGTAGAAGGAATACTCTTTATCAGTTTGGTTTTGTAGTACGGTGTTGTATAATTGTGTGATGTTGTGTAATATCCTGTAGTGTCATCTACTGCTTAACACTAAAAACAGCTTTAACATTGCTTCTGATGTAGATATATATACACCGATCAGCCATAACATTATGACCACCTGCCTAATATTGTGTAGTTCCCCCTTTTGCCACCAAAACAGCCCTGACCCGTCGAGGCATGGACTCCACTAGACCTCTGAAGGTGTGCTGTGGTATCTGGCAACAAGACGTTACCAGAAGATCCTTTAAGTCCTGTAAGTTGCGAGGTGGGGCCTCCATGGATCGGACTTGTTTGTCCAGCACATCCCACATTTGCTTGATTGGATTGAGATCTGGGGAATTTGGAGGCCAAGTCAACACCTTGAACTCGTGATTCATCAGACCAGGCCACCTTCTTCCATTGCTCCGTGGTCCAGTTCTGATGCTCACGTGCCCATTGTAGGTGCTTTCGGCAGTGGACAGGGGTCAGCATGGGCACCCTGACTGGTCTGCGGCTACGCAGCCCCATACGCAACAAACTGCAATGCACTGTGTGTTCTGACACCTTTCTATCAGAACCAGCATTAACTTTTTCAGCAATTTGAGCTACTTTAGCTCGGCTGTTGGATCGGACCACACGGGCCAGCCTTCGCTCCCCACGTGCATTAATGAGCCTTGGCCGCCCATGACCCTGTTGCCGGTTCACTGCTTTTCCTTCCTTGGACCACTTTTGATAGGTACTGACCACTGCAGACCGGGAACACCCCACAAGAGCTGCAGTTTTGGAGATGCTCTGACCCAGTCGTCTAGCCATCACAATTTGGCCCTTGTCAAAGTCGCTCAGATCCTTACACTTGCACATTTTTCCTGCTTCTAACACATCAATTCTGAGGACAAAATGTTCACTTGCTACCTAATATATTCCACCCACTGACAGGTGCCATGATAACGAGATTATCAGTGTTATTCACTTCACCTGTCATAATGTTATGGCTGATCGGTGTATATACTTGCCTACTAACATGGACACTAACATACCTGCTTTTATGCTACTTAGCAATTTGCTTTCACATACTATCTCTTATGCACAGGGCTCATGGTGGGTGAGTTCATTACGCTGATGTAATCCCTCTCTGAATGTAGTAGAGTGCACAAATGCCCTACATTAGGGGACTGATCTTTTGGTGTAATGCGTTTGTAACTCTTCTGGAGAGATTGTGTGGACCTTGGAGGTGTCCCTGAGAAACCACGGTACACATTCTCTTAATTTCTACTACTACTTACACTAACCTATAACCTATCAATAGTAATCTGCATACTACCACACAAAATAATAGATATTTATGAATACATATAGTTGTGCAAAAACTACTGATGCAGGCTGAGTATCTTCAAATACTTTACATTCTATGTTATTATAATTACTAGTTGTGTGTGGGAACATACAGGGGACTGCTCTTGCAGAATTAGTATTTATTATTATTATTATTATTATTATTATTATTATTATTATTTGTATTATGGTTATTATTGTTCAATTCAAACAGTCACTTATTTCTCCCATTGCTTTTACTTTGCAGAGTAAGTCTCCCTCATACAGCATATATTTGCTGGAGCTTTTGTAATCAAATAATCAAATAAAATGTTTTTTGCATTTGGCAAAGCAGAAGCACACTGCATCACAACACAGCTTACCCAGATACTTTCTGTAGCTACAAAACCTATAGACTACTACTACTAGTACTAAGCACAGTAAGGAAAATCTGGTCCTTGCTTCAGTGCACAATGGTCTCCAACAAGTTCAAAGAGAAGACCACAATATTTTGCTTCTACTGAATTAAATTAATTAAGGTAAAGGGACAACACTCATACTCACACTCACATGATCTGGACAACAGTGGAGTGGACTGTATAAAGTAAATCTGATAACTTCCAGTTTACATATGTTTACATATTTACAAATATTACAACAAATATAAGGTACATATTGACTTTGTGTTTTTGCTGACCATGTTGCATGAGTGAAAACAGTTGCCACTAAATACTAATGGTCCTCAAGACCTGTTGTAGGCTTTCCCAGCATACTGTCACCCACCCTAAGATTACAGTGACACAATTGTATTTTGAGGCCATATAAGCTTCAGTTTTAGAAAGTATTAAAAAAATGTTTACACATAAAGCATTTATGCTCATGCTATATGTCCACAATTACTATGTATACATACTATCAGATTGTAACCTACAGACACTACTATTATGACTACTAATCTGCAAACTGTAGTATCACTGCTTCTGACAAACACATACTAATTTACTCAGTATCACAGAGACTAACTTAACTGCCTCTACACTATCACTGATGCATACTTCTTCTAACCCAAATAATACTACTGGTTCAATTAGCTTACAAACTGATCCCTGATACTAACCTGAAACTATCACAAAAATATGACCTGTTCAATATTACATTAAAAAAAAAACACAAAGGATCTTCAAATACTTAAAATTCTAGTTTTTGTTGTTATTCTTCTTCTTCTTCTTCTTCTTCTTCTTCTTCTTCTTATTATTATTATTATTATTATTATTATTATTATTATTATACACAATGTTTAGATATACGTTGTTATATAAACATTATGAGGCTGATAGGAGACATTTTTCCAAATACAGTATATTACCAGTAAAAAGTCTACCTGTTGCAAAAACTACACAAAATATGTTGTTTATAGGTACCCATCTTGATCCATATTTACATGTAATATGTGGTTTTCAAACAGATTCAAAAACATAGGGGTTAAAATGGTGTGATGTTGCTGTGGTCACAGGCTTTAAGGAAACGTATTAAGTGAAGTGTGGCTAGGCACATACATTTCAGATCCCAGAAATTCCCTCTCATCGAGCTTTTCTTATGACCTGATTAAAATGACATAGCACTATTACCAGTAATGCACATAGAATCCCATTTTCACAAAAACACATAGAGAATCTATACGCACAGACGATTTTAACCTGTTTTCAAGATGTAAAGCAATAATAACAGTGTTACACATCACAGTCTAGCATTCTAACGATTGTCTGTTTCCCACATGTACTTCATACCATCTCGGTTGAAAATCGGTGCTTTCCTCGAATAATAAGAATCATTTACGCCACCTTCTGGTCATTAAATTAGTAGCACTTCATTACACTGGAGAGGAAAACAATTAAGTCGATTCGCAGTCTATGGAAGGGTTTAGATTTTTTTCTACAATCAACATGGTGAACGAGATTACCTTAGCTTGTCCCACGTCTCTTCTCCGAACTTGTCAATCACCAAAGACTTTAAACATGTGTTAATAAATCCATACTGATAGAGAAAATGGAAAAGAAAATGTAACGTTAATATCCTGCACAGTTTTTTGTGTCAGCTATGACCATTTTGTCCAAATTTACTATATGTATACCTTTCTATGAGTTTAGCGAAATAAACTGGGGTTTCCTATACTAATGGTAAATCAGAAACATTTGATTTATTTTTAATAGCGTGACAAACAAACGTATATTTTATTTTCTAGCTTCTTTAAAAAAATGTATTGAGACATATTTCTGGAGAAAAATATACTGTGAACCGAATCCCAAAAAGCGTCGACCTTTAAAATTCAAACTACAATTAATATAAAAACGGTATTAAAATAGCAGTTATTTGTATTCGAGAAACAGAAACAGATAAAGCAATATGCATTCCTCCGACTGACACAAAACTTACCATCTCCACGAGAGACTCGGAGGTCCATCCAGCTAACCAAGCTGCAAGACTGGGGATGTTGTTTTTTCTTCTCCTCCTCTTCTTCCTCTCCTTCTTCACATCCCAAGTGTAGTCTGTCAAGTAACTCATCAAAATACACCATGGCCTTCCCTTGAGAAAATAATACCCCAGAAAACAGCAATGCCCGACATAATATCCTTAAATTGAGAAAACATAGTTTTGTGTTTGTTGGTTTTAAGTGTGTGTGTGGGGGGGTGTACCCCCACCCCCCCCAAAAAAAAAAAAAAAAGATCCTGTCCTAGTATGTCAACTCACCGACAAAGTAAAAAATAACAACCGCTTTTAGGAAAATAATCTTCTAAAACAGAAATCACTGGTGTTCGCCTGCACAGCTGCTCCTCGCCTCTCCGGACTCGGGCGGTGCGCCGGGGTGTCGCTCGCTGGCTGGCGCTGTCCGCCGAGCGAGAGGTGCTGAAATAATTGGAATTCGTGACTCTAAGGTGACGATAATCAAGGGACGTTTGTGATCTTGTAGATACCATATTAGTAGTGTATGAAGTGCTGTCCTTTCTTACCATATGTATAAATAGGATTGAATATCCGAATATAATACTACCCTGCTCCTCACCAACACATTTAACAGTGATGGCGTTTATGAATAGACAGTATTCTAAATAACTTTAGACATAGAATAGGTCAGTTTTAAAATTAGGTCCCAGTTATAATAATTCCAAGTAGGTAATATGTATATTATTCTGGAAAGCCAAAATGTTTGTTCCTCTATATATGTATGTTAGTGTTCTCTATACACAGAGACAAATAAACACTATTAATATAGGTCTGGGACGGAGTGAGGGGGGTCTGCTCATGCTCGCCCGTTCAAAAGTATTAGTTGGAAGCCTGATGTCTATTTATCATTAGTCATTCCATTTTTATGTTGAATTTTCTTTTCTTCTTCTTGTAACTGAAACATCATTTCTTCAAAGTGGCATCTTTATATACTTGGTGCTTCGATGAAAGATGTGTCATTAAGCAAATGAAGTGCGTGGTCATAATGCACACCCAATAATCGTAGCCTATGTTTAGTTTCACAGTGAAAGGCATGGACATTTCCATATCCTTCTGAAGTCTTTATGTTTTGGTGTGTGTATTGACCACATGTAATAACGTTTTACACGTTTTTGAGTTTTGTGATGCTGTATTGGAGTTGGAGAATTCACTGAAATTATTACCAGTGATTTAGAAACTAAATGACACATCGCCAGAATACATTAGCTTTCAAATCTGTGTAACGTGGGAAGCTCTTTTAATAAGTCATATCAAGATGGATTTCAAAATGCAGCTAAGAAAACATTAAAAACATTTAAGAATGGACTGAGTAGTTTGTTTTTGTTTTTGTTGTTGTTGTTGTTGTTGTTGTTGTTTTTTCCAGCACCAGTAAGAAATAAACAACTTAGAACTGCATTTACATTTTTGACAAAGTTAATCAAATTTAGAAGGAGTTTCTAATGCAACGTGTAAAACCTCTACACTCCCAGAGAGGACACTTCTCATTCACTCAAAGTTAGTGGATGTTACTCCATGACATTTGGCTGGAGTTAGGAATTGCCATCTTGGTTAATTTTATATATTCTATATATTGCAACTATGACAAGTAGTTTCTGAAGTAGCGAGCTGCTTCTTTAACAGTAGATTAAGTTCAGAAGCTACAATCTTCAACATAGCTTTAAATAGTGACGTTTTAATAGCAAGTTTGCATCGTTTAAGACATGTATAATTATGCAAATAAGGTAAATCAAATACTATACATTTCTCCTGGTAAATGTCTCCCCCTGGTGTCATAATCCCTCACTGTTTAGTTGGACCTGTAGGAGATCGTTAATCCACCTCAAATCGAAACAAATGAGTCTTTCTGAAGTTATATTTATATGTTTTTGTTTGTTTATAAATCTAATGGCATTTTATTTTTTTTATTATTTTTTTACAGTTTGCAGTTTATATACCCCACCTCATACAAACACTATACATTCTTGTATTTACACTTCAGAAGTTGCTGTTGTTTACAAATCATCACTTCAGGATTAACCATCTTTTAATTCATGAAGATTTACACATTTTATAGCATCATCATCATGTCCATGTTGCTATGAATACACAATAAGGAAAGGAGGCGTTACATTAGACTCCGCAGCATTACTCCTTTCTTCTTACCCCGGGTCCACTTTCATTCGGAACAGTCATTACGTCATAAAAGCAATTTTTCGGTTGCAGAGAACATTTTTCATGCTTTCGCCTTTTGAATGCTATGATGCAACATTGAGCAATATTGTAATTGACTGGTTTTCTTCGATATATTTTCGCATGTACACGGCATAGGCGTTCTGCGTCATTTAAATGTTGATCATATCCTTTCTGCAATTTGTTATTTTAATAGTTATGCAAAATGTGCTCCTTCATACAATTCTTCAATATATATTTCACCTTTGTTTGAACTTGGAGAAAAATCCAAGGTAGTGAAAGCAAACCAAGAAATAATAAGAACTTTTTGTGACCTGATGCATGACATATTGAAGTGAAACAAAACTCGCTTTGCTCTGAAGCTAATTCAGAATGACAGCTGAGCACCTATAAATGGCACACATGATTGACAATAGGACACTAGGTTGGGAAAGCACTTAGTCAATGATACTTTTCAATGCGGTAATACTTCTTGATTTATTACATGACAAAATTAATCCTGAAAAATACCTGAGGGGAAGAATGGGTTTAAACTTTTAATTTCTGAAAGTGATCACTTTCCTGTCAATATTTGCCAATGTTGGCCATAATGAATAATTGTTTCCTGTATTTTAATGAGCAAATACATAATCTTGATTCATTTGGTTCAATTTAAATACAATATTGTCTGTTGCCAACTAATGTAACACAAATACCATAATAATGTAAAAAAATAATGCAATTTAGATTTTCCTATAATGCATAAAGCACACATATAGATGACTTTACATTACATACGTTTAATCGTGTTAGTCAGTGACTTATTTAGTTAAGAAACATTTTTTCTTTTTAAAATCAATAATATATCATTTTTAGTTTGTTGAATAGCGATTCAACATAGGGAAACCTAAAGACATATAATTCTAGAAGATTCTAAAGTTAGAATTCAAAGAAAACATATAATTGACAAATAAGTATATTTAATTAAATTAATAATCAAATATTACTTCATCTGAAGGGATACATACTGTCATATACAAATATACATATTATTAATGAGATTAAAACACTGAAAGCAGATACATTGTTGTAACTTTTTACAGGAAATTAATATCTCTATGTATTTTAACTTTAATAATAATAATAATAATAATAATAATAATAATAATAATAATAATAATAATAGTGCAACTACCACATACATTTTAATGCAGTTCTCTTGCTCTGTGTGTAGAATTGTGGCACAGCCAACAACAGATGTGCATCAGAATATGAGCATCACGTTTGCTGAGATGCACAGATGTTATGCGTGTTCAGATATGAATATATTGTGAATACACTAAACTTTCATTAACTTGAGCAAGTAACCTGTGCAGCTTTAAACGATCTTTTCTTTTGCAGACTTTTCCCCCGTTTCCTCTCGCGTGAGTTGCGGCGTGCCAGCCCTGCGCAGTGAGACCTGTTTGTCCGCCATCACTGTGCAGAGAGAACCGAAGAGTTGGGCTGGCGGCGGCGGAGTGACAATAACAACTCGGAAAGAGGGACGCAGACCCGTAGGAAAGGTCGAGGGGACTAAACGGCATTTCCACCAGCACACTTCCCTGTTTCGGCCCTACTACTCTTTCATGTAAATAAAGAAACAGAGACGAACTAAACATGTCCAATCTCAGCAAAGGCGGCACCAAGAAGGACACCAAGATGCGGATACGAGCCTTTCCTGTAAGTAGTAGCCGGGGATGAGACACCTAAAACGGCAGGCCAGGAGACGCGAGAGGCGGGGATTCGGTTAGGGTCCGGCGAAGAGCAGGCCTCCTCTGTAGTAAACAAAGGCGTTTGGAATGCGATTGGCATTGGAAAGTTTGTATGCAAGTATTATCGAAATATGTTGTCTTGAGCTAATAAAAATATAACCACTAACGCCGGTTTTTTTACGAATGAATTTGCAATCCGGCAGCAATTTTAGTTGTTTATGTGGCCTTCGTTTTGACACTTGTTAATTACAGGTCACTACATTAAACGGGTGGGTGGAAATGCTAAATGCAATACATTTGAATAGTTTATTAAGTTTCAGTTTAGATGTCCATCACGATATTTGCGCGATTGATCTAGTTATTTGCCATATGGTTATGGGATTAAGTATTACAGCAACAACAAACTGGTGTTTTTCTCATATGTTAGGTAACTTACCATAAACGTATAACTCTCAATCGTCTCAAAAGAAACCTGAATCCCTAGAAAATGAAAATGTTTCTGTTTCCGTGACGTTACTCTATATAACAACGGTGGTAATGTCTGCAAAATGGTTGTCGCTGTGTGTAAAAGAATAGCTAACTCGTCGTATGTATCCAGTAAAGTAGTTATCTAAATATTGGAGTTAACACACAATGACTGTTAAAGCCAAACCCTTAGGTTATTCTGTGTGAAATATAGCTATCTGAGCCCTATCTCTTCAAAATCATGTAAGGTAGAAATGTGTAATTCTGAATCTACTGGGTTTCTTAGGGTAATTATTGATGGTGTCTGCATTGTCATGTAATGTTTTGTTTTTGTATAGTTGTTTATTATGAAATGTTTTATTAATGCTAGACCTAACATACAACTAAGTGGCTTTATGCCATATCTGATATTGTGCATGTTAGTTAACTTTACTTAACTTATCCAGTGTACTTTGTAGAGAAATGTGAGGGGTGTCTTTATCTTCAGGCCTATGTAAAGTTACTTCCCCACCCTATCTCAAATATGCACAAAATATTAATGATGTTTTATTGGCCAATGTCAATTATGTTGCTACCAAAGGTTGCATTTGTTATGGTGTTTTTACTCAGTAGTGCACAAATGTTGCTATTTCCCCCCCCCCCCCCCCCCAGTTTTATAGTCCATCCACTGATTTATACATAATCACAGGTTTAACTTTTTGTTTCAATTCGATAGTTTTCAATTTGTTACTACAGTGATGTGTTAAATGCAGTGCCCGTTTTATCTTTATTTCCTGTGTTGTCACAGTAAAAAGCAATAACTGCATTTTGCACCATACACTGCCTATTCTGAAAGGGTGTTCAAAGTTGTACCAATGTTTCACATATGCCTATAGTTGTGAGTAATTCAATTAAGCCACATTAAAAAATGAATGGCTCAGTTACTATTGGTCAGCATCTTCACCAGCAGGGACTTTAAAATATTTCAGGATTAACTAAGAGAAGTCACTACTGCACTGAAGCAAGGGCCATAGTTGCCTAACTCTGTCTTAGTCCACTGGGGAAATAAATCCTCTGGTCCAGGCCTTCCCAATCCCATTCCTAAGGACTCAGTTGCCTTGTGATGCTCTCAATTGCTGAATTGAATCCCTCATTTTGTAATTAAATCTCAGTAGTTTTTCTTAATTTTGATGTCCATGTATAAAATCATATTATGGGCAAGTACATTTCTCTCACCTGAAAATAAAAATATCTAATTAAACACTGATGGAATACAAACCAGGAGACTCTAGGGACCCACAGGACTAGGAAACCTGCTCCAGTTTGCAGATTGTGACAACAGATGACATTGCTGTCCACATCCTTACCTAAGGTGTTCAGTCACTGCTGTGTGGTTTGGCACAGCTGCCTAGAGAGGCATTCAGATATTATAAAGGTGCAAAGAGGTGAATAATGATTTTTCACCTTCTGCTGTTCCCAGTCGTATTGAGAGACTGTTGTTGTGGCGGTAAACCTATTAAGGGGGTTGGTAAATGTAGTTCTGTTTTAGATTAAGCAGAACTGTAAGTGGCTTCTCTTTGTTAAACAGTCGTATGCTTTTATGCTCTTACATTTATAAATACGCTTTTTAACTGAAAAGGCTTTTAAGATATCAATTCTAATTAGTTGTACCTAAATTAGGATGGTAAATTGTTGTTGCTGTTTTTTTCAATCTTATAATAATTTTGTGTTACAGAAGTGAACCAGGACTTTTTTTGACCAATTTTATAGTAGTTGACTGTGTAGCACATCCATAAGAGAGGTTAAAAGTGAAATCCCAAATAAAAGTGCTAATAACTCCACACTGCAGTTTGAATGTTTTATGGTGTTTTTTTTTAATTATTATTATTGAAGTATGGAATTGTAAGCATAAAGCAACATTCCTCTCATTTATTAAAATGACTAACATTTTTTTACATCTAATTATGAATCACATTTCGCTTAACAGTGCCTTTTCATTGTGAGCTCATAGTTGACAGATACAAGTAGCGGAACATTTCTAATCAATGTTAAAATACAGAGGATGGCTTACAAAATGGAAAACTCCCCACTGATCATTTTCTGAAGAATATCATAATGGTTACTTATGGGGAAAGTAAGACAGACAATGAGGCAGGAATTTGTAGGGCAAATGTGAAATCCAGACTGAGGCTGGTATTCTGGGATCTCCGAAATGTGATTGCTAGGCATATGAATAACTACTTTGATATCTTTGTTTATATATTGTCATCAGCTTCAGACATTTGGTCAGTTTGTGTTCATTTTTTTAACCCTTTCTGAAAGATTGGTATGCATATTTACCAGTTTACCTGGAAATGTCAATTTGAACAATCTGCTTATTTTTCTCTGTCCTGAGTTTCTTGATTATCTATTATAATAAAAAGTGCTGTATGTATAAATGTTGCCTATGCTATAAGACAACATTGGGAGAGGGAATTTTTTGTTTTGTTGATTTAGCAAGGGGAAATAACACATAGCAATATGTGTCACTGAGCTTTTGAAAACATAGGGCTGCAAATGTGAAACTGCACAGTACATTTACACCACTGTAAGTACAAAATTATAACTTTGCTGCACAATATCATTGCCCAAGGTTGCTATTAGGGTATGTTACAATTAAGCAGAGAGCTTTAGAAGCTTAGTTGACTTGTTGTTTGACCTAGTAATAATAAGAAACCTGTGTGTGTATGTATGTGTGTGTGTATATGTGTATATATATATATATATATATATATCAAATTTCCAATTTCACTTGACTTGCAGGCCTTTAAGACATTTAAAAGAATGTTGATATATAGTCCTATACCATATTATTACCTACTTCAGAAGGCCGTAATTTATAGATGTTTAATTTTCTATTTTTTTAAATCAGTTTGAACTAGACTTATCTTTCAGCACCATAGCTGTTAGAGCTGCTTGCATTCCAAATTTTCAGGATTTGTCATTTTCCCTGTTCCTACTTCTCCTAATTTGAGAAAGCAATGCATGAAAAAACAGACTTGTCCTTTAACTTTGGTTAATCAGTCAACAATATTTTAAGGGCATCTACAGGACTTGAATAGGTTACCCCAATTTGAATACGTTTGATTGTATTATTGCAAGAAGATAACATTTTTATTCTATTCACAGTATTAATTGACTGCCATTATTTTGGCTGTTTGTGGAATCAATGACGTCAACACAGATCATGTACTGTGTGATGCTTATTAACACAGGATGGTCATAACTTATGAATTCTGAGTAATCAACGTTAAGTGTTTACAACTCAGGTTTGTACATGAACGTTTAATTTCTGACTTCATTGAAGACAGAGGTGTAGTGGTAGAAAAAAGGTACCGGAGTGGTCCCAATCGGAATCCGTGTAGTTAAAGAAGATGCAGTAACGCCCTCTTTCTATTTCACAGGATTTTATCAGTTATTTAGAAAATATATTATGTAGTGTCTTTGTTATTAAAAGGATTTAATTGAATAATCTGCTGTTGCAGACTTCTTAAACTGTCAAAGTAGAAACATATGTCTGCACAATCAAGGAAAGTGTTTTTCTTCCCATACCTGTGAACTCCAGATGTTTGTCCATGGACTCTCTGACTCCAGCTGCAGTGTTGTCATCTTTTCACTAAGTGACTCAGTTGTGCTTGATGACAAACTACGAGAACTTTTTTTCAACTTTTTTTTTTTGTTAAGAATCCTAATGAGATCGTTGTCCACTACTCGTTGACATTTTGGACCTGCAAGTAATTACCTGAAAGTAATAATCACCTCACACAAACTGCAGTATATTTTGGTATGGAACTACCAAGAAGCATTCCCCAATGTGTGAGATTGTGTTGTTCATTGCACAGGTACTCTTTGTAACTAAATTCAACATGTAAAATACATTTATTAATCGTTTGTAATATTTAGAATTGAGAAACCTATTGAAAAAGTGCTCCGCCCTGCTCCAGCTCCACTACAGCCCGGATTAAAAATAAATTAAAATATGTTGAGTATACTGTATGTATTTTCTCACAGATACCATTAATTTTGGTTAGGAATCCAGTTAACAAGCAAAATATACAGAGCGGTTTGCTTCAGATGTTGCTTGAACGAAGGCGATTGATGTCTGCTTGTGATCCAGCTTGGTTCGTTATGCAGTTAGGTAGTGATAGCGAAAGGTTGTTAACCTCTCTGGAAAATGTATTTACTTTTTGTGGTTGTACAGTGACATTTCCTTATTGTTTACACTCTTCAATGCAGATGACGATGGATGAAAAATATGTGAACAACATCTGGGATCTTCTGAAGAATGCCATTCAGGAGATACAGCGGAAGAACAACAGTGGACTCAGCTTTGAGGAATTGTATAGGAACGCATACACCATGGTGTTACACAAACATGGGGAAAAGCTGTACACGGGCCTCAGAGAAGTCGTCACAGAGCATCTAATAAACAAAGTAGGAGAAAATCTATTGATAATTGATGACCAAGTCTGACTATGTAATGTTGTCTCAATAAAGCACAGAGTCCCTGGTTTTATTTACTTCAGATGTAGAATATGCAATATTTTGTTTAGGTTTCTTTAGCTTCTGATGCATGGGTCTCACGCACACTATATATAATGTTTTTTTTGTAAGGTTTGGTGTGCACGTTTCAAACATCCTGCTATGCATTGGTGTGGAATTAATAGACATTTTCAGAGAATAAAATGGTTCAGAACATGTGAAGGTAACATGTATTTATTTTTCCCCTCCCTCAAAGCACCGTTCAGGATACGTCTGTCTTGAAATCATGCATACTGGATTAAAGACTGTGAAACTCTGGCTCAGGCAGCTGAGCAGAATCAATCCAAAGTTACTTGTTGAGTGTTGATATGCAGTTAGGGGAGCTTTATATGAAACATGAAAAGTGAAAGAAACTCAAGGTATAAGGATTCGTTGTCAGAGCTGATAGAAAAAAAGTCCAATGGAAAACCATTGTCAGATAAAATAATTTCCAGTAGATTATGATGGATTAATTACCAGTAAAGTAGCATGTTGTAGTGTTAGTGTCATTGTGCCTTTCCATATAGCATACCAAATAAGATTGCTTTACTGTTCAGAAGTGTTTCCGATTTTGAACGTTTTTTTTTTTTTTTTTTTATTCTGGTTGAATCTTGACATTTCAAGACTAATTAATCTTGATAAGTGAAGTACTGAGGACAAAAATGTTGTCAAACTGCTGTTTTATATCAAACTGATAATTGAAGCTGCAGCATGGACATCAGTTCTTTGAATGCAAAATCATTAAATGTAAAATTAATGATCCTGTCCTGCAGAGGCTTACCTTTTTCCCAGACAGAGCACTGAGCACGAATCAATACATGCTGCTTGCTTTGTGCACAAATCATATTTTACATTGAATTTATAGGTGGAAGACTTGACAGATTTGTTATCCGAATGAGGTTTATTTTGATTATTTCATGAGTTTTGCTCAGGCCTAAATGTTGTTCATTTTAATCGATTTTCCTTTGCTTAGGTTATTATTATTAATAATAATAATAATAATATTATTATTTATTTCTTAGCAGATGACCTTGTCCAGGGCGACAGGTTAATGGTAACTACAAATTAATGAGCCTAGCTAGGCTTGCATTGGTAATTGGATATTTGTGAAACACATACTGATGTTGGAGAGTGAAGCTTTTAGGGAATAAGATATTTTAGGGATAAGGAATTGTGAGATGCATCTCTGTCCTGGAGTTCAAGGAGACCACTGCTAACTGAACAAGTAACCTGATTTCCCATGTTCCTTGGTATGTTGCTATACACTGGTGGACATTCAATGTTTCCATTCATTGTTTGTTAGTTTTACATGGCTGTAAAAGGAACCTATTGGGTTATAGTTTTCCAATATCCATTTTATGATTATTATTTGAGAAATTGCTGAACTTGTGGGAAATGTATTTTGTGGATTAGAAACTGATTATGAATAGCAATGATTTCTATGTATGAGGTAATGTACATCTATCAGTGTGTGAAAGAGGTTAGAGAATCTGTCATGTTTGCTTTTCAGTCTGTCAAGAGCATGACTGTACTAATTAACACTTCAGTTTATTGTCATAAAACCTTCATGTTTGATTTCAGTGTGAAATTGTTTACAAAACTGCAGGAATGAAACTGAATATCCTTCCCTCAGTTAAATTAAAGATAGGGGAAACTAATTATGTGTGAGCATGTCAGTAAGAATACAATTGCAAAGGAAAGTATTCAGGGTGGAAGTTAATCTTGTATCTGTGAATGCATTATCCGGAAAGTTGCTAATATACACTTATTTTTTCCACAGGTTCGAGAAGATGTCCTAAATTCATTAAATAATAATTTTTTGCAAACATTAAACCAAGCTTGGAATGACCATCAGACAGCTATGGTTATGATCAGAGACATCTTGATGTACATGGTAGGCTACTGGCTATGTTTTCTAAGTTATGTTTAAAGTCTAACTTGCACTGAATTGATTTAAGGGTACTATATATATATATATATATATATATATATATATATATATATATATATATATATATATATATATTTTACAGAGAATTGCTGAAATATTACCCAAGTTATACCGGGGAACTTTGAACTGTGGTCTCACACTGATATCTTCATTATGTATGCAAAGATTTCTATAAATCACTTATTGAGACAAAGAGCCACTGTTGTGGATTAACACTAGCAATAGTGAGGCATGGCACTGTTAGCTAAACATTTAACCTAGTGCCATTGAGACAAAACACTCCCACTTATTTAAATATTTAATATTTGCCGTTTTTTTTTCTCTCCTGTTGGCTCCTGCCTCAGAATTGAATATGGAGTAAGGCTTTATATGATCAACATTCTGACGTATGCTTTCAAACCCTTTCTGAACATGAATGTTTTCTTTTTGGTTGCTTATGCAGTATTTTATTGGACTTAAAGGATCTACCTCTTTTTATTATGTTTTTCTACAGGTTGGAATGAAGAAAAATACATTGGTTTAGAAATACCATTTTCTTGTTAGGGAAATAATGAAACATTATTTTCAGTCACTTAATTTTGGGAACAGATTTGTAATTAGAACATTTAACACTGGAGGCCATTTTTCCCACAAAATTTGACGGAAGACATTGATCAAAGTTATATGAACGTGTCCATTGTAGGCAGATTAGTACCATCTAGATTTGTGATAACAGCATTTCTGATTGTCCTCCTCTGTCCCATTAGGACCGTGTATATGTACAGCAGAACAATGTGGAGAATGTCTACAATCTGGGGTTAATAATTTTCAGAGATCAGGTTGTACGCTATGGGTGTATCAGAGATCATCTCCGACAGACACTTCTGGACATGATTGCAAGAGAGAGGAAGGGAGAGGTGGTAGACAGGTATGTCCAAAACAGCTTTTTTATCTTACCTGCAATTTTCACCACTTATGACAGTATTGAAGTCATGGGCAATGCCTGGCTTGAGTCTTGGCCACTGGGGCAGAATTAACCTGCACTTTACAGCAAAAGTTATCATTGAGAGATTTTTTGGGACCATGGGAATAAAGACCGGATATCAGTATTGTGATGCTTCCAGTACTTTGGGTGGCTCCTTAAGTTAAAGGAAGTAAATCTACTTTTTTTGTTTTGCAAAATAGGGTCTATTTAGTAAATTGACTGACGTATGTCGTATAATGTACGTATGTAATAGAATATCAAAAGTTGAGTTGTCATGCATGCAACAATTTTTTAAGCCTTAATCCATTCAAGCAGTGTGGTTGCAACTTTTAGGTTCCATATTTCACAGGGAGAATATCATTGCACATTTATTAGCAGGCTGCATTTAACTGTTATTCTGCATTAAATAGTTTTATAGTTTGTGCAGTTACAAACATGAATTTGTGTTTGCATTGTGATTCCTTTGTTCCTCCTCCATGTTAATGTTGAGAACTTCGTACAGGTGAAATACATAACCTATATTGAATTTAATCTTTTGTGTTTTCCCAGGGGAGCAATCCGGAATGCTTGCCAGATGCTAATGATTTTAGGCCTTGAAGGAAGATCAGTTTACGAAGAAGATTTTGAAGCTCCATTTTTAGAAATGTCTGCAGAATTTTTCCAGGTTTGTTATTGAAATAATGCATATTTAACCTCCTTGTCATCTATCAGGTGCATTTACACTGCCATTTCTGCCACTGCCATTTCCGGATCAAATGTATCGGAACATTTGATCACGATCAGTGGTGTTGCGTTTACACTGCCGTTCGATCAGGATCAACTTTCACCCGCTACAGGGGTCTTCACATGCGCACTGGCACACAAGTCCAAACTTCATTATATGCATATATTAAATTAGTCTTTTATAATACGGCTATATCAAAAACTGTCATTTTATCATGTTGAGAACGGTGTATCTTTCTAAACCAAAGCATTGAAAATGAAAAATACAATTATATATTTTTGATAACATATCATAACAAGCCATTTAGTGTTAGTTTTAACAGTATTTTATTTATAATATGGGCAGTATGGACATGTTCTCCTATCTGCCCCACTGATGTGAAGGCTGTTCGTCTGCCCCTCTGTCTCTAAAACGCACACCGCCGCAGTGCATGCCGGAACTTTAGCCGGTCGGGCGTTTACACTGCCAGGATCAAATGCTGCCGAAACATTTGATCAGGATCAGACATGTTCGTGTAAATGCGCCTGTTGTCTAACAACAATCTATGTGCAAATTCATCTTCTCGACATTGTGATTTAATGTATGTTGTTTACTTTCAGATGGAAAGTCAGAAGTTTTTAGCTGAAAACAGTGCAAGTGTGTACATTAAAAAAGTAGAGGCTAGAATTAATGAAGAAATCGAACGAGTGATGCACTGCCTTGACAAATCAACAGAAGAGCCCATTGTAAAAGTAGTTGAGAGGGAACTCATTTCCAAGCACATGAAGACTATTGTGGAAATGGAAAACTCTGGTCTTGTACATATGCTGAAAAATGGAAAGACAGAAGGTAGTTGATGTATATTTTTAAAAAAACTGTTATATAATCATTCTGCAAGAAGATTTTGAAATTGACCTGTTTAAGGATTTCTATTTCTCCAGCAATGTTGCTCATTTGAAATTAGAAGAACTCTTCTCACTAATTAAAGTCCCCTAATCTTTTTTCGCATGACAGTTTGATTAACCTACATAGATTAATAATCGTTCATGCTTAGGCAAGTTATTGAGGCCACAGTCTAGTGCTTTCTCTAGGCACTGACAAAGGCTTACAGTAGTGTCCCACTTCAATTTGTGAAGTTTAAATTGGAAGAGTGAATTTGCTAGTTTACTTTTTCTTGGTGCTGTCATTCATAGTTCATTGCTTTTGCCTGTGATTACTTTATTTTACAAATACTGACTATTCCAACAGGCATAATAGTAATAAAAACCACGTGCAGCAAACTGAATCAAAGGTTTTAATGTTAAAGTAATTTGACGTTTGTATTTGTGCTCAGATCTGGCCTGTATGTACAAGCTCTTTAGCCGAGTGCCAAATGGCTTGAAGACGATGTGTGAGTGCATGAGCTCATACCTGCGGGAGCAGGGCAAAGCACTGGTGTCAGAGGAAGGAGAGGGGAAGAACCCAGTGGATTACATCCAGGTAACACAGGAGTTTGCTTTAACATTCACTTTTTCATTATTGAAGGGTTGGAGCCTGGACTGTGTTAATCAACTTGTCTTCGTAGTCTTTGATTTCCAGATATTACAGGGAGTTCCTAACCTTGTTAAAAAATCTTAAGTTAGTACCTCTGTTGTATTTTAATGTATTCTTTCTGTATTATTAGGGACTTCTGGATCTTAAGAGCCGGTTTGATCGTTTCCTGCAAGAGTCCTTCAATAACGATCGGCTCTTCAAACAGACAATTGCTGGAGACTTTGAGTATTTCCTGAATCTCAACTCCAGGTCACCAGAGTATCTCTCTTTATTTATTGATGATAAACTGAAAAAAGGTGTTAAAGGAGTAAGTATGCTATCCTAGAAGGAAATAAAAGTAGAATCGCAGCATTATTATTCTTTTACTATTTCTAATTGAAATAAAATGTTATTGAGATATGAGTCTTTAAAAAGTGTTTATGTATGCATGCATGTGTGTATATATGTCAAGTATGTATGTATATGTGTGTGTGTGTGTGTGTGTGTGTGTATATATATAAAAACAACTGATAAAATGCTATAATGAGCCCGTCAGCAACTCTTACTTACAGAATAACTATTGTACACTATTTGTTTGTGGTGTCACATTTCTGTGAGTTTGTGTATGTAACCAATATTACAACATTATCTTTGTTTAGCTGACAGAACAGGAGGTGGAAACAATCCTGGACAAAGCAATGGTTCTCTTCCGATTCATGCAGGAGAAAGATGTGTTTGAACGCTATTACAAACAGCACTTGGCCAGGAGACTGCTCACAAACAAAAGTGTTTCTGATGATTCGGAGAAGAACATGATCTCAAAACTCAAGGTGAGAACTGGACTTCGAAATGCATACGACAGGACTTTTGACAGCTGAACTCATTTGACAACATGCCTCACAAAATGGAAGGAAACTTGTCAATAGTTTGTTGTATTTTCCAGGTGTATATTGATAGGGAATGTATGCTATATATGTGGAAACCTGGAGAAAGAGCTGTGCAGTTTACACTGCAGTGTGTCCAGACTTTAGAGCACTGTGATCAATTAACTTTAATGCTATTGTTTAAGAATTCTGCTTAATTTCGAATTTACGCTTGGTTGTTTTTATCAGACTGAGTGTGGCTGTCAGTTCACGTCCAAACTGGAAGGAATGTTCAGGGACATGAGCATCTCAAACACAACGATGGATGAGTTTCGGCAACATTTGCAGTCTACAGGGGTAAGAGAAGCAAACTGTATTTATATAAATGCTAATGCAACATTGATAAAGTTCAGTTTCACACTTTAGTGAAAAACGTTTTCTGATTATTCCCCCCCCCCCCCCCCCCCCCCAGGTGTCTTTAGGTGGTGTCGACTTAACTGTAAGAGTACTCACAACAGGCTACTGGCCAACACAGTCTGCAACACCAAAATGTAACATCCCCCCAGCACCCAGACATGCTTTTGAAGTATTTAGAAGGTATTTGTTTATTCATTCTGTATGTCTGTTTCATGATTTTCTGCCCACTGTATTGATTTATGATGTAATGGGGAATATACCTCTGTATTTAACTTAGTATGCTTTTTTTAATGTGTTTACGTACTAATGCAGTGATGTAAATATTTTTCTTCTTCAATGTAATCACTACATTATCAATATTTTAATTCCAGTATCGTCTTGCTAAACATATTTAGTTGGAACCATAAAGCATTGCAAAGTAATGTACTTGTTTTCTTTAAACCAGGTTTTATTTGGCGAAACATAGTGGCAGACAGCTTACACTCCAACATCATATGGGCTCTGCAGACTTAAATGCCACTTTTTATGGCCCTATTAAAAAGGTAATCTTTCAACTCATAACAAATAAATTACACAAAATAATGAAATCCTTTGGTTAATTAGAGTGAGTTTATCCTTCCCAGGATTTTACCATTGCCACATGTAATATATTGAATTTTAAATAGATTTTTGATTTTGTTTGGGGAAATTAATTGTACAGGTGATTTGGCAAAGTGTAAATTATTTTAATAGGAGGTAACCGTGCTGCATAGAGACAAACTGCCTTGTGGAGAATTTAATGCATTTAATTTGTCCTAGGAGGATGGTTCAGAGGTTGGAGTAGGAGGAGCACAAGTTACAGGCTCGAATACCAGAAAGCACATACTACAGGTTTCAACGTTCCAGATGACAATATTGATGCTCTTCAATAACAGAGAAAAGTACACATTTGAGGTAGGCCTGCTCCTCTTGCGTTTTAAGACCAAGTTTACTAATCAGTATTACTGGTGAATTGTTATACTATATTTGTTTTGTGAGAACAAATATAGATGCTGAAAAGGTACATTTTATATATCCCACAGTTCGCTATATATATAATATAATTGCATGCTAGATAGCACTACCATACAACTGTAAATCCCCATGTAATGGAAACTGTAACCAGGGACAAATTACATGTAAATTGTTTTATCAGTACAAATGACAAGTAGATCTTGACATGGGCTATAGACAGAACCTTGACCAGCAGCTTTAATCTGTTTGAGTGCATATGTGTCTGCTTATTTTTGTCTGATATATATTATAATAGGCACAATAAATTTCTTATTTTATGTTGGTAATTTTCAGGAAATCCAACAGGAAACAGATATTCCAGAGAGAGAGCTTGTTCGAGCTCTTCAGTCACTGGCATGTGGAAAGCCAACGCAGAGGGTCCTTACAAAAGAGCCCAAATCAAAGGAAATTGAGAACGGGCATGTGTTTACAGTCAACGATCAGTTTACTTCAAAATTGCACAGAGTAAAGATTCAAACAGGTGTGTGCAATGATCTTAAATACATTTTAGGATGTCAATATTGATGAGAAAAACACCTAGGCTGAGATTAAATGAAAACATTGACCCACCCGCTAATAGAAAACTACAGAACTGTACTTCAATTTTACTAACATGCCACTTTCTTCTACTCAGAAATGTAACCGCTATGATGTACAGTTTTTTAGTTTGCTATTAGCAGGTGAGTCAAATGTTTTATTTAATCCGGCTCCTAGTCTTAATGAACTGGATCATTGCTAGTCTTGGACTACCCTAGATATAATTTGGGGTAGCACAAGACTAGTGCTGATTGGGTCTGTGAAACCAGTATACATATCTTCAACATAATCTAGTTGGGTATCATGTTCTGTGCTTTCAGAAGATTGCTTTATTAGTCAATTAAAAGTAGGTTGCTGGGTACAACTGGAAACAGTTGAGTTTAGTTCTTGTAGGCAATTCAATTGGTTTAGAGGAAGCTATTGAATTGTTCAAGTGCATGTGTGGCTTAAATATTCAGTCAATATATAGTTAATATAGGATAGGGATATCATGGTACAAAATGAAAACAAAAGGTTGACAACTGCATAATGCTAGTAATTCAGTAATCATACTCTGTTTTCATGATAGCTAACCATGCTATTCACCATTGGTTTTGGTCTTTCTATTTTTATATATTTTTTCCCCTTCCCTCCCATCTAGTTGCTGCCAAACAAGGGGAATCAGACCCAGAAAGAAAAGAAACGCGGCAGAAGGTAGACGATGACCGAAAGCATGAGATTGAAGCTGCCATTGTACGCATCATGAAGTCCAGAAAGAAAATGCAGCACAATGTGCTTGTAGCAGAGGTGAGTGATATAAGAAGTGCATAAACCTTTTTAATTGGGACTGCAACCTGTTCAACACCTTAATGGAAAATGATGAATGAAATACATACAATAATAATAACATACCAAGGGACTTGATCATGTTTGTTGGTTTTTTGTGATGGCATATCCAATATTAGTTATTTTATATTTGTATGTGGTCATCAACTTAAACCATTTTTTAATTTTCCAGGTGACTCAACAGCTGAGGGCACGTTTCTTACCAAGTCCAGTTGTCATTAAAAAACGAATTGAAGGACTTATTGAGAGAGAATACTTGGCACGAACACCGGAGGATCGTAAAGTATATACTTATGTAGCATAAAGTGCGTTCAGTGAAACACGGAGAGAAATGTTGGACTATGTTTTCGCATGAACTGGGAAGTTCCTTTTAATTATAAATATGGGAAGATGACTTCTCCTCCATTTAAAAAAAAAAACGAAATAAAAATCCAGTAAATGTTCTAGATTTAAATCTGGCCTTTATTCCCTGTGAGAATTTTCAACAGCAATGGATCCAGCTTCAGGCTTTTCACCGTTTTACCCTTGTAGACATCAAGAATTCCTTGGGAAAATGTGAATGCACTGCATTTTGTTTTCAATACTGTAAAAACAAGAAAATAATAAAAAAAAATGAATAAAAAAAATTAGCAAACTTGGATTGCTATTAATACAAATAAAATAATTGTTGACATTTCTTTCCCCAGTTTTTAATGTTGATGTAAATGTGTTTTTCTTAGTGTTTCGTAGCACCTTGCTGCTTGTACAGGTTTGTCAGACACAATGGAAGATAAATTGTGCTTCAAGGGTTTTGATCCAGATGAATATATTTAAAAAGAAAGGGGGTGGGAGGGGACTTTACTGATTTGCAGAAGGCAAGGGAACTGCTTTGTAGCATGCTCTATTTTATTAATTGGAGTAATTCACACTAGCTCTATGCGTCTTTTGGTGGGGCCTATTGTGAAATCAGTTATCAGCCCAATAAATATTGCTTGTTCCTTTTGATATTAGGTTCTTCCAAATGCAGTTCACCATGGGTTCGGTTTTTTCTGACATTTTAAAAGGAACCAAATTAACACAATGTTTTAATGTGTATAAATTTGTAAAATAATTGTTATTGTACTCACTGCCGAAGTGGATTGTACAGGGCCTTGTTTTCATCGCATTAAATGTAGAAAAAGGAAATTAATTAAATGGCTTTACTGTTTTTTTTTTTTTAATTAACACATTTGGTAATAACTGCAAATCAAACTTGATTATATTTTGGTACTGAAAAATAAAGTAACCAGAGGTAGATGCATCTCATAAACCACTTTCAATTAGTAATTTGGGGTTTGTAAGAGCAACTAGTGCGGAACTGGTGTTAAAACTACAATTGGATATTTGTTTCCTTCTCAGACTGAACAAAAATGTTTTTCCCCCTCACAAATGCAATGACTGTGACAGGTTTTTAGTTTGTAAAGTAATGCAGAAAAATGTGTATTGTATTGACCACCTGTTTATTTTACAACATCAGTCTTTAAATTGGGCGTTGCTGAGGTTTTTCTATTTAGTGTCTTGGAAATTGAGGGATATTTATGGCATGCCGTTGTGACATTTAATCCATAATTTCTGATATCAAGAATTACATTTTTTTTTTTTTAGATCAAGAATTACATTTCTGATATCCAAAATACAATTTCTGATATCAAGAATGATCTGGTATTTTTGATATCAACAATTGTATTTTGGATATCGAATTTAATTCTTGATATCAAAAATGCATACTAATTAGCATCCGTTGACTTGTAACTTAACCCTTTACACTCCGCCCCATTATTTTCAGATCATTATAAATTCATGTATCAAATACGAAGCGGTGTCTGACTCGTATGTAGGGTCTTGCTGGCCTGAGCTCCAGGCTGGCGCAATCGGCCATTTGTCACAGTGTACAGGACTGATGCATCTGCTCGAGTCTGTGTTTGTACTGTCAGACGATCAGCCCTTCAGGCCATAACTTGTTCTTTCATTTGATATACGATAAATGCATACGGTACAAACTATCAAGGAAAAGAAAAAACACTTATAAGTAAGTGTGCGGGTATTCTTTTCTTTTTATTTGATAGGATCTTTTTCGATACCCAGCACCTTTTAAGATATTGATGTGCGTGTGTAATCTTTTTTCTACTATCCAGGAGAAACGCACAAATAAACTGGCAACAGTGCCGAGTGTGTTTACAGTGAACAGGCAGTGTCACACATTAAACAATGACAGGATGCCAGTCTGAGAGATCAAGTACTCACATCTACTGGGGACTTTTCCCAAGCAGGGCAGTGAATATAACACGGAAAGCAGCCGAAACCAGATGCTAATTAGTATGCATTTTTGATATCCAAAATACAATTTCTGATATCAACAATTGGCAGTTAATTCTTGATATCAGCAATTGTATTCTTGATATCATCAATTATGGATTAAATGTCTTGCCATAGATATTCTGAGATAGTTACATCACAAATCTATGCTGCCACTTCTGCTACAAACCTAATGCCTTACTTTGAAACTTGTAAGGAGACACTTAAGATTAATATCTATTCATGCATGGTTCCACCTTTGTAATTAAACCCATCCACAGCTCTCAATTGACTTAAATATGTCATTAAATATTGTTATGTATACTTAATTGTATTTTTCCAGAGGGATAAATACTGATTTTAGTCTAGAGAAAGGGGTTTGCGCCTTGTTTTGACTCCTTTCAGTCAACTGACATTTTTGAATCTCCTCTGAATTGGTGATCCACAAGCTGGAAAGGTGTAAAAACGACTGAAGGAAATTAACCACACAATAACAGTTTCAAATGAAGCTTGTTGGGGGGTGTTATTCAGAGTTGTTTCTGCTTGGAAGATTCCCCTTGTTTTGCAGTAAAATACATTTCTGAACGGACAGCTTTGTGTGAAGTGATCTCAATGTCCAGTCAGGAGTTTGCACATTAAAGATAAAGGTGAGCCACCTGGGAGCTCACAGCCCATTATCTGAGTTATGCAAGTGTGAGAAGTGAGGCTGTTCGTTCTTTTTGCTGAGGCACTGCAACTTTTTTTGATGCAAGCCAAAACTATTAAAAATAAGTTGTGTGTGCTCAAATCGGTGTTCTTGATCAGAGGAATCACACGCATGTAACCAGACAGTGCTACGCTGCCTATTCTGTATCCCCTATATACGTGTAGCTTCAGTCATTGAAAGAAGCAATGCATCCACCCCGAAGAAAACTAAAACAACAACGCAGTATTATGCAGACGTATTTCTAAAGCCAGTGCATGTTGGCCGGCTCCAGAAAGGAGGTGGGCCCTGCGCATAACGTGCACAATCCATACGACACCCCCAGTCAAACGCAGTGCATGGGCACCGTCAGTAAATTCGCTGCAAAGCCACTAACCCCGTCTCACTCTGCCATCGGGCGCACATGTATGACCGCTGGCTGGTAGGGTGTTTTCTCCCTAGCTTGCAGGGCCAGTCCCGTTTCCCGTCCCCGTCCCCCGCTCCCCGCAGGGCAGGCCGGAGCGGCTCGGCGGAAACCGGGACAGCAGTCCATTTCGCCCGAGTCGGTGACGTCACGGCGTGGCGATTCCCCTTCCCGGAGAAAGAGCGGAGCAGCGTTTCCATCTGCCCGCCTGCGAGGACCATGTCTTCCGGCGAGTGACTTTGATACGAGACCCCGAGAGGCCTTTGTAAGAGCATGCTGCGGAAGGGAGCTCGGCTGCGGCCCGGGATGGATGAGGAATGCGCGGACTCCGGAGCAGAGACTGCCGAGTAGGTGAAGTCGGGGCTCGGGTTTGTTTGGCGGTATCTAGGCGTGCTCTATTGTGTCGTGTAGTAACTAAAACAAGCACAAGTGAGCGCAGCCAGGCCAGCACACGTTTAATTGCAGCTTTCCTAAAGGATGTAGCCTCTTTGGAAACTATCTCGCATAACTGTGCCCATTTGTACGGCTGTGTTGTGCTGTTCCTTAAAAACAAAGATGCACAAAAGTCTTGAACGTGAACCAAAAAGTGATGCTTTATTGATTGCACTCGCATCTGCGTTTATTTAACGCAAACGCATAACAGGTGTGTTTTCTTCCTGGGAAAGGAAAGGGTTCTGGGTAACCGTTGTATCACATTTCCTAAAGCAAGTCGCATTACAGTGGATTGGGATGTATGGGAAGTAGTAGATCGCATGTCCTGAAAGACCTCGTTTGGGTCGGAGCATGTGCTTGAAATGCACCAAACAGCCTTTCTGCGTTAAATGCTGCGACTGATCTTTCAAATCAAAGGATTAAGAAGATTGCAGTTTTGTCTTTGTTAAGAAAGCTGTCCACATCATTTACTTTCTCGCTACACTTTGGGTGACATTAAACAGACTGGCCTGCAAAGTGCAAACAGGGGTTGTCTTGGTAGTCTGAGCTATGTAACACCTCTGAAAGCTGGAGGCTTTATAAAGAAGGAGAACTGTGCCCCCAACTGCTTTTCCTTGCTTGATATTTTAAGGTGACGCCCCAACAAATGTGCTTTATTTAAACAGCACAGGTCTAATCTATGCCAGGGACAGGGCTGGAGAGGGTCTATGTTTTCTATGTTTAGAAAATGGTAGGTGCACAATCTAGAACATCTAGGTACAGTAGTTTGATTAGTGCATCATTGAACATCACAAGCTGAACAAAAATAAATACCCTATGCAGCAGAACATTCATTGTTTGCAGAATAGCTGCCGAAATACTTTTTCACAGTTTTAAAGCAAGAAGCATCAAACACATGAAACATAGAGCTGCAACCTGACTATGTGTTCTACAATGAATACATATACAAAACTAACATAGATAGGCAGTACACCATCAAGACAAAAGGCTTCATAGAAATAAACCGTTAGAGTGTAGAACTGGAGCCATTGATGTTATAATGTATTACTGACCAACAGTATTCTGAAGACTCCATTACAATCTCCCTCCAAAGCTTTTCAGAAAGTGATGTATACATGGAGAACATGGTATGTGATGTGAAACAAACTGCAAGAAGTTTATTATTCAATAAAGTTTTATAGTAGTGTGCTGTGGGGGTCTTGGGATTTCAACCAGCTGTTCCTCATTGGAGCTGGCGGTTGGAGCCTGAATTGCAGTTTTCAACTTCAAACACTTCATTACACCTGAACCGAGTTAATTGAGTGAATGCTAATCTCAGGACTGCAGGAATGGTATGAATGTTGTGGAAAGGCTTGGCTTTAGAAATCTCCGTCTTATATCCTGTCAGGCCAGCTTGTAGTGTCTGAATGTTATAGTTTTGTTTTTTCCCCTTTCCGGTTTTACTAAGTAACTATTATTATTATCAATAATTGAGGCTTTATTTTGTTCCTAGATCTGACTGCAGTAAAATGTCTTCAGCAAGCAGTAAGTACAGTTTTGTTTGTTATTTTGCTATTTATGTAATGCTAGATTGTAGTTGTTCAAGTTACCCATATTTTTGTAGTATTGTGAAGTCAATAATAAAATAAAAATCTTCTTAATCTTTTTTTTTTTTTTTTAATTCAAACTTATTTGCTGGCTGTCTAATTATTAGCGTTTATCATGAATGAGACTTATTCAGCATGATTTTCAAAAGTTAAGTGTTTTTAAGTGATTTTGTGTAAGTGACCAAATCACTTACTTGATATAAAGTTGCAGAAAGTGGATACAGGATTTCATATAACCCTCTTGAAAGGACTTTATTCATTGATCAGAATGAAATTGTGGACGTTACTTGGCAGTCGGACTCTTTGCCTCTCCTTACTGGTCTGATTCGTTTTTGTTGTACCACAGGATTGCGGTCTCACACTGTAGCACTTTTGAAATGAGTGATAAAAACCTTTCCTACATTAAGTCATGTGGTTAAAATGTAGTCGTTGAAAGTGCTGAAATCATTTAAGTGAGACTGTTTGCTTTTTAGATTTTGTTTATTTACAAGTCTTCTAACATGTCTCTCTCTACATTGAAAGGTGACTTCATTGTTGTTCAGAGCCGGGATGTGCTGCTGATGACCATGCACCTTCTGTCCAACCCGGGGGAGTCGTTCCTTCTGCAGCAGACCCTCGATAGTCTCCTCAAGTGGGTCAGCCCAGGGCTCCATCTCTTCCATGTGTCCGAACGCGCGGCTCCGGTCAAGGACTTGGAGAGGCACCACCGGAAGAAGGGCCCTGTATACCCCTCCCTGTCCGTTGTTCTGTTCCTCCACGAGGACTATGGGGAGGAGCGCATCTTGCAGGTGCAGGACTTCTTCCAGCACCCGCCCTGGCAGTACCACCACAGCGAGAGCTCCGGCGGCAAGATCCTACCTTACCTCCTCTCCAGCCAGGACTTCTACAGCCTGGACTCCAGCATGCCCGTGTGGGCTGTACGACCCGTCCACTACGGCAGCGAGATTCTGCGTGTGACGCTGTACTCCAGCTATGACAACTTCGAGGACACGGTGAGGCTGTACGAGACCATCCTGCAGAAGGAGGCCGCCTCGCAGAAGAGTGGGTTCTGTTGCTTCACCCTGCACTCCGACCAGACGGTGAGCGTCCAGCTGGCTCTCAAGCAGCTTTCCCTGGGAGTGTCCGTCGACCTGAAGGAGTCGGCGGTGCTGCAGTTCAGAGTGCGAGAGATCGGCCAGCTCGTGCCCCTACTCCCCAACCCCTGCGTTCCCATCAGCAGCACCAGATGGCAGACCGAGGATTACGATGGGAATAAGATTCTCTTTCAGGTGCTGTCCTTCTGCATTCTGCAGCCTGTCCTGTCTTCAGGGAAGAGGGTGTAAATATTGCACCCTGTTTTATAGCCTTTGGTCCAACTTCTCAGAACTACAGGAGGAGAATTTAATCTTGTTGTCCTCCACTGTAAAAGCAATATATATTAAGTTAAACAAAGTGTTTTTTTACTCAAACATTAACTGTTTTAATCCAGGTTTTCTTTGAGGGAAAAGAATAGTGCTGTGTACAAACAGAAATGGAAGTGAAAATGGCTTTGTAGTTTATCCATAATTTAGTCAACATTTTTTTTTTTGTAGAACAGCATTCCAGACACATTTTCATATTTGAAATTTTGACATTAAGCACAGCAAAGAACCCCATGTTTATTACTTTATTGAAGTGTAATTAGGCACTAGGTTAGATCACAAGAGGATGATGATGCATAAAATGCAGAAATTACACTCAGTGTTAAGTTTTTCTAGGGGAAAGAATAGAGAAGGAAGAAAAAGTCTATGGGAACAAAACCGTATTTGTGAGAAACTACTAACTCGCAGCATGTGATAGTGAACGTGGTTGCAAAGCCTTCAGGTTCCTAAAAGAAATAAGTTAAAAAAATAAATAAATATGGACATCACATGCAACATTGCATTTTAAGTAGGAAATAATTATAATTTAGTAAGGGAGGCAGATGAACTAAAGCTAACTCTGTAATCCAGTCTTTCTCATGCATATTTCCAGTGTGCCTGGCATGTGGTATGGAGCCACGGTGGTTGTTTAGCCCAAACGAGCTGCCACATTGGGAAACAAGCCACGCCACATTGGATAGGGTACTCCATAATTTTCTTTTAAGAAAATCTCAACTGCTGAGAATTCCATCTAAATGCAAGCTTAGGCCAAACGGTGAATATACGTGTTTCTCTGGGTTTGCCCAGTCAGTGTATTTACCTCAAAACTATTTATTTTCAAAGTTAAATACTGAACTAAAGGAAGGCGGAGTCCCACCAGCTTCTCTATACTGTGAATGTTTTATAGTATTAACTGCTAGAAAGTAATGCTTGCTAGAATGAAAACTTGATATTTGTAAATGTAGGCCTTTTTTTTTTTTTAGAATATTAAACTTGGTATATCTAAGAATTTGTTGATCTTGTCAATCTAAAGCTTTTCAACTGATTCAGAAGTGCCTCAATGAATGGCTGTTTGGAATCTGCATTGTTCCAGTATTTTATTTTATTCCAGTACTTCTACAGTCATAGCGGACGTTTTTTCAGCAGTGTGGATCTTGGCATTTTGTACAGCTGATTTGGAATGAAGAGACCCACTCATTATTCATAATGTATCCCTTACAGTCTGTCAGTCTGATTCTTATGCTGAAAGCAGGAAAGTGTACAAGCAGTAAATGTCATGGTTTTTTTTTTTTATCCTGATGGGTTTCTGCAGGAAACTCATCTGTTTTAAATATTACATCTCTAAATGTTACAGCTGGCTTGTAACAACACAGATTCTACTTGCATTAATGTTTCACAGATTCGAAAATGACTGTGTAGGCAATTATATTAATCAATAAGCATTTCTCGTGTTTTTTCCTTCTTCACAGATTGCTTCTGAAGAATACAGATTAACATAAATGGCAAATTGTTGTAGAAAATCGAATTTATGATCTTTTACTTTAGGTTTCGCTTGATAAAAAACTGAAAATGTAATTGCTTATAAAGGTTTATTCAATTGCTAGTCAGAATTATAGCGTTGTTCTTTCCACACTTTGAATTGCTTGCATTATGGTTCTTTTTAAGCATTTGATCTAAAGACGGTCAGAATAGGCTAGTCTGTATAGACAGTTGGAACTCGTATCAAACATTAATAGGGAAATTACACGATCTCACAGGCTGTCTTTCTGTATTGCCAGGTTAACGTGCCCTTGCCGCCTCAGCATAAAATGAACTCTGCCTTTGAGGTGAACTGCCAACAAAGCTCAAGAAACCTGCTGAGGAATACTCTTCCCTGCACTCAGACTGTCCCCCCAAATAAATGGATGCCCAGTTCCAAAGAGCGAGGGGTGAGTAGCGCAAGGGCAGAGCAGAGACCTGGGAGGTCACCCGTCGGGCAGCAGAAAGCTGGCCTTGGTGGACTGTCTCCTAAAAATGAAAGCCAGTGCTCCGACAGCTGCTGCAGCACTCCAAAGAGCAGCTCTTGTTACTCATCCCAAAGAAGCAGCCCGGCCACACTGTCACGGTGTGACCTGTCTTACGAGGGGAGCAACACGCCCCCAGCACACTCCCACGGCGACCCGGCAGAACAGGAGCAGGCCGAGACCAATGTGGACACGGGGTTCGCAGTGCTGAATCTAGGAGCTCCTGACAGCCATGGCAAACGTATCTTCAATGGCTTAAGAAAAGACCTTTTCAACAGCCTGCTTGACACAAGGACACCAAACTGTGCATCAGCTGAACACATTAGTAAGAGATTGCCATTAAGTGCACCTTTGAGCAACTCCAGCATACAAAAATCATCTGCTTTAGGGTTTAAGAGAGAAGGCTGGGAAATACCAGAACACTGCTTGCCTCCCCTCCAAACAAAACCTCAGAATGTGCAGGAGGATGAATTTTTCATTTGAAGACCCAACATCTTGGATTCAACTGCTTCTATTTGCCCTTGTATGCACTGGTGAATTAAAATACATGTTTACATCAGTTCTTCTTAAAGACATGAAACCTGGAAACTTAATATATATTTTGTATTTCTCAAAAACGGCCCAATTTGTGTAGTTTTACAGAATCTTAAATTGAAATATGTATAACATATGCTTTTGCCAAACTGACATATTACAAGAAACCATTTGTATTTGTAGACTTTGTTACCAAGTGTCAGAATTTGTTTAAAAGCTTTAGATCAGAAATCTGATGTAAATGTCTTCAATGTCTATCAACTGTAAAACTATTTAAAGAATGTGTCGTGGGGTGAAAATAAAACTGAAATGATCATTACAAATGTGCAGTACAGTATTGTAATTACCACTCAAGATAGTAGTGGTAATCCTATAGTAATATTAATTTCCTTTACTCAAGGTCAGTGGTTTGCAACAAAGCATAGTATTTTTCTTAAGCACACATCAGAAGGCTTCTGTTGACTGGAGCCAATCGTTTTTAAGACGGAAACCATAATCTATATCATATGCATTTTTAAAGAAAGTGGAATAACAGATTAGATTTGATTCTCTAAATGCAGAGAGACGTTCCTTTACGTGGTATTTTTTGTCTTCTGTAATGCAAACATCCCCCTCCATTACAAATACAAATAGACATTTATTGCACAGATTAAATCGTCAGTATTTAAAACTGGTTTAATAGACACCATTGCATAAAATTAGAAACCTAATATAAAAATACTTTTGAACATGATTTCATTAGAGTATTTAAAGAACTCAATAGGAGTTATCAAACAAATATATTGTTTTAATTCACATATTAATTGAAATAAGCAGGTATTAAAACAGTTAAAAGACATTGAGGTACAGTTTGAGTAAATATGCTAAGCCTGTTATTTATAGGACCTGTAACCACATTTTGATCCAATTGAAATAAACATTTACTGTTGCACTAAGATCTTTATTCATCATTTGTGTCTTCTTTGAATAACTATGAAAGATAATCATTCTATATTAGAGGACGTTTTATCAGTTTAATTAGCCTATATAGTGCATTTGGGAGAAACCGTATGCTGTTGAAAGGAAATCTACCCATTTGCCACTTCTCACGGAAGTACACACGAGTATAATAACCGAACATTTTCTGTGTGTGTGAAAATATATCAAACTGAGACATGAGCTCATATTTCAGTAGTGAGGCACGCTGCTCCTGGCCGTGGAGTCGCTGCAGTGGATTGATTGGCTGACAGTCTAGAGCAGCTGACCTGTCACATGATAAGATCACTGTGTAGCATGTGATTGATTTTATTGCAAGATGGCTCAGAGGGAAGTGCATCAGTCAGGATGGGACTCAAAGCGGTGCGTTATTTTGCTGGGGGTGATCCTGGACTGTATTGCGCTTTCTTCGTGCCTCTTACCTTGTAGAGACTCATGATCTCTGGAGCAGTGTACTCTTTGGTCTGATTCAGGGGTCTGAACTTGATCTCTGCTGGAGGCTTGGCAGTATATGTGAAGGGCCCAGAAATGGTGTCCAGGTCATGAGTGCCTATGGCAACCAATGTTCTCTTCCTGGAAATAAATGATATACTTCATTATAATTTCAAAATATGAAGAGAAAGACCTAAAGATAAGAACATAAAAGTTTACAAACGAGAGGAGCCCATTCGACCCATCATGCTCGTTTGGTGTCCATTAATAACTAAGTGACCCAAGGATCCTATCCAGTCTATTTTGAAATGTTCCCAAATTTTCAGCTTCAACCACATCGCTGGGTAGTTTGTACCAGATTGTGACAACTCTCTGTGTAAAGAAGTGTCTCCTGTTTTCCATTTTGAATGCCTTGAAGCACAATTTCCAATTGTGTCCCAGGGATGCGTGTGTCCCTGCTGATCTGGAAAAGCTGCTCTGGTTTCATGATTTTGAAGACTTGGATCAAGTCCCCACGTAGTCTCCTCTGTTTCAGGTGAAAAGGTTCAGTTCCTCAGTCTCTCAGTAGGACGTTCCCTTCAGACCTGGAATAAGTCTGGTTGCTCTCCTCTGAACTGCCTCTAGAGCAGCGATATCTTTCTTGAAGTGTGGAGCCCAGAACTGTACACAGTATCCAGATGAGCTCCAACTAGTGCATTGTACATCTGAACATCACTGCCCTTGTTCTCAACTCTACACTTTTGACAATATACCCTAGCATTGTGTTTGCCTTTTTTATTGCTTCCCCACATTGTTTGGATGTAGAAAGTGATGAGTCCACATAGACTCCTAGATCTTTCTCATGCGATACTTCATCTAGTTCTGTTCCTCCCATAGTGTAATTATAGTGGACATTTGTGTTACCTGCATGTATTACCTTGCACTTGTCCACATTGAATTTCATTTGCCAGGTGTCAGCCCACAACTGAATATTATCTAAGTCCCTCTGAATAGCCTGTGCTGCCAAGATTGTATCTGCTGAGCCACCTATTTTAGTATCATCTGCAAATTTGACAAGTTTGCTAACTATCCCAGAGTCCAGATCATTAATATAGATTAGAAAAAGCAAAGGCCCTAGTACTGATCCCTGTGGAACTCCACTAACAACCTCACTCCAGTTAGAAGCGACTCCTCTAATCGACACCCTCTGTTTCCTATACATCAACCAGTTCATAATCCATCAACTTACATTACCCTGAATGCCTACAGCTTCCAATTTGAGGATCAGTCTTTGGTGTGGAACCTTATCAAAAGCTTTTTGGAAATCTAAGTATATCATATCATATGCTTTCACGTGATCTACAGCTGCAGTTGCGTGTTCGAAAAATTCCAATAGATTTGTAAGACATGAACTGCCTCGTCTAAACCCATGTTGACTATCTCCAAGAATATGGTTTTCATTAAATGCTCCTCCATTTTCTGTCTAATCATTATTTCCAACATTTTACAAGTAATGCAGGTGAGACTGATTGGTCTGTAATTTCCTGGCTCAGTTTTGTCCCCTTTCTTGTGGATTGGTATGACATTTGCTGTCTTCCAGTCAGTTGGCACATCCCCTGTTCTAAGTGTCATTTGGAATATTTGAGTTCCTATAAATCATTTCCCTCATTTCTTTAAGTATTTGTTGGAAATATACCATCTGGCCCAGGTGATTTGTTTGTTTTTAATCTGTTAATCCCTTTAGTACCTCCTCCTCATTTATCCTGATCTCTCTTAGGATTTGACTGGACTGTGGCATGTTATCTGTTTTTTCTTTTGTAAAAACCTCTGTGAAATACTCATTTAGAACATTTGCCACATCTTGTTAGTTTTCCAAGATACTTCAATTTTTGCCCGTTATCTGTTTCACTTCCTCCTTTATTGACCTCTTTCTGTTGTAGTGAAAAAAGCTCTTTGTATTGGTTTTAGCTCCGAGAGCTATGTTTCTATTTCCTGCTTTGCTTTCCTGATCCCTTTCTTAAGATCTCTTTGCAGCTCAACATTCTTTATTTTGTTTAGTCTCCGTCCCTTTTGTATGCACTATACAACATTTTCTTGCTCTTTATATTTTTTTGCATAATTCTATTAAACCATTTTGGCCAATATATTCTTAAAATATAACCATCCATTTTCAACTAACTCTGTATCCAGTGTGCTCCAGTCTAACTCTTCTAAGTGCCACCTCATACCTTCAAGGTTTGCTTTTCTAAAATTGTAGACCATTGTTTTAGACTTGGACCTTGTTTTTTGAAAGAATGCCTCAAAGCTAACCATATTGTGATCACAATTTGCCATTGGTTCTCTAACTATTGTCCCTCTGACTTTATCTTGGTCATTTGAAAATATCAAGTCAATGCATGAGCTCTATCTGGTTGGTTCCCTGACAAATTAAGTAATTTACCATCTCTACCATTTCTATTTCTGCTCCTGTAGTCCCCACTGGGCTTTCCCAGTCTATGTCTGGGAAATTGAAATCCCCCATTATAACAGCCACATCCTTGCTACATGCAGTCCTGATTACACTGTACAATGCAACATGAGTTGGGTGGCCTGTAACACACTCCTACCACTAATCCTCCGGATCACTTGTTCAAAAGTTTAACCCACAAAGATTCTGTTCCGTTACTGGCATCTAATTTGAATTTTTCTACGTCAATGTCATTTTTCACATATAATGCTACCCCACCCCCTCTTCGATTTTGCCTGACCCTCCTAAACTGAGTGTATCCTTCCAACTTGCATTCATCCCCATCATTTTCTGTAAGCCATGTTTCTGTCTCTCCTACAACATCATAGTCACACGCCAGTACTGTGGCTTCAAGGTCTAACATCCTATTCCTTATACTCCTGGCATTGAGGTACAAACATTTCAGGACTTTCCTACTAGCAGTTTCCCTTGGTTTTCTTTCCTTAGAGGAACATCTCCCTTTGTCAGAGCTCCCTGCCCCCCCGGTTCCTAGTTTAAATGATTCTCAATTTCACTGCACAAAGGCTCTCCCAATGCATTAGCCCCCCTTTTGTTTAGATCCGGAATCTACAGGTCCCATCTATCCCAGAAGAAAGACCAATGCTCCATAAATCTAAACCCCTCTTCCCTACACCAAGCTTTCAACCACGTGTTAAACTTTCTAATCTCTGCCCGTCTCCCTGTCCTGGCACGTGGTACTGGAAGTATTTCAGAGAAAACTACCATGCAGGTTCTGCTCTTTAGTTTTGTTCCTAACTCTTTACATTTGTCTTGCAGAACCTCTGTCCTACCTTTTCCTATGTCATTGGTTCCAATGTGGACCATGACCAGTGGATTCCCCCCGGCTTTGGCCAGTAGCCCGTTTAGGGAGATCTGCAACCTGAGCACCAGGCAGGCAAGATACCATGCGGGTCTCCTTGTCACTAGAACACACTGTGTGATCTACACCCCTAAGAATTGAGTCTCCTACTATAACTACCTCCCTCTTCTGGGGGGGAGTGGGCACCATGGTGCTCTGGTGCTCAACTGCCCTCCCATCACCCTCTGAGCTGTCACTGTCCAACTCGGTGTCCAGTTGGAACCTCGGAAGTTGGAAGTCATTTGAAGATATCTCAAAATCATTTAGCGATATCTGCAAATCATATAGATATCTTTAAAAAGAACATTATTTAGATTTCTGTAATTTATCATTTTGGCTTGCTATAGTTACCTGCCTACCAAATCTCTGCTCCATGAACCAAGGGATACAAAATGATAAATCTTAGGCAAACATTAGACCATTCCTACCTTTATCTGCATCCTTAATTAAAACCTAGCTGGGCCAATTTTATAATTGTGGATTTTTCAATTTCATGTGTTTTTTTTGTGTACCTTTCTTTAACTTCCCAGTCTTCATTTGATACAGATATAGCAATTACTTTGCCTAACCCCTAAATACGTCAGGATATTTGATCTGTGATACTAAGTGCAGAAGGAGACTTTCCCTGTATAACCCACTGTTTCACACCAGTAGGTTACCTGCCCCATTTTAAGACCTCACAGCCTTTATCCCAATGATAGTCATCACCAATATATACACCCATTTCAGTAACTCAATATAAAATCCTGTTTACTGGGGACTGAACCAACATGTAACCCTCTATAACACATTGTATTGGGTGAGTTACCTGCTCCTAATTAAAATGTCCCATTTTCAGATGTTCTAATTGCAACAATTGCACTGCATTGTTTTGAAGGATTGTTGCATCTCTTCTGTCCCTCATGTCCCTTCTTTGCTCTTCCAGAGGTACTTCATCAATGACACTTTTTATAGAAGCGGAGGCCCCGTGTTTCTGATGATTGGCGGAGAGGGTCCTGCCAACCCAGCCTGGATGCAGTACGGCACGTGGCTGACCTACGCTCGGATGCTGGGGGCGTTCTGCGTGATGCTGGAACACAGATTCTATGGGAGAAGTCACCCCACTGAGTATGTGTACCAGAGTGTCTGCTGTTCCTGATATCAGTAGCCTACAGTAAGGGAAAAAAGTATTTGATCCCCTGCTGATTTTGTATTTTTGCCCACTGACAAAGAAATGATCAGTCTATAATTTGAATGGTAGGTGTGTACAGCATGTTAATGAGGGAAATAAGTATTTGATCCCCTATCAATCAGCAAGATTTCTGGCTCCCAGGTGTCTTTTATACAGGTAACGAGCTGAGATTAGGGGCACTCTCTAAAAGGGAGTACTCCTAATCTCAGCTCGTTACCTGTATAAAAGACACCTGTCCACAGAAGCAATCAATCAATCAGATTCCAAACTGTCCACCATGGCCAAGATCAAAGAGCTGTCCAAGGATGTCAGGGACAAGATTGTAGACCTACACAAGGCTGGAATGGGCTACAAGACCATCGCCTAGCAGCTTGGTGAGAAGGTGACAACAGTTGGTGCGATTATTCACAAATGGAAGAAACACAAAATAACTGTCAGTCTCCCTCGGTCTGGGGCTCCATGCAAGATCTCACCTCGTGGAGTTTCAATGATCATGAGAACGGTGAGGAATCAGCCCAGAACTACATGGGAGGATCTTGTTAATGATCTCAAGGCAGCTGGGACCATAGTCACCAAGAAAACAATTGGTAACACACTATGCCGTGAAGGACTGAAATCCTGCAGCGACCGCAAGGTCCCCCTGCTCAAGAAAGCACATGTACAGGCCCGTCTGAAGTTTGCCAATGAACATCTGAATGATTCAGAGGAGAACTGGGTGAAAGTGTTGTGGTCAGATGAGACCAAAATCGAGCTCTTTGGCACCAACTCAACTCGCCATGTTTGGAGGAGGAGGAATGCTGCCTATGACCCCAAGAACACCATCCCCACCGTCAAACACGGAGGTGGAAACATAATGCTTTGGGGGTGTTTTTCTGCTAAGGGGACAGGACAACTGCACCGCATCAAAGGGACGATGGACGGGGCCATGTACCGTCAAATCTTGGGTGAGAACCTCCTTCCCTCAGCCAGGGCATTGAAAATGGGTCGTGGATGGGTATTCCAGCATGACAATGACCCAAAACACACAGCCAAGGCAACAAAGGACTGGCTCAAGAAGAAGCACATTAAGGTCCTGGAGTGGCCTAGCCAGTCTCCAGACCTTAATCCCATAGAAAATCTGTGGAGGGAGCTGAAGGTTCGAGTTGCCAAACGTCAGCCTCGAATGACTTGGAGAGGATCTGCAAAGAGGAGTGGGACAAAATCCCTCCTGAGATGTGTGCAAACCTGGTGGTCAACTACAAGAAACGTCTGACCTCTGTGATTGCCAACAAGGGTTTTGCCACCAAGTACTAAGTCGAAGGGGTCAAATACTTATTTCCCTCATTAACATGCAAATCAATGTATAACTTTTTTGAAATGCGTTTTTCTGGATTTTTTTGTTGTTATTCTGTCTCTCACTGTTAAAATACACCTACCATTAAAATTATAGACTGATCATTTCTTTGTCAGTGGGCAAACGTACAAAATCAGCAGGGGATCAAATACTTTTTTCCCTCACTGTATATACTTTGTAATTGGGCCATAGCCAAGAAGCAGAACTATCACAAAGAAATATTACAAATGAAGCCAATGCACTAGCTGAAAACGAACTCTGCATTTTCTTGCACATTTCCGGTTTAAAATGCCTTGGGCAGCTACTTGTATGATTACTACCACTAGATGGCAGGAGTTTGTCAGTGTTTCAGTTTTGAGTTTTCCAATCTTTTAAAAGAGAAATGTTTAGGGTTTTACTCTGAAATGCCTTTTTAAAGTTTTTTCAACTTTGAACTCATTGCATTTTCTCTGACCAAATATTATGTAATTTATTTACTTTGGCCTCATACTAGGACACAATTATCACAGAAATGAAATAAAACTATATTCTAGTGGTATAATATATTCTATTAATCATATCTATCAGAGAACAGGCTCTTATTGTTGTTTCTGCATGTTCCAGAGACCTGAGCACTGACAATCTTCGCTACCTGAGCAGTAAGCAGGCCCTGGCAGACTTGGCACACTTCCGCACTGTTCTGGCTGACCAAATGGGGTTCGCTGGCAATAAGTGGGTAGCATTTGGTGGCTCTTACCCAGGATCCCTTGCAGCGTGGTTCAGACTGAAGTACCCGCACCTTGTCCACGCGGCAAAAAAGTCTGTAAGAGGTCTGGGTCATTCCACTGAGGTGGAGTTGTGCATTGGTAAGAACCAAACGCTATTGTTGGGAGCCCAACAGGGATAGATTATTTCATTTTATCAATCTTCAGGCACTTGCTTAAGAAAAGGTTAAATTGATGGCTTTACTCAAGTAGCTTTTTTTTTATAATATGTAGCTTATTAGACTGACATGTGACCATAACTGATTTTACAATAATGCTGACTAGCCTTCTCGTAGTAATTTGGCTGACCAGACTCACATGGACTTGGCCTACTTCCTAGAAACGCTGGCTGGGAATTTCATGGATGTGGTCCAGTACAACGAGGACAACAGGCAGTTTGAGGTGAGATGAAGTGGGGTATGTTGTGGGAAGGGTGTAGTTCTGGTCCGACATCCTGAAATGTGTCCACTTATCCACTCCCATTTTGTGTATGTAGCAAGCCCAGTGTCCCCCAGAGAGAAACCAAGGGACTGGTTTCCTACTGCCTGTGATTTGATGAGACTTGGGGCTAGACCAAATCAAATCTTCTTACCTACCCACAAATCACAGTCCAAAATCTCTATCCTACTGCTTTATTTTTCTGTCGGAAGCCACTTTCTATTACTTATAAATCCAAACACAACGGAGTACAAGTAATTCATTATTTGCGGGCAGGTCAAGGTTTTGATTTCATTTAGCCCTTGGTTGCATTTGTGAAGCATGCAAGCATGTCGGATATAGATGTTGTCTAACCACTGGCGTACATCAGCATCTCCAGGAAAAAATTATCTTGTAAAGATAGTTCAATATAACTAAACTGTTTCAGGACAAAAATCTCTAAGGTTTGGCAATGATTTAATGATGCGTCCCTGTTATTTAAATGTTTGATAGGGGAGGTTGTTGGTTGTATCTGATTTGTATTTAATTGTATAAGGGCTATACACTCACCTAAAGGATTATTAGGAACACCTGTTCAATTTCTCATTAATGCAATTATCTAACCAACCAATCACATGGCATGCTTCAATGCATTTAGGGGTGTGGTCCTGGTCAAGACAATCTCCTGAACTCCAAACTGAATGTCTGAATGGGAAAGAAAGGTGATTTAAGCAATTTTGAGCGTGGCATGGTTGTTGGTGCCAGACGGGCCGGTCTGAGTATTTCACAATCTGGAAGACTGGAAAAATGTTGCCTGATCTGATGAGTCTCGATTTCTGTTGAGACATTCAGATAGTAGAGTCAGAATTTGGCGTAAACAGAATGAGAACATGGATCCATCATGCCTTGTTACCACTGTGCAGGCTGGTGGTGGTGGTGTAATGGTGTGGGGGATGTTTTCTTGGCACACTTTAGGCCCCTTAGTGCCAATTGGGCATCGTTTAAATGCCACGGCCTACCTGAGCATTGTTTCTGACCATGTCCATCCCTTTATGACCACCATGTACCCATCCTCTGATGGCTACTTCCAGCAGGATAATGCACCATGTCACAAAGGTCGAATCATTTCAAATTGGTTTCTTGAACATGACAATGAGTTCACTGTACTAAACTGGCCCCCACAGTCACCAGATCTCAACCCAATAGAGCATCTTTGGGATGTGGTGGAACGGGAGCTTCGTGCCCTGGATGTGCATCCCACAAATCTCCATCAACTGCAAGATGCTATCCTATCAATATGGGCCAACATTTCTAAAGAATGCTTTCAGCACCTTGTTGAATCAATGCCACATAGAATTAAGGCAGTTCTGAAGGCACTGAAGGTGAGTGTATATACACCGATCAGCCATAACATTATGACCACTGACAGGTGAAGTGAATAACACTGATAATCTCGTTATCATGGCACCTGTCAGTGGGTGGGATATATTAGGCAGCAAGTGAACATTTTGTCCTCAAAGTTGATGTATTAAAAGCAGGAAAAATGGGCAAGCGTAAGGATCTGAGACTTTGACAAGGGCCAAATTGTGATGGCTAGACGACTGGGTCAGAGCATCTCCAAAACTGTAGCTCTTGTGGGGTGTTCCTGGTCTGCAGTGGTCAGTACCTATCAAAAGTGGTCCAAGGAAGGAAAAGCAGTGAACCGGCGACAGGGTCATGGGGCGGCCAAGGCTCATTGATGCACGTGGGGAGCGAAGGCTGGCCCGTGTTGTCCGATCCAACAGACGAGCTACTGTAACTCAAATTGCTGAAAAAGTTAATGCTGGTTCTGATAGAAAGGTGTCAGAACACACACTGCATCGCAGTTTGTTGCGTATGGGGCTGCGTAGCCGCAGACCAGTCAGGGTGCCCATGCTGACCTAAAGCGCCTAAAGCGCCTACAAGGGGCACGTGAGCATCAGAACTGGACCACGGAGCAATGGAAGAAGGTGGCCTGGTCTGATGAATCACGAGTTCAAGATGTTGACTTGGCCTCCAAATTCCCAAGATCTCAATCCAATCGAGCATCTGTGGGATGTGCTGGACAAACAAGTCCGATCCATGGAGGCCCCACCTCGCAACTTACAGGACTTAAAGGATCTGCTGCTAACGTCTTGGTGCCAGATACCACAGCACACCTTCAGAGGTCTAGTGGAGTCCATGCCTCGATGGGCTGTTTTGGTGGCAAAAGGGGGACCTGCACAATATTAGGCAGGTGGTCATAATGTTATGGCTGATCGGTGTATACATGTATAGATAGATAGATAATAACAAATTGGACGCTATCTTGAGTTGGAACAGACTGCCCTCCCTTACTCCTACGTGCTGTTTATATAATCTTAGCAAAACACACAAAGTAGGATCTAGAGCAGAGCACAGATATGTCAGTCACTGAAACGTATTGCAAAAATGACTGCTGGTTTACAACCCGCCCAAGTAAAGTATAAAGTAAGTTCTACGAAATGGGATCATAGTTTTGTCACCCCACAGAAAAGGAAAAAAGTATTGGAAGAATGATCTTTTATTTTTTTGAATACTTAAATCTAGGATGATTTAGATTTCCCCCCTGTACCTCTCTGTAATCAATCAGAAAATAGAAATGGCAGCCAGAAATCTTACTTATAAGTGTTGCAGGAGACAGACTTATTATAACTAGAATAAAATATTCACGCAGACGACAGAATAATTATGAACAAGACGCTTTAATATAAAACGATTCCCTGCTTTAGGTGGAGGTATGGCAAACAGACTTGTGCTGTATGAGAGCTTCACAAATGGTGGAAGCAGCTCTGAGGTGGGAGATAGGGGAATTAATCTTGATCTTGTTTCTTTTTCTGCTTTTCATGCTTTTCTGTGTTAATTTTGTGCTCCCATTTAATAGGCCATATCATGACAAAACAAAATCCTTTTCCACTAGTAATGGAATTATAACCGATATCCTGTTTACAGTGTACCCTGTTAACACCATGATGGTATGAGATTGAAAATACTGTCCTTCCATATTTCTAGGCCACATGAAGGGCTTTAGATTCAGCCATCCCTGATTTAATATAACCTTACTGGAATTACTATACTATTGGTGCTCCTTATATTCACATTTAGTGTTAATATATGTAGACCGGTCTCTGTTATATATGGTTTTCAGATGTGAGCTAGTCTCCAGAAATGGTGTACATGTCAAGGGAAGGCAGAGGTCTGCCCTGGAAGTACTGACCTCTGTTGCTGGATTTTCCTAGTAAGACCTGTAATGTATAAAATAGTAGTTTGAGACACAGACATTAGGACCAGGTGAGGTTTTGCCTGAGACCTATGGGATGAATATGAGAGTTGTTTGTTGTTTCTGCCCCCTGTGAAGATCCTTAGAAAAACAGTTTGACTTAAATTCTTCAATATCAACATCCATATCAATATTATCTGTGTCCAATGTAACCACTGTATCTTCCGCTTCCTTTAAATTGCCATTCTAATAATAGTGTTCAAACAGACTTGTAAATCTTGGCATTGGAAGCCCTGTATGTATGAAAAGCTTTAACATAACCGGTCTTTCAGTCTTGGGTAGCATTTGTTTGCTTTTATAAAACAGCTATTTCAAAATACTGCTGAAAACATATCATGTCTAATTTAAGAACACACTACGTAGTTCTCGCATAGTCAAAATTGAAAATGTAGTAATCATTTCTTTTCTGGCATGGGCCCTCTCTACTTCTCTCCAGTCAATGCCCCAAGTACATTACCATTTGTTGGCACAGTTGTGCTGTCCGTGGGGTAGCTTTGAAACTTTCACTTACAACTCCAATCACAAAGTCTCTCTCTCTCTCTCTCTCTCTCTCTTTCTGACTGTGACCAGGTATACAGTGGGTGGGTGTGAGGCTGCAGCCTGGCCCCAATTTTACTGCACTGCAGACGCCCTTCTATCCTTCTATCCACTGAATAAACAACACCACGGCATATTTTGATTTTTCCCCTGACTTTAAACCTCTTCACCACTGAACTTATAACTGCACTGGAGATTCAGTGTCCCACCCTTTACTTACAGCTTTGTCTCTACAAAGACAATACAAATGTCTCTCTGACAAAGGACACTTCAATTTTCCATGCGACACCCTCCTTGTTATCCCTAATGACTCCATTTTGTTGCTGGGCAAATAGATGATGTCAGTGAGGTAACTCAAACTTTATCACACACCTCTCCTTTCTGTTCTTTCTATGGCCTTGGATGAAAATGTTTTGTAAAAATCAGAACTACTGCAGCTGGCCTCTCCGGAGCAATACACAAAGCTTACATTTATATATGGGTTACACAATCTTGCTGCAACAATGGTGCAAATATAATGTATTTGGCATTTGGACAGGGCATTGTCAATCAACATTATTGTGTTAAAGTTATAATACACATTATACACTGACTAAACTCAACAATTGCCATTATTTGTCAACCCATCACTGGAAACCAAGTTTAATCGCAAGCCTCGAAGATGTCTGCAGCCATCTTGATTTTGAACTCTACTTCAGAAAAATGTACCCAGTGAATTTACATGTATTTTTGTGAAGGATTCAGGCTTCTTGGTATTGTGCGGATAGTGCCGGGAGCCTAGTTTAAGAGCAGCTTAGGGTAAAATGCAAAGTCTTTTGTTGTTTGCCCCTTTCCCATGCAGAAGGAAGCTGCTATTCTTTGTGGGTGAAAACCTGTGAGGTTTCAAATACTTTATTTTCTTACCCAAGTGGCTTGCGTTTTTGCATCATAGGAAATATCAAAGCCAAAACAAACTGCTTTCCCCAGATGCACATGTGTTGTGGACACTGGGTGTAACAGCTTATCTGTGGACATTCCTGTGAATAGAGCCACAAAAAGGGAAAAGTGTCTTCATTTTTAAAATACCAATGAAATTTACATTTTGGGGAACTAAGTCAGTTTTTCAATGGGATTGGTGGGATTCTGCAGATGTGCGCAGAACTGCAGACATCTGTGCTACAAGAACGCAACCAATGTTCTTAACACACTACCTGCAATATCTGTACCTTCCTTTAAAGTGAAATGTAGCACCATCACACACACAGACTACTCATGAGTACTTTCATATTGATAGAGGAATTTTTTAATAGTAATGTGTTCACAATTATTGTATTTTAATTGTTTCATGAACTCAAAACGGTGATTATACTAAAGTAACGTACTACTAATAAAAAGCCTAATAAGATATAATATATTAATATATGATAACAGAGGTTACTTTGTGGATGGGCATCCTCTCTCGCTCTAGGGCGGCCGCTATTTATGACGTCATTGCATTTGTCGTTCCCGTGGAGACCGATGATGCAATGGTCTTCCGCTATTAGTGAAACACATTTCTGTAGCTTACAGTTAGCGAGTGAATGAAGAAGACGTAGTTCAAGGTGGGTTTATAAAAATTAGATAACTTTAGAAATTTGACTTTAGTAAGTTTATATTCATGCAAAATAACGTAAAGTCACCCATCTACATTTGTATCGTAAAACGTGTGTAACAGGAACCAAGACAAACAAATAAAACCTCCAGTCTATACCCAGGGTTGCCAGATTAGGGGGAAAACCCCAATTCATTTTTTTTCTCATTGTAAATTCTCCTCAGTGCTCTCATTAAGAGTTCACTTCATCAGCACCCCCCCCCCCCCCACCACACACACGGAAATCACTGAGGGTTAAAGATTCCTCAGTCCCCGCCCCCCCAACCTCACTTCATCAGCAGGCTGATGTAGGCTGTTATGGAAAAAAATTTGCATGACAGATAAAAATACCAATAAATGAAGGAGCAATACATTCAAATGTCCAGCATCCCGCCCACAGCACTCAGCAGGCCACAGTGTGTGTGTGATGTTATGTCTGGTCAGTCCATTACAGATTTGAAGTCAGTCCTCCAGTCCAGCAGCAGTGAGGGAGCTTAACTGGGTATCTAGACATCAGTTTTAGTCAGTAGGGTGAACTTTTTTTAATCGAAGATCTATCGAAACGAGCATTTCATTTCCACCATCAACTTTAAAGACGGTGGCTTCGCCAAACCAATATTAATTCAAGTATAAGAAAAAGCAAAACGACAGAAGACAGTAAATATCTCTGCCTGTGTGCATCTCTCCGGCTTAGTTTTCTGCAAGTCATATATTCATATAATATTGTAATTATGTATTTTATCAGCACGTTTATGTCTTTCCTTTGGAATTCAATTTCGATCTCGTTGCAAACCCAGGTCTCTGGATCAGTCACCTGTTTGATGCTAATTATTGTATATTGTAGGGCACTGTGTTGTTGAAAAGCGTTGCATGCACAGCTGTAATACTAGAGACGAGCCATTTCAAAGCGCTTTCACGTTGCATAATACTATAGGCCAGGGATGGCGAACCTTTTTTGAATGGAGTGCCCAAAGTCTGGTTTGTATACTCTGCTAAGTGCCAAAGGGTGCCAACGGGATATAAAAGTGTATACAGGGGCTAAACGGCAATTTGTTTAACCAATATGTGTTTTTTTGTTTGTTTGTTTGTTTTTTGTAGTAATTAAGTTATTAAGCAAACATGCCAACAAAACAAACCGCAATACAGAAAAATGTAAAAACTATGGACAGATAGAACCATCCCACCCACCCGCCACCTGCATCCACTGCCAGCCTCCCCCACCTTGAACCCCCACCACCTTATCCCTCTGTGGTCTGCAGAGCAAGTGCAGCTCCAGTCTGCTAATGGGAGTCTGCTGCAGAGTATGAAGCGAGGCACATATTCTTCCCAAAAAATATTATAAATATGTAGGTTGCATTTTTGCTCACAGATTTTCAATTTACAAATATAAAAAAGCAATAGTAATAGCACTTCACTAGCTCGATCATTTTTGGAATATGTCATGTTTTATTTTGGAAAATGAGAATCTTTAATCCTCATTCAAATTAAATCAGTCAATCTTCATTGTATATAGTGGATCACCATGCCAAAGCATGTCACAACATTAAAGAATAAGTGCATCATACAGTGAATACATCATTTAAATGTTGCAGTATTGCTGCAGCGCAGTAAAATGCATGAATCACATTTCATCACACATTAAGTTTGAGGATTATAATGCTAAAGTACATTTAAAAACCCCATTAAAATCACAATCTACCCACAAAACAAACTGCCAGAAATAGAAGTCTGTTCATTTGGCTGCATTAGTATCCTTTCCATATTGTTTTGTGTTTTGTTTGCACTTGCATTCAATCATTACCAATACACCTTCGTTTTTTCCAACGTATATTTACTTAATATCTACTGCTTTTACATTTTGTAAAATAACTAAAACTGGTACATTAATATACATTATGTGGCACTTATGTTTTAAGACAAAAATAATGCAGTTATCAATCTACCGTGAGTACGATTGTGAATTTGAGAATTTAGCTTTCTTTTGCCAACTTAATTCAATTTTTAAATGGTCGGAGTGTTAAATATGAATGATTGATACAGGAGATAACGGTTTACAAAATGCTTCCCACAGTGCCAGCCCGCAGCACACACTGCGCACACACCAGCTTCTCGTCCGTCAAGGGCACATGTTCGCAGTTCTGCGCGGATCTGCGCTGCTCTACCAATGGCAGCGGAGGATTCTGCAGTTCTGCGCGTAACTGCGAAAATCTGCGCATCAAACCCGACCTAAAGCATGAATACAGAAAATAACGTGAGCGATGCTCAACTATTGTGCCGTTACTGCCAAATCGATTTTTTATCAAGAAAGGTTATTAGTTTGGAGAGAAGTGTGTGAAGAAAAATAACTACAACTGAAAATTGAACCGAATCGAAAATGTGTGGAATCGTTTCACCTCTAGTGAGCAAACATTTGAAGAGCTTCGTGGCAAAACGTGATAATGAAGCCAAATCCACATCGTTCAGGTTCTTGCTGTGGATATACTGCTAGAGGTACCATTTTCACATAGTATACATAGTTTAATCTAAAACGAGTTATGTCTTGTAATCCCAATGCTAAAACCTGCTTCTTCCCCCCACAAAACGCGACATTTGACATTCCTGATTGATATCAAAACGCAATATATCCATTTTCAAATTAGCACTGATCTCTGAAACGGAAAACGTTCACACGATCATAGTGAGTTCATCATTCAGCAGTGTTGACAAAATATCAGACAATATCACACCTTACAAATGCCCATTGTCTATAATGGGGAAAACAGCAGCATGGTCTATATCTCCAAATCCCACACAGGAATCCTAAAATCCTGAATACGCTTTCTTTAAAATAACCTCATATAAAACAAATTGGAACAACATAGAATGACAGACCTGGAATATCAAAAACACAATGAAAACAGCACAAATAGGTTTGACTGCCTGTATCTCCAAATCTTAGACTGGGATTCTAAAATCCTGAAACACTTTCTTTAAAATAACCTCATATAAAAAAAAATCCATGGAATGACACTGAAAACACACTGAAAACACACTGAAAACATAATAGGATTGTTCTCTCTCTCTCACACACACATTGATTTACAAGCAGGTCTCACAAATGAAATACTTTGGACATGGTTTGGTTTGTTGAAAGGCAAGCTGCATGATACCACTTACTGCATTGACCACAAAGAACCATGCCCTTTCTCATTTGATTGGTTAATTTACTTTTGAAACTAAGCAAACCTTATTTACTGCAGAAAAATGCACAATACTTCATATTTGAGTTCATAAAACACTTAAAGGATGATTTACAATTGTTTCAAGATATCAAATTATTTTACATACAGTTGCACTTGTGCAGTGTACATAAATTTAGATGACATATATATTTATATATATTTTAATTCTATGTATAGGCAGTCAAACCTATTTGTGCTATGTTTCCATATTCCAGGCCTGTCATTCCATAGAAAGCAGCTGTCATTCCAATTTTATGTTTAATATGAGGTTATTTTAAAGAAAGTATATTCAGTATTTTAGGATTCCGGTGTTGGATTTGGAGATATAGACCATGCTTCTGTTTTCCCCATTATAGTCAATGGGCATTCTGTTTTGTCATTTATTTTAGTCTGTCCCAAATATGGCCTCCTGTCCTGACTAGACTAGAAACAAATTATGAATAGCAATGATTTCTATATATGAGGTAATGTAAATCTATCAGTGTGTTGTGAAAGAGGTTAGAAAATCTGTCATGTTTGCAATGCTTTTCAGTCTGTCAGGAGCATGACTACTAATTACCACTTCAGTTTATTGTCATAAAACCTTCATGTTTGATTTCAGTGTGAAATTGTTTACAAAACTGCAGGAATGAAACTGAATATCCTTCCATCAGTTAAACATTCCAACCTATCAAGAAGAGACATATTGAACAATTATTTGTAAGTCACATTTTTACGTGCTAGAGTTTGTTTATTTAACCAATATTACAACATTTGTTTTCCAATTCACGATGTTTGCATATGTCTGCTTATTTTTGTCTTATTTATTATGATAGGCACAATACGTATTTCTTATTTTTTGTTGGTCATTTTCAGGAAAACCAACAGGAAACCAAAATTCCAGAGAGGGAAATCTCCAGTCGCAGCCATGTCCGCTAATAGTGAGGCTCCTTACGGAGGGGCCCAAATCAAGGAAAATGAAGAAATATCACGTAATAAATCTTGAACCAGGTGTGTTAAATACATTTTAGGACCTTAATATCAAAGGGAAACACATAGTTTCACTGAATTAGATCATTGCTAGTTGTATACTACCCTAACTATAATAATATTGGGTAGCCCAAGACTAGTGCTGATCTGGCTGTGTGAAACCAGTCCATAGTGTATACAAATCTTCAATATACTTAAGTATCATGTTCTGTGCTTTCAGAAGATTTAGTTTGTTTTACTTTGTCAGTTAAAACTAGGTTGCTGGGTACAACTGGAAGTCTGGTCTGTAACATTTTTTTTTAGTTATTGTAGGTAATTGAAATGGTTTAGAGGAACATATTGAATTGTCCAAGTGCATGTGTGGTTTAAATATTCAGTCAGTGTATATTTAATAAAAGCTTGGCATATTATGGTAAAAAACTAAAACAAAAGCTTGACAACCGCATAATGCTAGTAATTCAGTAATCATACTCTGTTTTCATGATGGCTAACCATGCTATTCAGGATTGGGTTTGATATTTCTGATCCTTTTTTTTTTTTTTCATCTACATCTTCATCTTGCCCCGGTAGAGGACATGGACGAAGACAGAATAGAAATGCAGAAGAGCATAGACATAAACCGAAGGAATGAGATTGACCTGACCATTATACGCATCATGAAGTACAGAAATACAATGCAGCACGATGCGCTATTCGCAGAGGTGAGTGTTACTGGCAACTTTTTATTTGGCAGGGAAAGTCTAGGACTGCAACCTGTTCAACACAATGGAAGACAATAATTAACAAAAAATATATATAATAACAAACCAAGGCAATTAATTTAAATTATTATTTTTTTATTTAATTTTTGTGATGGCATATCTAATATTCATGTTTTTATATTTGTATGTGGGCATAGACTTAAACCATTTTATTTTAATTTTGGGGTGGCACGGTGGCACAGCGGTTAGCGCTGCTGCCTGACAGCTCCAGGGGTCTTGGGTTGGAGTCTTGGCTCAGGGTGTCTGTCTGTGTGGAGTTTGCATGTTCTCCCCGTGTCCACGTGGGTTTCCTCCGGGTGCTCTGGTTTCCTCCCACTGTCCAAAGACATGCAGGTTAGGTTCATTGGCTGCTAAATTGTCCTGTGTGTCTGTGTGTGTGCCCAGCGATGGACTGGCGTCCCATCCTGGGTGTATTCCTGCCTTGCGCCCTATGCTTGCCGGGATCGGCTCCGGTGTCCCCCGTGACCCACGTGACCCACATGGATAAGCGGTTTCGAAAATATCCATCCATCCATCCATTTTCATTTTCCAGGTGACTCAACTGCTGAAGATGCGTTTCCCACCATGTCCAGTTATGTTCCAAAGACGAATTGAAGGACTTATTGAGAGAAGGTTCTTGGCACGAACACCGGGAGATGGTGATGTATATACTTACATTCCCTAAATGCATTTGGTGCATTTAAGAAACAAGTGCATTCAGTGAAACATGGAGAATTTTTGGGCTGTTTTTCACATGAACTGGGAAGTTCCTTTTAATTATAAATAATGGGAAGAAGAGTTCTCCATTAAAAAAAATAGAATCAAGGGACCACCACATCCAGTGTTTGCAAACTTTTGCTTCACATGGAGGTGAGCGGTGAAACAAATTAATTAAATCAAAAGAGGACCTACACAAAAAATGGTAAACAAAAGTCAAAATAGTATAAATCTGCTTTTATTTTTCATTTCTTATTTTGTCATACTATTACCACTCCACCCCTGAGTTGGTCAAATATTCTTTGGCATTTGTTGACCACGGTGAACCGGCAACAGGGTCATGGCGGCCAAGGCTCATTGATGCACGTGGGGAGCGAAGGCTGGCCCGTGTGGTCTGATCCAACAGACGAGCTACTGTAGCTCAAATTGCTGAAAAAGTTAATGCTGGTTCTGATAGAAAGGTGTCAGAACACACAGTGCATCGCGGTTTGTTGCGTATGGGGCTGCGTAGCCGCAGACCAGTCAGGGTGCCCATGCTGACCCCTGTCCACTGCCGAAAGCGCCTACAATGGGCACGTGAGCATCAGAACTGGACCACGGAGCAATGGAAGAAGGTGGCCTGGTCTGATGAATCACGAGTTCAAGGTGTTGACTTGGCCTCCAAATTCTCCAGATCTCAATCCAATCGAGCATCTGTGGGATGTGCTGGACAAACAAGTCCGATCCATGGAGGCCCCACCTCACAACTTACAGGATTTAAAGGATCTGCTGCTAACGTCTTGGTGCCAAATACCACAGCACACCTCCAGAGGTCTAGTGGAGTCCATGGCACGACAGGTCCAGGCTGTTTTGGTGGCAAAAGGGGGACCTGCACAATATTAGGCAGGTGGTCATAATCTTATGGCTGATCGGTGTATGTGTGTACATTTCATACATTTAGCTGATTAATATATTCAGCATTAGTCATGAAGCGGTATACGTGAGTTCATTACCTCAAGTACATGTACTGTACAAGTACCTCAATAAAGCATTTGTCATTCATGTCCTATATACCATAGCCTATATGCAAGTTTCAATGCTATTAATGTGGTTACATTTAATACACATTTGATATTAGTGCAAACAATTTCAGATCTGGTAGATACCATCTAGTGTTACTTTCACAGACAGGAATGACATAAATGCTTTATTGAATGACCTGGGGTAATGTAGTGTATGTATACAGTTGTATCTAATGACCTGGCGTATTCACACAGATCTAGGTATTACAGTACGTCTGCTCTACATGTCATATGTACTCAGGTTCATTGAATAACACTGGGCATTTGCACAGGACAAGTACTTCAAGTTATATGTATGACTGATCTCAGAAAGCACAACTGCATTAAGTATGAATGCATGGTGGAATGCAGCCTTTCAACACGAGTTTCCATAAATAATCTGAAGTACAGTGTTCAACAGTATCTACACATAGGTATAATGGGGCACTTAAATTACTCATTGCTGTAAGGATATAATCAAGACATTTTATTTTTTTTGTGCTCTCGTACATTCAGAACTAACTTGAGTATTGTGCAGTTAAAAACAGTAGCTAGCTACACTAAAAGTAGCATTACTCATGAGGACACAAATACACATTTGTGTCATGGTGAATGTTAAAACATTTTTATTTCTGCAGAATTGTATCTTATTAGATTATTTAACACCGTACATATGTAGCCATTCGATATGAAATTGTATGATTAATGTTGAATATATTAAATGGATAAATGTCTTAAATGTTATATTACTTAATATCTGTATTAAGTACAGTATAATAGTTTTATACAGGCATTAGCCTTTCCTTATCCCCTTCAAATCTAATTTCCCTCCTTTGCTCTTTGAAATCTGCAAGGCAGTTGGAGGCGGATCCTTGGAGGCTGTTAAGCAAGACTGGTAGAAAGTGGACTCTTATTCTTTGCAATTTGAATGGATAGATTCAACGACTATCCAAAGTACTTTTGCGAGTCGAAGACCCTGGAAGCTCACACAGTTGGCCGTTCACCGTGGAGCGCCAACCGTGGGGTGTTTTTAAAGCCATACTAAGTTTAGGATCACTGGATAATATATGCCAAAGTGTTCTTATAATGTCTTTGACTTGTTCTGAAATAGGTGAGTAAACAGAAACAATAACCAAATCGTCCAATTTAGGTTTATCAACATGAGGTTGTAACAAAGTCTCCCTGTCCATCTCTTTTGTCATCTTGTATGCCCAGGCAATCCAATCTGGTTAATGACCTTGTACCTTAAAATCTGTGACCAACAATTTCTGCTTGTTTATTAAACTCCTGCTCAGTATTACAAAGACATCTCACTCCCAGTAATTGAATGTAAGGTAAACTGTGTTCTAAAGACGATGTATGAAAACTAGTAACATTAAGCAAATTATTCCTGTCTGTACTTTTCCTACATACGGAATTTGAGAAATGGTTACCAAACTTGGATACCTGGACATCCAAGACGGCAATAGAGCTTGTATACTAACACCCCCGTACTGATGGCTTGACGGCCATCAAATCATTTTTAGATCTAGACAACTACACAGGCAACCCTCTGGTTTCTTATATGCAGGAGTTGGTGTCTGTAGTACTTAAAATAAATGTTTAGATACGACAATACTTTTTATTTACAAATACATGGGACTGCGATGGGTACAATTATGGCTCCTAATTATGCAAATGTATTCATGAGTTCATCCGAGACCAGATTTGAGATGTCGTTTGACTGTGACTCTATTGCCGTCTTGGATGTCCAGGTATCCAAGTTTGGTAACCATTTCTCAAATTCCGTATGTAGGAAAAGTACAGACAGGAATAATTTGCTTAATGTTACTAGTTTTCATACATCGTCTTTAGAACACAGTTTACCTTACATTCAATTACTGGGAGTGAGACGTCTTTGTAATACTGAGCAGGAGTTTAATAAACAAGCAGAAATTGTTGGTCACAGATTTTAAGGTACAAGGTCATTAACCAGATTGGATTGCCTGGGCATACAAGATGACAAAAGAGATGGACAGGGAGACTTTGTTACAATCTCATGTTGATAAACCTAAATTGGACGATTTGGTTATTGTTTACTCACCTATTTCAGAACAAGTCAAAGACATTATAAAAACACTTTGGCATATATTATCCAGTGATCCTAAACTTAGTATGGCTTTAAAAACACCCCACGGTTAACATACCAATGGTCAAAATTTAGGAAAGACCATTTGACCAAATCAGGGGTGGGGTGGTAAGAAATTAAATAATAAAGGCAGAGTTATACTATTTTGACGTGCTTCAGATTACAACTTTTTAAGTGGAGTGTGCAGGTCCTCTTTTGATTACTAGATTTAAATCTGGCCTTTATTCCGTCAGAATTTGCAACTGCAATGGACTAGCTGCAGACTTTTCATCATTTTATCCTAGTTGAGATTCATCGTGGAAAATGTGAATGCACTGCATTTTGTTTTCAATCCTGCAAAAACTAGAAGGAAAAAAAATAGCAAACTTGGATTGCTATTAGTACCAATAAAATAATTGTCATTTCTTTCCCCAGTTTTTAATGTTCATGTAAATGTGTTTTCTTAGTGTTTTGTAGCACCTTGCTGGTTGTTCAGTGTAGAATCCAACTTATTTTCCATTATGGATTTTCCCAATAAGTCAGACCAATGAACCAGAAGTATGTGAAGAAAAGTGTATTGCTTTACAAGCTTGGAAGAATGCCAATCACAGAGATGGTCTCTATGATAGCAGATTCTTAAAGGCACTTTACACACACACACATATTTATATGATATAGTACAGACATGTCAGTCCCTTTAGGACATATTACAGATCTAGTTGCTAGGCAGACATGGAATTTGTCCGTTATCATAACTCATAACACAGAGAGGGTCCGAGGACATTTTTGACAGTTTCTCTTGAGAACCACAGAGAAAAACAACTCCTTGTATGGTACAGACAGTCTGGATACAGATCTTCCTACTTTTATATAAAGCACGTTTTGCTGTTTTGTAAGGCAAGGGAACTGCTTTGTAGCATGCTATATTTTATTAATTGGAGTAATTCACATTAGCTTTATGTGTCTTTTGGTGGGGCCTATTGTGAAATCAGTTATTGCTTGTTGCTTTTGATATTAGGTTCTTCCAAATGCAGTTCACCATGGGTGTGTTTTTTTCTGACATTTTAAAAGGAAGTAAATTAACAATGTTTTAATGTGTATAAAATAGTAAAATAATCGTTATTGTACTCACTGCCAAAGTGGATTGTACAGGGCCTTGTTTTCATTGCATTAAATGTAGAAAAAGGAAATTAATGCATTTATTTATTTATTTATTTCTTATTAAACACATTTTAACAATAACTGCAAACCAAACTCACTTATATTTTGGTACTGAAACAAAGTAACCCAAGGTAGATGCATCTCCTAAACCATTGGTCAATGAGGGGGTGGTAGGGGTCTTCCCCCCCCCATTTTTTTAAAAATGCGGTCTGGCACTCCGACGAAAACACCATCAGTCCCCACTCCCCCGCTCTCGCAAGTTTTTACTGTCAACATCCCGCCCCTCCCCTTTTTTGTGCTGAGGCACTGCAACATTTGTTTTGTTTTAGGATTGAAAATCATGAAGGAAATCTATTAAAAATAAGTTATTGTGTGCTAAATCAGAGGTTCCCAACCCTGCCCTGATAGTTCTCATTTCAACTGAGCTCTCAGTTCCTTAATTGAAGTAAAAATCTGCTTAGATTTGACTTAATAAATTGTGTAATAAAATAGTTGGTAATTTATTTATAGAATTCTATACTTAACTTAAAACCTCTATAGTTTAAAATAAAATGCTCAGAATTAGGAAATTATTAGTTCAATTAAGGATTCAATTAAGTGATTGAGATTTCAGTTGGAACATAAACCAGGGTAGGGGGTCCCCAGGACCAGGGTTGGGAACCACTGTGTCCACACCTTTTATTTTCCAACATGTATTTGTGATCAGAGGAATATTACAGCCCCCCCACCCCCCCGCGTCATTTAAAGAAGGAATGTTGTCTCGGGGTATGCTGGGTTTGTTTGACGGTATCTAGGCATTCTCTATTGTATTGCATCATTCCTTGAAGCTGTATTGTAGTGTTGGTAACTAAACCAGAAGAAGTGAGTGTAGCCAGGCTAGCACACTTTTGAAAAGGTGCACTTGTTTAATTGCAGCTTTTCTGGCTCATAGCTAGCATGTATATTTTATAAAGGATGTAGTGTCTGGGAAGTGCCTCTTTTTAAACTGTATCACATAACTTAGCACAGAGGTTCCCAAACTGGGGTCCATGAGGGGGTGCTAGGAGGTCCATGACAAAATACCCCCCCCAAAAAAACAAAAAAATGTTTATTTTTTAAATGCGGTCTGGCAGTCCCCACCCAAACAACCCCCCCTCTCCCGCTCACGTTTTTTTGTGAACAAATGTTTTTAGTGGAGGAACAGACAACAGAGCAGCACCAAAGTGATATAGTAAAGCCTCCCCCATTTTAAATTCCCCCCTCCTACCCCTAGTGGAAATCCCCTCCCCCCCACCCCCAAGAAGGATCCATCAAGTAACACAAAATAAAATAAAAATAATAATAAATAAAAACATTATATACATATATATATATATATATATATATATATACATATACATATACATATACATATAAATATAAAAATAAAGACAATTCCATACAGTAGTTCAAAGCAAAGCAAACTAAAAAAAAAATACAAGAAAAAAGTTCTGGCTATTCCACCCAATCCGGGAGGAACCCGTTAATGCGAGGAAGCACATTTATTTTTACAATAGAAATACGGGCATGGAGTGAGTTGTGATGTGACCACCTTTTCAATTTTACAAATTGAAGTTGTATGATGTGACAGAATAAAGGGAGGGGAAAATGTCTACACCAAGATACTTCAGATCTTAACCACAGGTATGATAGAAGGCAAGGTGCAGTTCCTCATCAGATTGTTTAAGGGCAGAAGTGCAGACTTAGACCAGTTGATTTTGTAGCCCGATATTAAACTGAAATACCTAAAAAGAGATAATAAATGAGGAATGGATTGAAGAGCATTTTCAACAAACAATAACACATCATCAGCATACAGAGACATATGATGTTGAGTATTATTGACAGTAATAGGCATAAAAGCTATAGACTGATGACCAGCCTGAGCAAGAGGCTCAAGAAACAAAGCAAACAGAAGTGGGGATAGTGGACAACCCTTACGGGTACCTCTGAAAACAGCGAATTGGGGAGAGCACTTACTGCCTGTAATTACCATTGCCAAGGGGTTGGCATACAACACTTTAATCATACCAATAAAATCTGAGCCCCGACCCATAAAATCCAAAACTGACCAAAGATACTCCCATTCCAGACAATCAAAAGCCTTCTCAGCATCCAACGAAAGAACTGCACATGAGGAATCAATGTCTTTAGCTGCATGAATAATATGAAGGAGATGGCGGACATTGTCAGATGCTAGTCAAGTCTTCATAAAACCTGTTTGGTCATGATGAACAAGTTTAGTCATAAAAACCTCAATACGACATGCCAACACTTTGGCAAACAATTTGACGTCAGAATTTAATAAAGATAGGGGACGATAGCTTGCACAATAAGTGGGGTATATGTCCTTTTTTAAAGATATAATACCCGAATTGACATCTCTACCAAAACAACCTTTATCAATAGCCGTCTGAATCATTTCCAATAGGAGAGGTCCCAATTTATTCCAGAAATATAAGAAAAATTCAGGGGGAATAACATAAAATCCAGGGGACTTGACTTTTCTCATACTTTGTAATGCCTCCTTTAGTTCATCAAGGGAGATTGGGGCCCCGAGTACAGCAGAATCTTCAGGGAATAGACGTGGAAGTCTGTGCACACTTTGCTTTATTGAAAACCACATCAGAGCTGTATAACTTAGAATAGAAAGAGTTAATATGTAGAGGATCAGACAATAAAGTAGATTTAATAGATAATATGTCTGAAAAGTGCTCATTGCTGCGAAGTCTGAGCACTAACAGATGGCTGGGTTTAGAACCATTGAAATAATAGTTCTGCCAGCTCTATGAATCAAGAACTCTGCCTCTCTCTGAGCAAGACATATCGTTCACCTCTAACAGCATCAAGTTGTCGAGCAGTGGAAACTGAGAATGAAGTCTGTTGATTATGCTCCAGCAATGCTAATTTGGTCTCAATTTGTTTGATTTGACTAAGTTTAGATTTGTTCAAATTAGAAGCAAATAACGTTGAGGTGTCTTTGATAAATCCTTTGATCGCATCCCACAGGGTGCGAGGATCATCCACAGAACCACGATTCAAAGTAAGAAACTCAAACAATTTAGTTTCAAATGAAGAACGGAATTCCTCGTTCTGCAATAATGTAGTGTTGAAGCGCAAGCTGTGGTGTCAGCTAGAATAAATTTACTCACAACGTACGAGTGATCAGAAATGGCAGAGTTCATATCTGCATTCATGTCCGCCCCTGTACTTCAGACAAGATACTCTGCAATCTTGAGAAGTGAATGAATCCAAAATAGTCAATTGTAAATTACTCCTTAGTACTATCAATGAGCCCTAAGATCTAGAATCAACACAAGCAGCAGCTGCAACATAATAGTATTTATTAGCAAATCTGGGTATATATCGATTAGTCTGAGATGTGCTTCTTGTATAAAAGATACATCTACATGCTTCCTACGAAAGAAATCCAAATAACTAGCATGTTTAACCCATGCACATTCCAATTTAAAATCGTAATATCAGTCATTAGGATCAAAACAAAAAATACTGGCAGATACCAGGCAAACAGGATATCCAGCAGGCGGTACCAGTATCTGAGACACAACTATAATGCACACAGAGTTGAAAATTGAATGGAATAGGCAGAAAGGGGGCCTGTCAAAATAATATGATAAAGCTTTGAACGATTCATTGAGCTCCTTCAATAGCAGTCCATATCAGGGTTGTTGATGAGCAGTATCGACGAAACCCTGTATACAGAGGGGCATGCACGCAAACAAACAATCACACAAACCTCATGGCAATACTGTCACACCGACACCGCCAGCCGGCTACAGCCCAGAAAAGTAATGAAAATAATAATAAAATAATAATAATCATAACCGTAATAATAATAATAAAATTAAGATTACAGCATGTCAGGGAACGAGTTGAGGATCCACGATGTGACGTAACAAGCAGTTGTGAATGAGAGTTAATGACCATGGTCCAAGTTGCAGGTAACTCAGTTCAGTTAGTTCACAGTTCAGCCACAGGATAGTGGATGTCCAAGCACTTAGCAATCATATAAAATTAAACAAATGTCCCGCTAAAACAGGTCAATGCAATAACCGTAGTACAATAATAGAAATGTAAGGCGATGCTGTGAACCTAAGCGTCATCGTATAAACACTGGTTATAAAACGCCGCAACAGCCTGAATTGAAGAAAACACAGCAAACACGGATCAAATAGGCAACCACATTTAAACTTGGTCATCCCATAGGTGTGCTGCGCTGTTTCTGTAAGGTGGATCAAAAGGCAAGTGCTTCCTCCGGTGTATTGCACAGAGTTTGCACTCCCTCATGTATGATTTTTAGGCAAGTTGGGTAGAGTAGGAAATTCTACACTTCATCCTTCAGCAAAACTCGAACTAATTGAGTGCATTTCACTGACGCGCTCGCCTGCAGTCCCTGTCTGTGGCTATGGTGCTGTTTTCCCATGAGGGTGGGATTTACAGGGAGGCATGGATCATGGCTCTCCATTGGTCCAGTAGATTTGAGTGATGGTTCTTCCTAACCCAGTCAGTAATCAGGGTGGGCTGGTCGGCATTGGAATTCACGGTTCTGGTCTGACAGTCACCTCTCTGCAACACTGACTTCACCGCTGACTGACCCATAGACTGAGTGGATGCAACTACATGGCTTCGGAATTTAATTATAAACAAAGCATACTTTTAATAAAAGCTGTGGACAGTCGCTTTCTACATATTACATGTGTTTATTTTATACAGCCTTTATTCTCTTCTTTATCAATGGTGCCAGTAATGTTGTAGGTGACTGTGCATATGTGTATATATATATATATATATATATATATATATATATATATATATATACACACACAAACACCGAACAGCCATAACATTATGACCAGTGACAGGTGAAGTGAATAACACCGATAATCTTGTTATCATGGCACCTGTCAGTGGGTGGGATATATTAGGCAGCAAGTGAACATTTTGTCCTCAAAGTTTATGTGTTAGAAGCAGGAAAAATGGGCAGCGTAAGGATCTGAGTGACTTTGACAAGGGCCAAATTGTGATGGCTAGACGACTGGGTCAGAGCATCTCCAAAACTGTAGCTGCAGGGTCATGGGTGGCCAAGGCTCATTGATGCACATGGGGAGCGAAGGCTGGCCCGTGTGGTCTGATCCAACAGACGAGCTACTGTAGCTCAAATTGCTGAAAAAGTGAATGCTGGTTCTGATAGAAAGGTGTCAGAACACACAGTGCATCGTAGTTTGTTGCGTATGGGGCTGCGTAGCCGCAGACCAGTCAGGGTGCCCATGCTGACCCCTGTCCACTGCCGAAAGCGCCTACAATGGGCACGTGAGCATCAGAACTGGACCACGGAGCAATGGAAGAAGGTGGCCTGGTCTGATGAATCACGAGTTCAAGGTGTTGACTTGGCCTCCAAATTCCCCAGATCTCAATCCAATCGAGCATCTGTGGGATGTGCTGGCCAAACAAGTCTGATCCATGGAGGCCCCACCTCGCAACTTACAGGACTTAAAGGATCTGCTGGTAATGTCTTGGTGCCAAATACCACAGCACACCTTCAGAGGTCTAGTGGAGTCCATGCCTCGACGGGTCAGGGCTGTTTTGGGACCTACACAATATTAGGCAGGTGATCATAATGTTATGGCTGATTGGTGTATATATATGTGTGTATGTGTGTATGCATGTATGTATGTGTGTGTGTGTGTGTGTGTGTTTCTTACCTAAACATAAACTGGGACATCACATGCTCTTAATGAATATGATGCCCCTCCATTTGCCTCTTGTTAAATGATGTGAGCTCCATCAGTCTGGCACTGTGTTGTCCGAGGAGCTGAATTAAAGTGCTTATGCAGGTTACATTAATATGAACATGATATGAAACATTTTACTGTGGACGTAGCAGGTGAATCCTGTGTTTTATTTCAGTGTTGTATTTTTGGGCTCAAATGGCAGTGGGATCCAGTGATTTTCCAGCTTTTGACTGCAGGTCTATGCATACACACAGGATGTTTAAGGAGTTGCTGAATTGGCACTGCTGTTGAAACCGATGTAATTGCTTACCAAAGCACACAGAGATCACCCAGACCAGCCCACCCTGATCACTGATTGGGTTAAGAAGAACCGTCACTCAAACCTACTGGACCAATGGAGACCCATGATCCACGCCTCCCTGTAAATCCTGCCCTCACGGCAAAACAGCGCCCAAAAAAAATTGAAAGCAAAAAAACTGGTGGCGAAAGTGAGGCTAGCAGCATCGTACCCACAGACGGGGGCTTTACAATATTTTTTATTGTAATATTATTTATTATATTTTATTTCTAATGCCAGTTTGATTAAGCTAATTTATTATGTTTAGTACGTATAATATCACAAGTTGAACAATCATAATGCTTACTGAACATATCTGTATCCATCATGTTAACAAAACTAAGGTAACTGTTGGGAATTGTGCAACTTAAATATCTGTTTTGCACAAGCAGTCAACAATGGACAAATATTGTCTTATTTCCTAATCACACTTCTGCATACTTACACTGTGCATGGCATGAGAGAGTACACTGATATTCTGGGCCATCAAACATGGGACTATTTCTTACATATTGCAGGACTAGTTGGAAAAACTCCCTCATTGGCCCTCCACAATCCACAGCTCCTTCAGAAACACCTGCATCATCTGTAAATTTTATCTATGCATTTGTTTGTGGAGACATTTGGCCTCTTCATGGCCCTTACAGCACCATCCCAAACATTGCGTCTGTTTATGTTGATGGAAACAACTTCTTCCTCATTGATTTCTCGTCTCAATTACCACAGGACTTATTTTGCACTAAAATAGATTAAATATGGAATTGATCAACTATCCATGAATAATTTAAAATGCAATACAATTCCATTAAATAAGACAGGCGTTTTATAAGTACAGTATTGTTGCATGTGGATGGACAATTGTACAGTAAGTGTATATGAAAATGTTGAAATTACTATGTAATATACAGTGAGGGAAAAGGTGAGAAGGTGACAACAGTTGGTGCGATTATTCGCAAATGGAAGAAACACAAAATAACTGTCAGTCTCTCTCTGTCTGGGGCTCCATGCAAGATCTCACCTCGTGGAGTTACAATGATCATGAGAACGGTGAGGAATCAGCCCAGAACTACACGGGAGGATCTTGTTAATGATCTCAAGGCAGCTGGGACCAAAATCTAGTCACCAAGAAAACAATTGGTAACACACTACGCCGTGAAGAACAGAAATCTTGCAGCGACCGCAAGGTCCCCCTGCTCAAGAAAGCACATGTACAGGCCTGTCTGAAGTTTGCCAATGAACATCTGAATGATTCAGAGGAGAACTGGGTGAAATTGTTGTGGTCAGATGAGACCAAAATCAAGCTCCTTGGCATCAACTCAACTCGCCGTGTTTGGAGGAGGAGGAATGACCCCAAGAACACCATCCCCACCGTCAAACACGGAGGTGGAAACATTATGCTTTGGGGGTGTTTTTCTGCTAAGGGGACAGGACAACTGCACCGCATCAAAGGGACGATGGACGGGGCCATGTACCGTCAAATCTTGGAATTAAAACTGGTCACATTTAATTTACAAAGCTTACTCCGCAGGTGAATGGTAGCTTTCCTTTACTGATTCTTCTATTGCTCTATTCAGTTGTTCTTCTTCAATTAGTATTTTAATTATTTTGAATTTAGCCTTGTGCTTTTCTCTGATTGGCTGATGGCTGTTTGCTGTTCGCGACGCGCATTTGCTCCTTGTTGGTTTCACTGGAGACGGGACGGGACCGCAGCACTGTGGGCCTGTTTAAGGTCATCCAACTTGTGAGTACTTGCACAACTCAATTAGAAAATAAATTAAAAATTATACGGTTAGGTTTAAACCTGAAACACCCAGTGAGGAATATCGGTTATAGCCTGCGGCCTATGACGGAGGCATTTTGAGTATAATTACATATCAGTAGTTGGATGGAGATGCTTTTTTTTGTTCTTCCAATTTGGGGAAGAATTAAGCAAACATATAATATATTGCCCGTTGAGTAACACGAAATCTTGTGTGTGCCTCACCATATTGACTGCTCTAGGTCTATTTCACATATTGTATTGTTGTCTGTTTCAGAGAGTCTTGGAGCTGGATGCCACTGCAGTTCAGTACATTTATATTTATATTGATGAGGCTGGCTTCAACCTAGCCAAAAAAAGGGGATGGGGACGGAACATTATTGGCCACCGTGCCATTGTGAATGTCCCTGGACAGCGTGGAGGGAATATCACTATGTGCGCAAGCGTCCACCATTGCCATGCCAGCCTTGGTCCCTACAACACCGCCCTTCTCATCACAGTCCTAGACACACTACATGGCATCCTCATTCCAGCCGAGCGGAGGGGTGGACCAAAGCTCTCCTCCGCAACTGGTTCATCGACCACCAACTATTTATTGTTCTGTACCTCCCACCATATTCCCCATTCCTAAACCCAATTGAAGAGGGTTTTTTTGGCATGGCGATGGAAGGTATAAGACATAATTGGAGGCGGGATGCAGCCTAATTTCTTTTGTCTTACGTTTTGCATGTGTTTTTGTCTTTTTGTGTTACAGTTTTGAAAGCATGAGTCACTTTCATTTATTTTTGTACAGAAAACCCTTTATCTTACTGAATGTTTTTCCTGGTTTTCTCCTGTTGGGTATGGGAAGTGTTACATACAAAACACAGGTGTTCAAAAATACTGCATTTTGGAAATAAATGACAATGTTTTTGTTACTGTATTGCATGTGTGTGTTTGTTTATATATATTTGAGTAGGTATACATTACTGTGACAATCTTTTACAACTGGCTACACTGTAACACTGAAAATGCAAAAGGCACAAAACTACAGATGGGATATTCATAGTAGTGTTTTGTGTTGAGCACATCAGTGTGTTGTTGGTTGGTAGACAGATCTATTCATATGACGCGTGTGTGTGTCATTTTCATGCAGAAAAACATTTTGGAAAGAGATAAAACAGTTTTAAATGCAGTGTTTGCTTTTGCTATAGATTTGTAGAGTTTTGCATTTTGTGTTTGTGCTTTTGTGTCTTGTGTTTAGAGTTTTGGGAAAATTAGCCAAAGATTCAGCAAACTTGTGTAAACAATTGGGAAAAACTGTAAGATACCCTTTCATTTTCACTGGGCCAATTACGTGCCTGCAGTATGTGGTGTTTGTACAGATGATGGCTTTGACTGTGTGTGTGTGTGTGTGTGAGAATATATTAAATCCAATTGTTAGAGTGCGGTTTAAGAACCATGTGTCCCTTTTTGCGTCTGCAGTAAGTCGAAGTGGAGCCGGTGACGGACACACACCCCACATGCCAGGTAATGACCTTACAATTAAAGCAAGTACATGTGTTCATATTTCTGACTATTTGATGCAGGACTTGGCAAGACCATAGACTTGCTGTCAAAGCAAAAAGACAGTGACGCTGTTACAATGTGGAAGCAATCAATCCTCAAGCACATGTACTGGGTCGTATTATGTCATACAATATACTTGTACGAAATTCACCACAATTGTCTATTCAGTTGTGTTTGTCACATATATAAATACACCACTGATTACTACTTGCTAGATTATTATTTTTTTATACAAATACTGTGCAGCTCCTATCCAAGATTCTTATTTGATTTGTATTATTGTTTTCCTTATGAGTAAAGGATTAATGTAAAGCTTTTTCCAGCTGACATTTTAGATTGTACGTTGACATAGGCAGGAGTCGAGATTGACAAATTAAATAACACTGGTGTTTAAGAACTAAAAGTGCAAAATAAGAATCACATTACAAGAATGAAAGCACATCACTGCTGTTTCAGACAAAAATGAAACGAGGGATGTGACATAAATGTGTAAGGAACGTGTAATATATCTAAAATATAAACTAAATGACCATCTTTCATAATATATAGATTGAATGATTCAGCTTCTTTTATCTTAGTAGTTTAAGACCCTTTTGTAGGCATTCTGTTAATTCAGTCAAGTACAAAAGGTGAAATGCATTGGTATTTTAGGGCATTACATAGAAAAATTGAATTTAGGCTTGTACCATAATATCCTCTAACAATACTTTATTCTGAGTCATAAACACAATCAAATACTAGTCTTTGTCCATAATAAGAGGGGGTTTAACTATCACATTAACTTCTGGAATAAGACTAAAAACATACTACTGTTCATCAATTAATCTGTGTAATAGGTTGAAGTGATTGATCAGTGCTGGGTTATCTTTACCTTAATTGCATTATTCCAATCAACTGATCTGAAATGGCCTAAAAAATGGAAAGTAGCTGCTATTTCTGTTACTTTGTAGGTCCACACATACCTGGCTGAAACCACAATTCCCAGGAAAGACAACCAGGCCCATTGTGACAGTGCTGTTAGTGGCTCACAGAAAAGGGCATATGGAGCTTGGTTATAAGTTTTTACAGTCTTAAGTAGAACCAATAGGCCTACTAGTCAGCTGAAGTTTTTTTTCAACCTCGTTCATTATACTTTAAAGTGGGTCCTAAGGACTGAAGTTTTAGGTCTACGGGACTACAGCTGCGTTTATTTTGTGCACTTGAGAACAATGTGTTTTTCTGTACTATGTCAACTACTTTGTCAGAATTGTCTCAGGGAAGCATCATATCAACCTGTTCAAGTAGGATGAGATTTATATTTTTATTTGAAAATGATACTTACAAAATAAATGTGGCATATTTTACATCTAGTCCAAATTTAAATTATTTCCTTTAGTTCCATGAGTGAATGTCTACAATCTGTAAAAGGATACATTTAGGGTAGAACCAATTTTTGGTTTGTTGTAAATTCTGGGTTTATATTGAAATATTTCCAGTTTTTTATATTTGGAATTGCTGTGTTGGAATTGTGGTCCTTTTATTTGTGTTGCTGTGTTTATTGTATGGTTGATTGTGGTATTCATATGAAGGTTACTTGCTGTTAGTTTATAACAACTGGTTCTATGTATGAGGAACAAGTTGACTATGAAATTAATGGATGTTGACTACTTATGAACTGCCTTTTGATACCCTGATTGTGTTCCATTGTCTAAATTGCACATCATGTACCCAGTTTTTATCTATCTGTTTATTAAAGAGATTGTTAAATATTCCCTCCTGGCATTTGCTTCTCAATAACTACCTTTAGCTTCCAGGGTTATTTAACCAGACCGTCCCAGAAACAAAAAAAAAGGTGATGGCAGCTACACGCTACAGTGTCAAATCCAGTTAAAACACAATCTTACTAGGACAGGTTGATTTATATTTTGGATTGGACACAATGTTTTTACAATGGGTTCAAGCCCTTTACAGGACCCCAGTCTCTGCTGTGAGGACTGATTGCTCTCGGACTCAGACTAGGGTGCCCATCCCCCCTTTTACTCTCACTCTGGAGCCACTGGACTAATATGAGTGTTCCAGGAATCACTATTGGAAATCATGAATTTAAATTGAACATGCATGCAGCAAAAAAAGAAACGTCCTCTCACTTTCAACTGCTTATATTTTCGGCAAACTTAACATGTGTAAATGCTCGTATGAACATAAAAAGATTCAACAACTAAGACATAAACTGAACATGTTTCACAGAAACTGAATAATGTGTCTCTGAACAAAGGGGGGTCAAAATCAAAAGTAACAGTCAGTATCTGGTGTGGCCACCAGCTGCATTAGTGCTGCAGCGCATCTCCTCCTCATGGACTGCACCAGATTTGCCAGTTCTTGCGGTGAGATGTTACCCCACTCTTCCACCAAGGCACTTGCAAGTTCCTGGACATTTCTGGGGGAATGGCCCTAGACCTCACCCTCCGATCCAACAAGTCCCAGACGTGCTCAATGGGATTGAGATCCGGGCTCTTCGCTGGCCATGGCAGAACACTGACATTCCTGTCTTGCAGGAAATCACGTCCAGCGAAGGTGGGTTTGTGCCCATAGGTGACGTTGTTGCCGGTGATGTCTGTAAGGACCTGCCTTACAACAGGCTTACAAGCCCTCAGTCCAGCCTCTCTCAGCCTATTGCGGACAGTCTGAGCACTGATGGAGGGATTGTGCGTTCCTGGTGTAACTCGGGCAGTTGTTGTTGCCATCCTGTACCTGTCCCGCAGGTGATATTCGGATGTACCGATCCTGTGCAGGTGTTGTTACACATGATCTGCCACTGCGAGGACGATCAGCTGTCCTTTCTGTCTCCCTGTAGCGCTGTCTTAGGCGTCTCACAGTACAGACATTGCAATTTATTGCCCTGGACAAATCTGCAGTCCTCAGAGTCAGTAGAAAGGGCTCTTTAGTGTCCTAAGTTTTTATAACTGTGACCTTAATTGCCTACCGTCTGTAAGCTGTTAGTGTCTTAAGGACCGTTCCACAGGTGCATGTTCATTAATTGTTTATGCTTCATTGAACAAGCATGGAAAACATTGTTTAAACCCTTTACAATAAAGAACTGTAAAGTTATTTGGATTTTTACAAAATTATCTTTAAAATACAGTGTCCTGAAAAAGGGACGTTTCTTTTTTTGCTGAGTATTTTACTGACACTCTCAGATCCTTCATACTCCCTCCCAGCTATTCCTGATCTGATTAAATGTTCTGGTCGACTCTGGATGCAAAATTAACTGGAGTAAATAGGAGGCAATGACACTAAATTCCCATACACATCGTAGTGACCTGACAGATACTCCTTTCACTTGGAAACCGAACAGAATGAAATGTCTTGGGATCGTTGTTAAATCCCCTCTAACTTCAATATTTAGTCTCAATGGGCCACAAATTCTTAAAACTGTACGGGACGACCTTTAAAGGTGGATTGGCCTTCCACTGTCCCTGTGGTTCTACAGGTTCTTAAGATGAATATAAAACTAGGAAGAAAGTATCCAGACTGTCTGTAGCAGACAAGGAGTTGTTTTCTCTCTGTGGTTCTCAAGAGAAACTGTCAAAAATATCCTCGGACTGCTCTGTGTTTTATGAGGTATGATATCGGACAAATTCAATGTCTGCCCAGCAACAAGATCTGTAATGCTGTAGTATGGCCTAGAGAAACTTACATGTCTGAGGAGATTGGAAGAGAGTCTGTCGTCTCATGTACTATATCATATAAATGTGTGTGTGTGTGTGTGTGTAAAGTGCCTTTAAGGATCTGCTATCATAGAGACCGCCTCTGTGATCACATCCTTCCAACAGCTGCTTGTATCGCAATAAACTTCTATCTTCACATACTTCTGGTTAATCAGTCTGACTTATTGGGAATAATCCACACACAGATAAAAGTTGGATTCAACAGACGTGATCCTTGGCAAAGGAGCAGGATGGGTCGAATGGCCTTGTCTCTGTTTCAGGTGTCAGTCTTGCTTCCAACCCCTGATTTAGAGCTGAAGCTCCAAAACATTGCCCTAGAAAGGGGTGTGGTGTCTAAAACTGTATCAAATGCTCCAGTTCTCAGTCGTAGATGTTCTATTCCACCTTGTGGTTTCTGAAATTCTCTGAAAACTGATCGCTGTGATCATTTATGAAAATAAATGATAAATCATTGAAAATATATTAGATTTATGTATTATTTTTTGCTAGAGGGCTCCAAGTGCTCACTTAGGCATAGAAACAGCTCTGCATTTAAGAAAGGGACTCCAGTAGAAACTTTGTGGTTTTAGTTTACACATGTTTATTTACACACTTTGTGCACTTTGGGTCTCGTGCTGAAGGTGTGACACGTGTCGTGTTCCCACCGCTGGCTTGCATCTCCTTGTGAGGGTCTTCTCACCGAGGGGGCGGCAACAGCAGTCCAGCTCATGTCCTCCCGTCGCAGCCCCTGGGTGGATAACGGCAGATCTCCATGCTTCTTCTTCCTCTCATGGTGTCCGAAACGGAAGCCTCCAGTTAATATCGCAAAATTCCCAGTAATAGACCGGGGCCCAGCTTTGTCAGAACAGCAGCCGTGGCGTGTCAACAGGGCCCTGCATTGTGCTCAGCTTTGTAACCAGGCACAGCGCAGGGCCTGACCTATGACCCCTGGGAGTACACGAACACCAAGGACAACACCCAGAGGCGCTGCGAGTGTGTACCTCCTGGGGTCCCTCTCTCTCAGGACGCGGGTCGCTCGGGGTCGGCTCCCCTCTCAGCCTCCACCAGCTGGCCCATTCTCTATCTTGTAGAACAGAAGCGAGTGTTTACTCGTCACGGGATTGACGGTCGCCACCTGAGGAGAAACCCACCCGATCGACGCCTCGGGACCCCCAGATTTTAAAGTGGTCTTGTCCTCTCTGCGCAGTTCAATTAAAACATTGTTACAGTGGAACCAGCATCGGTGGCGGACACTTACTTTGCTCACTGGCCCCCGGCCCTCTGCCTTTGCTGGGCTGAGCTCTGGAGGCACAGGTTTTGCTTCTGAGCCAGTTCAGACCTGCTTTTTGAGGCACGTCTCCAGTGGGAGTTTCAGGAATGCTTGGGAGGGGCAGACAGGGTGTCTCCAGCCTTGACCGGCCCCACCGTCCCACCCCCCGGCTTTTTTCACCTTTGCTGGTGCACACGTCCTTCTCAGATGCCTCCCAGGTCACGCAAGTCTCATCATGAAGGTCCTTCTCGACTGGGGTCTCCTCTGGCTCAAGGCGCTCCTACAGGGTGGGCAAACCAGGCCGCCCTCATGTCCAGGGTACAAGCCTGGGGTCACTGACAGCAATCCCCATCAGGCCGCAGGTGGTGCGATCCCTCATTCAGACCTTAAAACTCAACTGGGACACAAGGCAGCCGACGCAGACAGGCCTGACTCCAGGCCTGGGGGATCACGCCCTCGCCCCCCTCACCCAGCGCAGCTGGGAGACGGCAGCCGGGAGCCAAGTGAAGACGCTGCGGACCCTCTGCCACCTGGAGGGGTTTGTGGCTGTGGCGGGCGCCTCCGTGTTGCTCGGCTCCGGGGCCCCGGCAGACATGAGGTAGGGCAGACTGATGCTCAGCGGCTCCAGCGCCACGGGCAGAGGCGCACTCCTGTCCCTGACATCACTGGGTGCTGTCTGGGCACTGGCCTGCCGCTCCCTGGCCTGTGGGCCGCCGCTCTCAGGGCTGTGCAGCTCTGGACCGAGTCCGTGGAGCAGCCCGGCATCCACACCCTCCACTGGGGCCGGGGCCGGGGCCACACGCGGCACGCTGGAGGAGGCGGAGGGGAGGGCATCCTGGCCGTAACGAAGATGGCGCAGCGCCACAACGTGACGCACCCGTCTGCCGCCATAGGGATTGCCGTAGCGCAGCAGGTTCCGCACCACCACGCTGGCCACGCTTAGCTGTAGGTCCTGGCTCTCAGATAGGGCACCCAGACTGAGGTCCAGGGGCAGAAGCCGCCGCAGCTCCCGCAGAGCAGGAGTGACAACATGATACAAGGGGTTGGTGTGAGAGTGGGGGGTCGGCCCCTCCCTCAGCCTCAGGTAAATGTCGTCGCGGTCTGGCGACCCCTCCACCAGCTGCAGTGCTTGCTCTAGCAGCTGGCTCTCCAGCGATACCCACCTGTGGAGCTGCTCCCGGTCTGCCTCGCACAGGGGGCACAGCTGCCACAGTACGCAGCTCAGGAGCAGCAGGACCACGTCACGAGGGTCAGAGCTGCGTCCGTCATCAAGTCCAGAGTGTTGCAGGTAGGAGAGGAACCGCGGCTCCCAGACCACCTGATCATCCATGCTGGGAGCCGGGGGCTGCACTGCAGTCTGAGCCCCTCCAAAAGCTGCAATGAAGTCGTCTCCCAGGGCATCAGGCTGGAAAATCAATAAACACACACAATATATCAGTACACACTCGGAGCACATGAACACAAACACACACTTCACTAGAGCAGCACAGTACCATGAACATCTCACTAGCAGAGGGCAGCAACACACTCGCACACACTCACTACAGCAGCCCAGGCTCATTAACACACTGGCTAACGCACTGACACACTCGGGACTCACCTCGGAGGGGAAGGGCACCATGGCGGCCAGCGTCTCCATGGCCACGTTCCTGCAGTTCGGCGTCAGCGGCTTGCGGCAGCACGGGCAGCTGCTCACCCTTGGCCGGCACTCATTGCAGAGCAGGTGACCGGCCCGGCACTGTAGCATGGGCGGCTGCACGTACTCGAAACACACCGGACACACGAACAGGGCCGCCAGCTCTTCCCCGTGGGTGGATATGGCGGTGGTGACCTCAGCGCTACAGGACTGATACAACACAGGAATAAAACACTTAGAGAGCACATCCAATATTGAACGGAGGAGGAAAAGGGCTCATCAGTTAAGGGAATTGAAGGTGTGTAGGTTGTGTAGGTATATGTGTATGTTATATAAATGTATATACGCACACACACACACAAATAGTAAAAATACAAACAAAAAGTATGGCATATGAAAAACGATATTGTACAGGGTATACAGTATGTATAGCACGCATAGGCAACTAGTGTTTCACAGGAGGGCGTTCAAGAGGTAATTGTGGCCCCGAGACATCAAGATTTAGCACAAAAAAGCAAAGAAAGACTTGCTGTTTGTCTTGTGAAACATCAGTACTCAATTACTGAGCACAAGCATACAAAAATATGTTTAAAAAATACCAGTTCATTTTGCATTAAACAACTCGCCTGCATACAATCAAATTATCTGAATTGAGCATTAATCTGCCCAGACACCATCTACTTACTGATCATCACACATCACACAGCTTAACTGCAACCAGGAAGGTGTGCAACTGACTCACAGCTCTGTCTCTGTTATAAGATGCGTCTACAGACTGTGTCAATAGAAACTACACACACAGACCGGGTCTTCACTGCACAACTACGTGCGCCCCTGCATACAGGACCTAACATAAGGCCCGGGTCTGCACACGGGCACCCGTAAGACCGGGGACTCACCTCGGAGGAAAGGCCGATCGTGGACGCCACCTGCTCCAGGGCCGTGTTGCGCATCGGCGGCTTCAGCAGGCCGCGGCAGGTGGGGCAGCTCCAGCGGCATCTCCAGCTCTTGCGGCAGGGTGCGCACAGGAGATGCCCGGCCCGGCACTGCATCATGGGCGGCGCGACGAAGCCCGAGCACAGCGAGCAGCGGAACAGCTCCGCGGCGGAAGAGGCACCGCGGCTCTGCGGGAAGGAGGACAGACACACGTCACACACCATCACTGGCCTCATGAGGGAGAAAGCGACTCGCCGCCATGGAGGAAAAACTCACCGCAGTCTTTGAGTTGTTGCTGCCCATCTGTACGCGGCTGATAGACGAGCGATGTGAACGTGTCAGATGCTCTAGACAGACTGAGTGTCAGGGTAACCGGGCAGCTCATAAACTAAGCGTATGTTGTGGACATCATTGTGACGTCACAGTGCGATATCGTCCAGCTTATGATAAAGGGGCGTGGCCAACAATATAGGCCTCTTCCTCTTCCACAATCCCAGCAGCCCTTGCGGCAGTCCTGCGTTATCGTATCTATTACAGCAGGGGTGGGGAACCTTTTTCCTATCAAGGGCCATTCCAGTGTTCACAAATGTATTCACGGGCCGCAACCTTAATTAATACACCTACACCAAAACATGAGTACAGATGAAACTTACATTCTAATGCAAGAACAGTTTTTTCTAAACGCACACACTGCAGTCAAAACATAATTTGCTATATAGACTACAATAAGTAAAAAGCTCAAAAACGCATACAATAAGAGAATGAAACAAGTGAAAACTTAAATATTGGAATAATGCTCGAAAGCAATATTTTATATTTCAAAAATAACTGCATTTATATTGCATTTATCAAAACATAATTGTACACTGAGGTAAACATTGTCAACACTGTAAACTTTGTTTTAACATACAAAGCTACAGTGAATAAAATCAGTGTATTTCAATAAACTATTTACTATATATTTAGCCTGCATACCCGACAGCTCGTACAGTCCACACAGGACACGTTTCTGCACTTTCCCTGCAGGAGCTCGTACCTCACACTGTATTTTGACAGCCCTCTCCAGGTGAACACTTTCACTCCACGAATATATAGCATTGCAATAAATGCTCCTCCGCTGATAATGTCTGTGAATCATTATTTTGGTGGATGTGCTACGCTATTGCACTCTCTACTATGTGCAGCAGCATCGCGTATTGATCAGTAGAGTAAAAGCACTCTGTGCCGTTTGGACCTGGCGATTCACTCGCAGTGATTCACAACACTGGTACAAACCCACAAATGATCTGTCATTCCCAGTATCACTGATGTCCCTGAATGACTCATGCTCATATACACAGCATGTCTAAAACAGCTCTCTTCAGTCTCCTTTTCCAATCCATGTTTATTTGCGGGTCATCACTGTATCCACTCAATCTGAATACAGCTGTAAGAAAACACCTGTAATGCTGTACAATGCGTGTGTTTTTCAAGCACATGAAAGACTGTAGACAGGTAGAGATCGCCACTGGAGCGCCAGACTGACTGTATTGTAAAGGGCAGGCAGGATTATGGGTTATACTTGATTTATTATGTATTTTAATGACTGGTGAAAATAACCCGATTTTGGCTATTCTGGGTAAATGTGTTCATAACTTATTTATTTTCGTGTTTATGCAGTTAAAACGCAGTATAGATGTTTATTACATAAGCTCTGCGCTTCTAGTGTTAAGTTTATGTCACAGAAATTATTTTTTTCAAATGGACTCTAGGCCCGGAGGCCGGACGTTCCCCACCCCTGTATTCAGGGGCACCGCTAAGAATTTTGGGCCCCCCGCTCCCCCGGAAAGTCACAGCCCAGGGTAGTCAATAATGAAGTGTCAGAAATAACTAATTGCTATAAAACCCTTAATTTAATTTATTATGTAAAGTAGCAGTAAAATTCCCCTCAATGGATATTTAGGGGACGTCACACTATTGTATTAATATTTCTATATAGGCAAAACAATCACCATTCGGCAGCGTAACACTGATTATAATATTCACAAGTATAGCAGCCTATTGTTGTATTCAATAAGTGCATACAGTATTTTTAAACGTTGGTTGCGTTCATGTTACTGGCACTGCTGGTCAGATCTGTAGATCCTGTGCAACGAGATCGCTTTGGCACCAAAAGTAAAACAGCGCACACTTTTTTTTGAGTGTCTTTTTTCATACATTTAACTTAAAACTTAAACCATTTAGTAAATAATGTTTTAAATCATTTTTTCCACATTTATAAAGATTTATTTTTTTAAATAAATACTTAAATAGATGCTTAATCTCCACTTTTGAAATATAAATATTTATTGTTTGATTAAATATTTAACTAAATCCTAACTAAACTAAACTAACTAACTAAATAGTTTTAAAATAAATATTTAGTCTAAATATGAATGTTAAATATAAATAAGAATGTTAAATGTAAAAGTAAAATATAAATGTTAAATATAAATATATATGTGAAATGTAAAAGTTAAGTCTAAATGTTATATCTAAATGTAAATGATAAATGTGGAGTTTGCAAAATAAATATATAACTAACATGCAAATGCATTGTAAGACTTCAGCAACCCGTGTAATAAGAGCTGCGTTTCGGTGCATCGGGGCATCAAATTGTCTGATTGTGTTTTCGTGATGCGGTCAGTGGATCTAGTGGTCATTGATAACTGAGTGGACACTGGCTCCCAGTAAACCTGACCCACTGAGTGGACACTGGCTCCCAGTAAATACTATTTATTGGGTGAAGTATTTTACATTACAATTAAAAAACATTCAACATTTTAATACTGTGGAAAAAACAGCTTAAGTATTTACAAAATGTGGAAAACAAAACACAAGGTTAAATGTGTGAAAAAATATTGTTTATTGGGTTGAGTATTTTACATATGCAAATAATAAAAACATTCAAAATTGTAATACTTATGATTAAAATTCTTTAAAATTCAATTCTAAAATCATCACAAACTTTAAATCAAACAAGTGAATTCAGAAGTGCATTACATATTCAAAACAACATTTTTTTGTGTAAGATGGCAAACTGCCAAATTAACAAGAAACAACAAATCAATCTGATGTGTTGTTTTCAAAACGGTAAATGCATTAGACAACATAACAAACCAAAACTAATTCGCTAAAACAAAACAAAACAGTCTAATGCATTTCTTCTCAATATTAAAATGGTCAACATATCAGACAAATCATAAACATAAACATATCCAACTCAAAACCTTGTGCATTAAAAAGCATTTAAAACAAAGACAATAATCAGTCTTTTCATTTTCAAAATTAAAAACAATTATTTTAATACAATCCTGCAGAGGAGGTCCTCACAGTCCAGATGGAGATGTTCTGCCTATGCTTCCCAGTGCTGATGCTCTGCCCTGTCTGTGCTGTGCTGACTCCTCTCCGCAGGCTGTGTCCCTCGCTGGCGCCCTCACACTGTGTGGATGTTGTCTAGGCGCCGGATGAGAACCAGTCCGGTGCACATGGGCAGCTTCACTCAACGTCTATACTACTGAGACAGGTCGGGCTCTGCTCCTCAGGAGACGAGGAGCGGACTTGAGGTGGGGGCCCAAGGGCCCCCAAACCAAGCATATTAGGAGGAGGAGTGCCTTTTTAGTCCAGGCAGGTAAAGGTCCTCGGCTGCTCCCCTCAGGTGGATCGTCCTCAGCTGGGCCTCCCTTGCACTGAAACAGGAACACCGCTGGATCAGGAACTCTGAAGGGTCTGGGTTGCCTCCACACTGCCTCTGCTGAAACAAGAAAAACAAGTGTCAATCTCTGCAGGAATCTACTCCGGCTCACCCTTCTAGTGGTGAAGGGAAACCCGAGTCCAAGACTCGACCATCCAGAAAGTTTTTAATCATTACTCATGGATTGTTGGTTTCCCAACACTTCTAGCAGTCATTTAGATATACATACATACATACATACATGCATGCATATATATATATATATATATATATATATATATATATATATATATATATATAAAACATCTAAAAATGTATTGTAATTTTGTTGGTTTTATACAAATATAAATATATTGGTGGGTAAAAACACATTTTACACTCAAACAATAATTGCTTTACAATAATATTTACACAACAAATAACACAATAAAACATAAATTATTCTGGAAACTACCACATGTCTTATCGGGCCACAATCTCCCATAGGTATTCAATTGGGTTGAGATCTGGTGAAGAGATCAATCCCATCAGGATAGAAATGTTTCACCACAGGATGAAGGAGATCACTCAGAATAACATTGAAAATGATTTGCAGTGACCCTTCAATCTAAGGGGACAAGTGGACCGAAACTATGCCAGGAAAATACTCCCCACAGCATAACAGAGTCTCCGGACACCCTCACTGTAGGGGTCAAGCAGTCAGGTATGTACTGAGCATGATAGGATGTTAATGGCTTAATTGAATCATGCAGTACACCTGTTTGGAGGCATCTGCATTTGTTATGTTCCTCCACTCATTTATTCAGATCTGTATATGAAGTAGTAGATCGCATGTCCTGAAAGACCTCGTTTAGGTCGGAGCATGTGCTTGAAATGCACCAAACAGCCTTTCTGCGTTAAATGCTGCGACTAATCTTTCAAAGGATTAAGAAGATTGCAGTTTTGTCTTTGTTAAGAAAGCTGTCCACAGAATTTACATTCTCGCTACACTTTGGGTGACATTAAACAGACTGGCCTGCAAAGTGCAAACAGGGGTTGTCTTGGTAGTCTGAGCTATGTAACACCTCTGAAAGCTGGAGGCTTTATAAAGAAGGAGAACTGTGCCCCCAACTGCTTTTCCTTGCTTGACATTTTTAGGTGAATCTCAGAGTCTTATATCCTGTCCTCCTTCAGGTCTTATTAACTAATAATAATAATAATAATGAACTGATTAAACGAGCCATTTTCTGATTATACTGTTAAGTATGAAGCTGGTGCAGCACGGAGGGAACTCTGCTCAAGTCTGCAGCTGCACTGCCACAGCTGTCCACACTCCATCTGCGCAGATCGTGACGTCACACGCAGACTCCCGCCTGCAATCTAGCGGCACAAAGTCTAGAGCAGCTGACCTGTCACATGATAAGAGCACTGTGTAGCATGTGATTGATTTTATTGCAAGATGGCTCAGAGGGAAGTGCATCAGTCAGGATGGGACTCAAAGCGGTGCGTTATTTTGCTGGGGGTGATCCTGGACTGTATTGCGCTTTCTTCGTGCCTCACTGTGAGACAGTCCGTGAGGCTCCGGGTCGGTCTGCTCTCAGAGATGAACGCGTCCGACACAGACGAGCTGTGGTTCCCGCAGAGACTGGACCACTTCAACGGAGCGGACGGGCGGGTTTGGAAACAGGTGATATTGTGTGATCAAACTTCACATCGATTACGGATCCACTCACATGTTTGTAACTTTGTATGCCCTGTTGTATGAATATGGTATGAAGAGGGAACAGCTGTGCCAGGGAATTACGTCACATGAGAGAAATGAATTAATACATCCAACATTTCTAATGTAGTTGAATAAGTTCTAGAAGGACATGGTGAAGACTGATGTGCTGCAACGCATTTTAAGTTAAGCATGGGTTGTATGAAGTCCATGGGTTGCCTGCCTACCAAATCTGTGCTCCATGAACCGAGGGATACATTTTTTTAAATCTTACACAAACATCAGACCATTCCTACCTTTATCTGCATCCTTGATTAAAACCTAGCTGGGCCAATTTTATAATTGTGGATTTTTCAATTTCATTTGTTTTTTTGTGTGTGTACTTTTCATTAACTTCCCAATCTTCAGTGCAGAAGGAGACTTTCCCTGTATAACCCACTGTTTCACACCAGTAGGTTACCTGCCCCATTTTAAGACCTCACAGCCTTTATCCCAATGATAGTCATCACCAATATATACACCCATTTCAGTAACTCAATATAAAATCCTGTTTACTGGGGATTGAACCAACATGTAACCCTCTATAACCCATTGTATTGGGTGAGTTACCTGCTCCTAATTAAAATGTCCCATTTTCAGATGTTCTAATTGCAACAATTGCACTGCATTGTTTTGAAGGATTGTTGCATCTCTTCTGTCCCTCATGTCCCTTCTTTGCTCTTCCAGAGGTACTTCATCAATGACACTTTTTATAGAAGCGGAGGCCCCGTGTTTCTGATGATTGGCGGAGAGGGTCCTGCCAACCCAGCCTGGATGCAGTACGGCACGTGGCTGACCTACGCTCGGATGCTGGGGGCGTTCTGCGTGATGCTGGAACACAGATTCTATGGGAGAAGTCACCCCACTGAGTATGTGTACCAGAGTGTCTGCTGTTCCTGATATCAGTAGCCTACAGTAAGGGAAAAAAGTATTTGATCCCCTGCTGATTTTGTATTTTTGCCCACTGACAAAGAAATGATCAGTCTATAATTTGAATGGTAGGTGTATTTTAACAGTGAGAGACAGGATAACGACAAAAAAATCCAGAAAAACACATTTCAAAAAAGTTATACATTGATTTGCATGTTAATGAGGGAAATAAGTATTTGATCCCCTATCAATCAGCAAGATTTCTGGCTCCCAGGTGTCTTTTATACAGGTAACGAGCTGAGATTAGGAGCACTCTCTTAAAGGGAGTGCTCCTAATCTCAGCTCGTTACCTGTATAAAAGACACCTGTCCACAGAAGCAATCAATCAGATTCCAAACTCTCCACCATGGCCAAGATCAAAGAGCTGTCCAAGGATGTCAGGGACAAGATTGTAGACCTACACAAGGCTGGAATGGGCTACAAGACCATCGCCAAGCAGCTTGGTGAGAAGGTGACAACAGTTGGTGCGATTATTCACAAATGGAAGAAACACAAAATAACTCAGTCTCTCTCTGTCTGGGGCTCCATGCAAGATCTCACCTCGTGGAGTTTCAATGATCATTTGAACGGTGAGGAATCAGCCCAGAACTACACGGGAGGATCTTGTTAATGATCTCAAGGCAGCTGGGACCATAGTCACCAAGAAAACAATTGGTAACACACTGCGCTGTGAAGGACTGAAATCCTGCAGCGTCCGCAAGGTCCCCCTGCTCAAGAAAGCACATGTACGGGCCCGTCTGAAGTTTGCCAATGAACATCTGAATGATTCGGAGGAGAACTGGGTGAAATTGTTGTGGTCAGATGAGACCAAAATCGAGCTCTTTGGCATCAACTCAACTCGCCGTGTTTGGAGGAGGAGGAGGAATGACCCCAAGAACACCATCCCCACCGTCAAACATGGAGGTGGAAACATTATGCTTTGGGGGTGTTTTTCTGCTAAGGGGACAGGACAACTGCACCGCATCAAAGGGACGATGGACGGGGCCATGTACCGTCAAATCTTGGGGGAGAACCTCCTTCCCTCAGCCAGGGCATTGAAAATGGGTCGTGGATGGGTATTCCAGCATGACAATGACCCAAAACACACAGCCAAGGCAACAAAGGAGTGGCTCAAGAAGAAGCACATTAAGGTCCTGGAGTGGCCTAGCCAGTCTCCAGACCTTAATCCCATAGAAAATCTGTGGAGGGAGCTGAAGGTTCGAGTTACCAAACGTCAGCCTCGAAACCTTAATGACTTGGAGAGGATCTGCAAAGAGGAGTGGGACAGAATCCCTCCTGAGATGTGTGCAAACCTGGTGGCCAACTACAAGAAACGTCTGACCTCTGTGATTGCCAACAAGGGTTTTGCCACCAAGTACTAAGTCGAAGGGGTCAAATACTTATTTCCCTCATTAACATGCAAATCAATGTATAACTTTTTTGAAATGCGTTTTTCTGGATTTTGTTGTTGTTATTCTGTCTCTCACTGTTAAAATACACCTACCATTAAAATTATAGACTGATCATTTCTTTGTCAGTGGGCAAACGTACAAAATCAGCAGGGGATCAAATACTTTTTTCCCTCACTGTATATACTTTGTAATTGGGCCATAGCCACGAAGCAGAACTATCACAAAGAAATATTACAAATGAAGCCAATGCACTAGCTGAAAACGAACTCTACATTTTCTTGCACATTTCCGGTTTAAAATGCCTTGGGCAGCTACTTGTATGATTACTACCACTAGATGGCAGGAGGTTGTCAGTGTTTCAGTTTTGAGTTTTCCAATCTTTTAAAAGAGAAATGTTTAGGGTTTTACTCTGAAATGCCTTTTTAAAGTTTTTTCAACTTTGAACTCATTGCATTTTCTCTGACTAAATATTATGTAATTTATTTACTTTGGCCTCATACTAGGACACAATTATCACAGAAATGAAACAAAACTATATTCTTGTGGTATAATATATTCTATTAATCATATCTATCAGAGAACAGGCTCTTATTGTTGTTTCTGCATGTTCCAGAGACCTGAGCACTGACAATCTTCGCTACCTGAGCAGTAAGCAGGCCCTGGCAGACTTGGCACACTTCCGCACTGTTCTGGCTGACCAAATGGGGTTCGCTGGCAATAAGTGGGTAGCATTTGGTGGCTCTTACCCAGGATCCCTTGCAGCGTGGTTCAGACTGAAGTACCCGCACCTTGTCCACGCGGCAGTGGCCACGAGTGCCCCGGTGCACGCGGTCGTTAACTTCCCAGGTAGGTGGCACTTCCATAAATTTGGGAAAAATGTTTCTCCTGACTTCGCCAATTCCTTTACATTCAGATTGATCATATCATGAGAAGCATGCCAGGTCATGCCATTCCAAGGCTTTCAGAAACCTGATTTGAAGTATGTTTGTGCAGTCTTGCTCAAAATGACTAATCTTGAATACCTTACAGAGCGAGACATTTTTATGTTATTTTTGTGACCTTTTAAAAATGTAGTTTATTAATTAACTTCAAGCTTCATCTAGAAACAAAATAACCTGTTAATGGTCTGTTAAATCCACTGAGGCTGAGGTGTGCATTGGTAAGAACCAAACGCTATTGTTGGGAGCCCAACGATCGTAGGACTGCAGCAATTAAGTGTACAGGGAAAAATAAATGTATCGCTTAATAGTCCAGTTTCTCTAAATGTTTTCCATCCCTTTTAACACCATTGGATTGGATACTTTAAAACTGCCGAAGATTAGAAGGGATTTTTAAGTAATTTTTAATTGATTTGCTTATTTATCCTTATCCTTTTGAAAATCCACATGAAAAGAGTTGCAGTCGGTTCCTTTTCAACAAAAGGCATTTGTTACAAGTTGATTTAGTCTTTCTCACAGTATTAATGTGGAAGGAAGAGATAGATGCTACAGGATTTATTTTGGCTCCTCAATGGATTGTTTTCCTTGGCTCATAAGAAATTTCTCTAATTTCCTGAGGAAACCGCAAGACCCAAAAGGGCAAGTGTGGCTATGAACATACTCCCTTTCTTATATATACAGGAAGACCTGTCTTTCGCTTTGAAGACCAGTTGAGACAAGAAATGTAATTCCTAAACAATCTCAATTGGCCTAAATCGTAATTGCTTGGTGAAGAATCTCTCTCCTTTTAGAGTTTTAGCATTAATAAGATGCAATCTGTTTTTTGTTTTCATGACTAAAACATTTCTATCTTTTACGTTTGTTTCCTCCCAAGTCTGAACTTCGATTATAATGAGTACCTTTAAGAAGAGTTTGTAATGTAGTAGTATCTTTTTTTTTTTACATACACCAGAGATTTTCTGTTAAATGTATTTTCTTTTGTCAGCATATTGTTTTTCTTTCTATTAGTCTCCTATTATATTTTTTGCCTTTTTGCTTTGATCTGAAAGCTAGCAATAACTGAACTTGGCTCATATCTACGACTTTGGTGCTGCTTCAGACAGGAGGAGTCGAATGAATCGTGCATATTCTTGTCTGTGTTTTGCACTGAAAACCCCAAGTCCCTGCAGTCTGTCCAGGCATTACACCGATGTAATTAAATGCATCTGGTGTCAACATTGCATATTTTAAAATTGCATCAAATGTATAGCCTATTAAATTTCTGATTTATATAATGGAAAATGTAGTGGTCAGTGAATGCCCTGACTGCTCCGATTGTATGAGATCGTAAGAGAGATTAGAATCACAAAGTCCCTCGCTCTCTCTGAGGGATATCCACATTTTAACGCTTGGGAAAAGGGCCTGGGGGTGTGCAGCCATGACTGTTCAAAGCTGCCCTTTTGATTCACAGAGAGAGAGATGCTGCAATGCAGGCGGCCCACATGTGGCCTCCAGAGTGGGCTGTGGTTAAGCTTGAGGCAGGAGAGAGGAGACGTGCTGCTGTCTTCCAGAGCAACTTTGCAACACAGCTGTTAAAGGGCTCTTCCCTTCGACGGGGTTCCTGTGAATATCAAATCCTCTCGGATACTTAGTGGCGCAACTGGTGTAAGCAGGGAGACGGATTGGGAGGCCTGGGCCAAGCTATAGGCAAGCTCTCATGGGAGTCTTTGCCCCCTGAAGTTCCTCAGGTCACTATTTGAGTGGTATTAAGACTCACAGTCGCTAAAATGTGTGGAAAGTCAGAGTCGTGTCTAATATGAATCCAAAGTGGCTTCATTGTTATTGGAGAGACATGGCTGGATCTATTCATTTTTTGTTTGTTTTTGTCCTCCCACATGGAAACATGATTTAGCCCTGTGAAATATCTTTCATTCTCCATTTCTAGTGCAGGGCCTTGGAAATATATAAACAGTTTGAATGGATGACCTTGAAAGCAGAACTGAGTAACAGTATTTTAAGGTTATTAATTTGAGCAAACGATTAATTGGGTAAAGCTTTTTGAAATATTTTTGAAATATTTATGTTGAAATAGTTATCTGTCCTGGAGTGAAGAGCTGCAGTTCCCCCACATTCCCTTAGTTTTTTTTTTGTTTCCCCCCCAAGGTCCCACTTTTCCCCATTTCCCCCCCATCCTATTCTTGTATTGGAATGTAAAGCACACCTTTTCTTTTCCTCTCAGAATATCTGGAGGTTGTGAGACAGTCTCTCACAACCCACAGTCCTGAGTGCCCACAGCTTGTGAAGAAAGCCTCTGACACACTCTTCGAAAAGCTGAAGGACCCCAAGACCTATGACCAAATTGCAAAAGACTTCAGGTGTGTATCTTATCGTCTCTGCCCAGACGCATTAGTCTTTGGTGTGAATGAGTTGTATACGTACCCTTGTGTCCAACTGAGGAGAGAAAAAGCACCCGTCTGAACAGACGACACCTAGCCATTGAAGTAATCCGATCTTAATCTGCATTTTGACATCAGTGTCTACTGTCTCTCTGTGTACTCCTGTTATCTGAGTGCTCATTTTCCTGAACTCATTGAGAGGTAGTGTGGCACCTTCTTTTAGTTTGTGCCACTTCATTACGGGCTTTAAGTACTTGTGTATTTTTCCTGGCAGTAATCTGCTGAATTTTAGTAGAGAAGGAAATTAAATGACTTTGAAAATGTAGCCAGAGCCTCTGGGGGAAAAAACAAACAAAACAAAAAAAACCCTACTTGTAATAAACAACCTTATAATCTGTTGCATAGTTAAATCAGATCTAGCCTTGGTCTTCAGAGTAGTCTAGTCTGATACTTTTGCCAAACGAGGTTTGTAAGGACACAAGTAAGTATTAGGCTCCACTCAATGATAAGACAGCAATTTGGGACATCTGTAATCATTCTCCTCATGATTACAGTAATGGGGAATTTTCCATGATGTCTGCAATGATTTGCACTCTTTTCACTGGTTGTTGAGCACTTTTTGTTTCTAATTTTGTCGCAGTCATTCTACAGTTTGTCTAGAGGATACTTCTATACCAAATGGTAATATATTTTAGGAAGCCTCACTCCCCATGGTTGAAGTTATCCTGTTTTGCCCTGTACATAGAAATAGCTGAAATTAAGTTGTGTGCACAGGTTTTGCATAACTTCAATACTGAGGGATAGATTATTTCACCTTGTCAATCCTCAGGAACTTGCTTTAGAAAAGGTTAAATTGATGGCTTTACTCAAGTAGTTTTTTTATATACACGTTAATGCTTTGTAGACTGGCATGTTACCATAACCGATTTTACAATAAAGTGGTTTTATAAAACCACTTGACACTGAAAATTACACCACGTGTTTCAGAGGTGCAATGCCAAGTCTATTTACTGTAACTTAAAAATGTCACCATCCTGGCAAAGGATAAGTAAGGTGGGTCTAAGGGCAGTATTTAGCCAAAGCGCCACCTTTTAACATTGCCAGGACTGAGGCAATTCCAAAACATGGCTGATGGAAAAAGAAAGGGGATTGCACAAATCCATTTCACAGCATATTTAGTGGAACTGCAATACATTAAAAACCTTCTTTTAAAATCCTATTTAGTTTAACTATTTTGCTTGTTATCCTTATCTTTGATTCGGTACCCAACAGAACAGTAAGGTTAATATTGATATATGTGAATCTTTTGCACCACTGGCAATAAAGGAGATGTGGTATCCATTGCAAATATACCTTAGATGGAAGACTAGCTAAATATCTGTGATCGCTCATTACATTTCAGCCCTCCGAAGAGATCCTCTTGCTAATCTGACCTGTATCTCGGACACTCTCTCTAACACAGAGGTGGGCCCTGTTCACAATTAGCTACCAGTATTTCCAGGGTTAGGCCGCTTACTCACTCTGATGTCAATCTGTTTGGGATAAGTGGCTGACGCACTCCAAATGACTGCAGTCACAGTACCAGCGGGCACTTCTCTAGTGTTTGTCCTCTTCAGAAACAAAGCCATTACACAGAGCCTTGTGAATGTGTGCCTTTCAGTCTAATTAAATAGACCCATTCTCTGCTGTCAATATCCAGGGGTTTTCGTCTCCCTTCAGCCATTACTTTAAGCCACCCAACTTCTATATGTGCGTTAACAGTACAGTAATGGTTTAATGTGATGTTTGAACATCTCTGAGGTCATGGCTTCATAGCAACACCAACAGAGCAGATTTCTTGTTGTCCGAAGGGGTTCATCGCTATTTAAATTTTCTCCAATAGCACTGCAGTTTTCTTTTTCAAGGTACATTACTCTTGCTTTGTTCTTGTTTTTACCCACATTGTCATTTAGTAAAGAATATTTAAAGCAACAAAGACAAGTAAAATCGACGGGGCCCAGAGCCTAAGCCCCTGACTCGCATGGAAATATCAGAGTCTACAGATCTGTTACACAGTTCAGCGAAGAGCAGGATAACATTCTCCGCAGTACATCTCACCACATGCAGACAAGCCTACACTTATGTCAACACATCATCCTCAGCAGAATGTTATCTATACAACATGTGTTACTAAGCCATTGCATTTATTTGTGTGATGTCAGGCTGAATAAAGTTAGCAAATAAATAGAAGGCCCATGACACAAAAAGAACACATTCTTGCTCATCTTTTTTTATTACAGAGAACTGCACCCAGATGGGACTGACTTACAGACAGGCTGGTTTCTGTGTGTTGACACAGAAGTCCCTTTAGTGTAGTAAAAAGTGGAATAGGTGTGGCTTTTAGTAAGTAGAGAACAAGCATCCAGTGAAACTTCACTAAATATGCTATTTGGATAAAGAAAGTCTTCCACTTGTGCATCTGCAGTGCACGTTTATCAGATAGACCTGCTCAATGAATGATGTGATTCATTGGAACGCCAACAGGATGGTGAGTGAGCGCTAAGGAACATCTCAACTGCATGACTGTATCTTCTCAATCAAATCTGAGATCCCAAAGTCAACTGAAACCAGTACCTGATCCAGGCGACTTCCTCAGCAGATGCTGGTGACCTGCTCTGTATTTGTCAGACCTGCATGTTCAGATCAGGTGTAATACAGTGAAGATGCTTTAAAACCTACTTCATGCTTTTCAGTCCAGCTTTATGATTTCTATTTGTGTTAACCTTCTGGTTTTATAGCCTCCCCACTGATTGCTCAGCTCAGGGCAAGTCGTAATATTATTTTATTTTATTTTTTTACTTTTTCCAAATTATGCAAACTGTACAGTAATGAGTTCCAGACCATCTGCTTACAGTGTCAATGAGGTACTGTTTCACTGTTGGGATATGAATACATTGATAAGGTCCCTTTGTGTGTTAAGACTATGAATTGTCAATTCTGACATCACAGACCGTAGTCCTCATACACTGATTATAGGTTTAACCCTGAAGTGTTTGTATTTGGTTTGACTTGAAGGTACAGGTATGTTATCCTTCCACTGACTAGCCTTTTTGTAGTAATTTGGCTGACTTTCTTTCCTTAGCCTCTGTGAGAAGCTCCAAATCCAGACTCACATGGACTTGGCCTACTTCCTAGAAACGCTGGCTGGGAATTTCATGGATGTGGTCCAGTACAACAAGGACAACAGGCAGTTTGAGGTGAGATGAAGTGGGGTATGTTGTGGGAAGGGTGTAGTTCTGGTCCGACATCCTGAAATGTGTCCACTTATCCACTCCCATTTTGTGTATGTAGCAAGCCCAGTGTCCCCCAGAGAGAAACCAAGGGACTGGTTTCCTACTGCCTGTGATTTGATGAGACTTGGGGCTAGACCAAATCAAATCTTCTTACCTACCCACAAATCACAGTCCAAAATATCTATCCTATTGCTTTATTTTTCTGTCGGAAGCCACTTCTACTACTTATAAATCCAAACACAATGGGGTACAAGTTTGTAATTTACGATTCGAGGGCAGGTCAAAGTTTTGATTTAATTTAGCCCTTGGTCCCATTTTTGAAGCATGCAGGCTGTTGGGTATTGATGTTGTTGGCGTACATCAGCATCTCCAGGAAAAAATAATCTTGTAAATTATTGAATGGTGTGTCCCTGTTTTTTGAGAGAGGAGGTGTTTGGTTGTATCTCATTTGTATTATAATTTATATATTATATTTATATATAGAATAGAATATATATAACAACTCGGACACTATCTTGAGTTGGAGCGGACTGCCCTCCCTCACTCCTGAGTGCCGTTTATAAAATCTTACCCAAACACACGGAAAAGTAGCCGTACTGCTGACGGCACCTAGAGAAGAGCATTGCTATGTCGCAGTCACTGAAACGTATTGAATGAATGACTGCTGGTTTACAACCTAGCCCAAGAAAGGTATAATGTAAGTTCTACGAAAAAGGGATCAGTTTAGTCATCCCACAGCTTTTTTTTTTAATGAAATTGGTTGACTGGAAGGATGATCTTTTATTTGTTTTTCAAATACTTAAATCTAGGAAAGTATGTCTGCTGGAAAAAATATCAATTTCTATAATTGACGGTTTATGTAATAGGAAAGATAATTGTAATTCTTCATATTATTGAGGAAATACCAAAAAAACGTTTCATATGATTTTCCCCCGTACCTCTCTGTAATTAATCAGAAAATAGCAATGTTAACCAGAAATCTTGGTTATGAGTGTTGCAGGAGAAACTTATTATAACTACAATGAAAAATTCACTCGGACGACTGAATAATTATGAACAAGACGTGAGTCAGATGTTTAATATGAAAAGATTCCTACACACAAAGAGTTATTTTTTTGGGAAGGACTTTTTTTTTTTTTTTTTTCTTGCAAAGGGCTGTATAGGTTGCATCAGTTTTTTGGTGAGAAATAAGTTTTGTTAAATACTTGGCTTTGCTAGAGGTTAAAAGTGAAGCTCGACTTCTGCCAAAGATTAGCAGGAAACTTAATATTTATATAGCCTATATTATATCCATGGCATATGAGTCCGTTTTTACTGAATCTGGGCAGCAGTCTTTCAAGTGAGTATAAAGGGTATTGCTGTAAGGCTCTCAGGAATGTGAAATGCCATGCCAAAATAGATCAATACACTTTGTCCTGGTTCTCATTTAGTTGTTCTTCATTTGTATTTTTTTTTTTTTTTTAAACAGGGTGCAATTGGAACCAACATTACTATCAAGGTGCTTTGTGACATCATGTCAGATCCATCTCGTGGTGAGCCGTATGACAGATATGCCACCATCGTTAATCTGATGTTGAAGACGTTCTTCCTGAAGTGTCTGAATGTGAACTACAGCTCGTACATCAAAGAAATGTCCGACACCGCGTGGAAGGGCCCTGCTTTAGGTGGAGGTACGGTGAACAGACTTGTGCTGTATGAGCGCTTCACAAATGGTGGAAGCAGCCCCGAGGTGGGAGATTGCTTAGGTGAACCCATGAACTTTAAAAGGGGTTTGTTGTGGTAGTGGTGCACCCCTCACCCACAAAATGGAATAGAACACATTATGGTGTTTTTTTCAATGCTGCATGGTAAAATCATTTTTTTTAACACTTTAAAAATAGTTTCTCATCAGACGTTGAAGACTATGAAATTGATATTTTTATCTTGTTGCCTTGTGGGAGCTTATTTTAATAGAGCAGTATTTTTGCAGTTTAAATTTAGAGCACTTTATGACTGACTTTTGGCTGCAGTTTCTGTGGGTGATGTTGCACTGTGCACTGTTCTCTGCAGGGAGGTGTTTTCTGGGAAAGTTTGTTTTCTTCTATTAACAGATTGCACCATGGCTGTGTATATGTAATTGTGGTTCAGTGCACAAGACATTGCAATTATTGCTGTAGTAATTGAAGCCTACCTTTCTATTTTTAAAAATGAGAAAGCAGTTAAACGTTTGAAAGCCTTCTCTATTCAGGGTGTTTGTCTCCATTTATGTGGAGAAATATCTAGGGTTGAAGATACAAGGCTACTGTGGACCTTAATGCATTTAATGCATTTTTTTTTTTTTTTATTATATTATATTTATGCAAATCATTATTTCTAGTGCCTTACTTAATTCTATTTTAACAATCTCTTGGATTTGTGAATGTACATATATATTTTCTTTTTGGGTCATTATAGAATATAAGCCTTTAATCTACATGTGATTCACTGTAAACTATCATAGTGATTTTACTCCATATAGCATTAGGAGTTATGTGATTGAAAGTCTAGTCTCACAAACTCCCAGGCATACTACACCATATCTGAGAAAGTTACACATTGAAAATGGACAAGAATCAATATTATTGTGTTAACGTTATAATGCACAATTTGAAATGCAAGCAGACCATAAAACCTCTCAACCAAAATCACCACTTTCACTGTTCAGTCCATTACTGGAAACCAGGTTTAACTGCAAGTCTCAAAGATGTTTGCAGCCATCTTGGTTTTGAACTCTTCTTCAGAAAACTGTACCTAACGACTTTTTCTGTTCGGTTTCTACACTTTGCATTTATTTTTCTGAAGGATTCAGGCTTCTTGGTATTGTGCGGATATTGCCGGAACCTGGTTTAAGAGTAGCTTAGGGTAAAACGCAAAGTCTTCTGTTGTTTGCCTCTTTCCCAGGCAGAAGGAAGCTGCTATTCTTTGTGGGTGAAAACCTCTGAGGTTTCCGAAGACTTTATTTGTTTACCCAAGTGGCTTGCATTTTACCCTCAGGGTTTTGCTCCATAGGAAATTTTGAAGCCAAAACAAATGGCTTTCCCAGGATGCACATGAGCTGTGGACACTGGGCATTAAGCAACCACTTATCTGTGGACAGCCCTGTGTATAGAGCAAAAAATAAGGGATAAAAGCTAGTGTCTGCCTTATTTAAATAGCATTTAAATTGACATTTTGGGGGAACCAAGTAGCTTCTTCACATCCCATTGAGACTCATTGAGATTTGCCAGAGATTGCCATGTTTCTGCAGCAGACGATGGAGTTTTCTACTCGTTAGATGTGGCAATATCTGTTGCACTCTGGTAATTATATCCGTTTTTGGTTTCTCATGGTGTAAGGGAATGCCACATCAAAAAAAAAAAAAAAAGATGAAATCCAAATGTAATTATCTTACTGTTACTACCCTCCATCTCTGTGCCAGGTTGATTCAGAGAGATTGACATCTGGGACAGGTTAAATTGATGCGAGCCATTTGTGTCTTTCTAGGACGACAGTGGGTCTACCAAACGTGTACGGAGTTTGGGTTCTATCAGAGCACTGACTCTCCCAATCAGCCCTTTGTTGGGTTCCCCCTGCCGTAAGTATGCCACATCTTTTATCGCTGTTCTTGGATGCTATAATTCACAGCTTCGGCCCGATATAGTTTGCATGATCTAAATCATAGCAGGTCGGCAGCAAGAAGGCCGAGCCTTACTCCCTCCCCCGGGGGGATACAACCAACCTTGAAATCAAGCTTAGGGGTCTGGTCTTGCAGGTGCTTAGATGCAAGGTCAGAAGTAATGTTGGGAGCCTCTGAGTGCAGGAGCCACATACTGAATTATTAAGTACAGCCCTGCTAGCTTTAGGATTCAGGAGAAAATCTTCATGGTTATTTTGTTTTTGCATTAAACAAAATGCCCATAATATCCTAAGGATGAAATACAGTATCATACTTTTCCTTTATCTCTTGAATGCTGACATTTCCCTGGGTTACTAATATGCTTTGTAAATATCTAAGATCAATGGGTTAAATATGATTCCCTCCCCCCAAACAGACAAACGCACTTTCCTAAAACGTTGTCGCCATTTTAAACCCTATTGATTTAAGATTCATTCTCAGACACAGTGCTGCAGGAGATGTGATTATAAGGTTCCCATGACTACAAAGCTTGCGTGTTAGAATGTGTACTCAACCTGTTGTGTTCCTAATCAGCTGGAGATGCCAAGTCTTTGCATTTCCGAAGCACTTCCAAACATTAGTGGGGGACAGGATACAAAAGTCCAGCTTCCCCTTTTCATTCTGATTTGGGACACTCTACAACAACATAATCCAGGGGAATGAGGGGGACAGATTCCAGCTGAACACGAGCTATCGGCTTATCGTATGAAGGTTCATGAACACACTCCCCTCTAATATCAAGGACACAAAGTATTTAACATCTGTCCATATCGGTTTAATAGAGTACATGGCCACATGCCTTGTTCTCAACTAAACTCTGAAGCCTTATGCAGAACTGTAAGGAATAAAACGGTGTGAAACTAGGTAAAGAGAGTGGGGTGAGATCTCCATTGTCGCCTTGATGATAGGCAGCTGCCATTGGCTACTCTGGTGGGTGGGGTTGGTCACTCTGGAAGGTGGAGTTGGACAGTGATCAGTCAGTCTTTTATGACTTGAAACTATCAAGTCTTTATATCAGTTTTGCCTTTGCTGTACCCGGTGTACTTGTCTGCTGTGATCAGTATTATTTTCTTTGTTAGTAAATGTAATTGAGTGTTACTACTGTGGTACCAGTTATTTCTTACAAGTTTGTTTCTTGCAGAACTGTTGTTGTCTAGTTTGATGCCTTGATTTGTTCACTTAAAAGGTCAGACAGTTTGTGGTTAACAACTTCATTATGTTTGGAGGGTCTTTTAAACTTTGTTTTCGGTCTGTCACTAATGTTTTGGGTAGAATGAATGTTGTTTATAGCTGTGTTTAGGGTTTGTGCAGAATAGATGGGCAAATCTCCAAGGACAATGGGCAGTACTTTACATGCCAGTAAGACCTTGTAATAACAGCCCTATTTTGTCAACAGATATGTTATACTTCAAGGTCACAAGTCTGTCCAGGTTTCCCAAAGGAGATGGAAAATATCAGATTTGGTCCTGAAGAATGTCGTTTGCAGAGCTGGACAAGAAATCCTTTTTGTAGACTAGCTTCTAGAAACGATGGAATAAAAATATTTTAAATAGTGTGAATGACTACAGGCATGCACTGTGATTGAGAAAAAAAAGAAAAAAAAACACTTGTTTGTTTGGATGTTAAAAGATGCATAAACTTGAGTTCGGTTGCACAGAAAACAACCAAGCATTTTACATTTTTGATACAGTGAGGGGAAAAGTATTTGATCCCCTGCTGATTTTGTACGTTTGCCCACTGACAAAGAAATGATCAGTCTATAATTTTAATGGTAGGTGTATTTTAACAGTGAGAGACAGAATAACAACAGAAAAAAACGCATTTCAAAAAAGCTATAAATTGATTTGCATGTTAATGAGGGAAATAAGTATTTGACCCCTTCGACTTAGTACTTGGTGGCAAAACCCTTGTTGGCAATCACAGAGGTCAGACGTTTCTTGTAGTTGGCCACCAGGTTTGCACACATCTCAGGAGGGATTTTGTCCCACTCCTCTTTGCAGATCTTCTTCACAGATTTTCTATGGGATTAAGGTCTGGAGACTGGCTAGGCCACTCCAGGACCTTAATGTGCTTCTTCTTGAGCCACTCCTTTGTTGCCTTGGCTGTGTGTTTTGGGTCATTGTCATGCTGGAATACCCATCCACGACCCATTTTCAATGCCCTGGCTGAGGGAAGGAGGTTCTCACCTCACATTCCTCCTCCTCCAAACACGGTGAGTTGAGTTGATGCCAAAAATCCCAGTTCTCCTCTGAATCATTCAGATGTTCATTGGCAAACTTCAGACAGGCCTGTACATGTGCTTTCTTGAGCAGGGGGACCTTGTGGTCGCTGCAGGATTTCAGTCCTTCACGGCGTAGTGTGTTACCAATTGTTTTCTTGGTGACTATGGTCCCAGCTGCCTTGAGATCATTAACAAGATCCTCCCGTGTAGTTCTGGGCCGATTCCTCACCATTCTCATGATCATTGAAACTCCATGAGGTGAGATCTTGCATGGAGCCCCAGACCGAGGGAGACTGACAGTTATTTTGCGTTTCTTCCATTTGCGAATAATTGTCACCTTCTTACCAAGCTGCTTGGCGATGGTCTTGTAGCCCATTCCAGCCTTGTGTAGGTCTACAATCTTGTCCCTGACATCCTTGGACAGCTCTTTGGTCTTGGCCATGGTGGAGAGTTTGGAATCTGATTGATTGATTGCTTCTGTGGACAGGTGTCTTTTGTACAGGTAACGAGCTGAGATTAGGAGCACCCCCTTTAAGAGAGTGCTCCTAATCTCAGCTTGTTACCTGTATAAAAGACACCTGGGAGCCAGAAATCTTGCTGATTGATAGGGGATCAAATACTTATTTCCCTCATTAACATGCAAATCAATGTATAACTTTTTTGAAATGCGTTTTTCTGGATTTTTTTGTTGTTATTCTGTCTCTCACTGTTAAAATACACCTACCATTAAAATTACAGACTGATCATTTCTTTGTCAGTGGGCAAACGTACAAAATCAGCAGGGGATCAAATACTTTTTTCCCTTACTGTAAATGCTTTCTCTCAGGTACCATCTGCAGCAGTGTTCGGACATATTCGGGGCATCATTCAATGCATCCTCCGTGGCCGATGCTGTGCAGCAAACGAACGAATACTATGGGAGCTATGACATTAGGAGCAGTCGAATCGTCTTCCCTAATGGTTCCATCGACCCTTGGCACGCATTAGGAATAACCAAAGACATTTCTGATGACCTGCCTGCCGTTTTCATTAATGGTATGTTCACTTGGCCCGTTTTGCTTCCCTGCTTCCCCGTGCCTACTACCCCCCCCTCCCTCACCAGCTTTTTATATTGTCTTTTTTTTTTTTCCTGTTAGGTACGGCTCACTGTGCCAACATGTATCCTGCCAGAGAGGAAGACTTGCCCCAGCTTGTCTTTGCTAGAGACCATATATTTTCACTTCTCCAGAAATGGCTTAAACAGTAGCCTCATTGAAAATTAAAAGTATGCTTCCTTTGATACTTCTGGTGAACAAGAATATACAATACAACATGCGGGAAAGGGCTACATGTCTCAAATTCTAAACAAAATCTCACGGGTACCATTTGTGTGTAAAGGGATAAAGATTTTGTAAATTGTGAGCCTTTTTTTTTTTTTTTCTTTGTTTTTCTCAAGCTTGGCAATTGAGCTTTTTGTTAGTGAGCTTTCCTTACAATATTTTTTATTTCACAAAGAAAGGGAGTACTACACCTGTGATTTGATTACCTTTGAGGAGTTCACAAGGCCTGAAATCTGTCCAACAGATGTAGTTTCCTTGAGTGGAACAAATCATCGTAAAGGTACTGAAGAGTGGTTTGCTACAAGCTTACGTGAGTGAAAGGTAAACCATGTCCTTATAAAGACATAAAGAAACTATCTCATAAGTAGGTTTTGCAAAGCTTTACTGCAACATTTTCTTGTTGTTGATCATGCTTTATGATGGCCTAAATATATTTTAGCATTGACTGACAATATGTGCAATTTTAAAATAAAAATGTTTTTATTCGTGATGGCACTGATATTCTAAGGCACAGCGAACAAATGTATATTGTATATTGAAAAATGCTTCTGACAATGATTAAAGTGGTGAGGATTTTGCATATAAATAAATCTTCAGACTTTTTTTTTTTGTTTGTTTTATTATGTCTCTGGCACCTGGCATATCAGTACAAGATGGCACACTACTGAGACGGATGTGGTGAAGTATGCCGTGATTAAGACCTAAACAAGATCAACTGTTTTTAGAAAGACCTTCTTTCTATTACAATCCTTCTCGGCTAGAACCACCTACACTTGTATTTTTGTTTTCCTTGCTTTTCCTGACTTCACATCTGAACTATATTTTCACCCACCCACAGCCATATTGTGCTTTCAACGGTCTGCCTTTTCAGAATTGATATTGTAGGTGCATCATGTACAGTTTTGCTGTGTGCTTTCTGAAACATTTTCACCAGTAAGAGGAATGATTTGAAGTTTAACATAGCCATGCTGGGTCAATGCTGTAACATACACAATTCCTAGAGCAAGACTATAACAAGAAAAGCTGCGTTTTATAAATTGACATCTTATTTCCATATGAGCACAGCCCAGCGGCAGATATCATTCTTATTAAGATGTATTGAGCAGCAAACTGCATCACAGGGAATTTGTCACTGTCAGAAGTATAATGTTCCCATACTCCCACCCTTTTGCTATCCTAATATAAAGTCATCTGCCTTAATGTACTGTTTTCATATAAAGCAATGAGCTGAGCACTTGTGCCAGGGAGAAGTTTAGACGCTGTGTCTGGAAAGCTTGCACCCCGCAGATGGACAGACAGCGGCGTGTTCCTTGTGCGTGGGCAGACTGGGGCCTCCCAGCTGTCCCACCACACTTGGCCAGAGCAGCGAGTTTGTGGGCTCCCAACCACAGGATTAGATTGCCCTACATTTAGAAGAAAATAAAAATATGTATTGCACACTACTTACTTATTGTTCTCTGGGTTGAAGTATTTTGATGAATAAATGCAAATAATGTTCTCCACAAGCACTTAAATGTATAGGTCTTGCAGTGACTTTGGATTGTGTCCATATATATTCATTAGTTAAATTTTTCATAGTTGTAGCTCCATTGCTAATCCCTATTTCTAGCAGGTTTGTGTTTAGTTCATCTGAGTACATAAGGTAAACAACTGAATCAGCCATTGCAGTTTTCATGTAGTTTAATTGTATTTCCAAGAAAGATAGGAGTATGATTTGTTTGATTCAAAGTGAAGCTACATAAACCCAGTACCATAGTTGTCAGATATGAGTGAGAAACCTTACAACTAAAAACAAATGCTTTTTATAATGCATGAAACCTTTATGTTGGTTTCACAAACCTTGGTTAGCACTAATTTTGGACTGCTCGACCTAAAATAACATTGGTTAGTTCTAGACTGGTGCTAATCTGGGTCTGTGAAACCAGCCCTTAGTGATGTTTCTACCTACATTCTAAAACCGACAGGTGGAATATATTAAAAAAAAAATATATATATATATATATATATATATATATTTTTTTTTTTAATAAATCCCTCCAAGCAGAGAATATGGTACTCTGCTGGTTTCAGACTCAAAATTGCTGAACAGTAAATTGAATACTTAAGGAAAGGACCAAGTGGCTCAAAGGGACAACTTCACCTGACTTTGTTATACAATTATAGACCTACATAAATTGGCCCAATGTATAGTTTTTAATTAATTACCCTGACCTTTGACATGGTTTTCTAAACAAATGGTAACTGGACACACTAAAGCTAAACTGCACAATGAGCTTTAAGCAATGCATTATTACATTGAAACATTACACAAGGGTGTTGAGGTATTACACAGATGTTTTCACATTATAATTTAGTATTAATAGTATTTTTATTTTATTTTTTGCTGATCAATTGTGCTTTAGCTAAATAGGCTGTTTTATTGTTTAGGTCACCCACTCAAGATGTAATGTACAACTGCATGGTGAATTCTTCAGGAGATTATCATTTCTAAAGGTCTTCTGATATTTTACAAAGATGAGATTTGTGAAAATCCTTTATTTCACCACATAGGGGTTTCCCAGTGCAGATAATATCAGCCAAACATGCTCTACTTGTTCTGCAGTCACTGTAAAACACTGAAGAATGTGCTTTTCCTGATTAAAAAATTAAGAAATATATCGATTTTTCTGAACAGATAGTTGCTTCTTGTTCATGAGGTAAATACTTCCCAGAACCTGTGAGTTATCCATACTGTCAATACTCAGATATGCTTTATTTATCAATTATGCATTATGCATATAATTATGTTAGAATTATGGTATGCCTTTGAATTATTAGGCTACACAGATCCTATTTTTATTGTAATTTAGCTAGTCTACGTTGTAGTTTAATTTGATTTTACAGCTGTCGTCAACTGCCTATGGAATGATCTCAAAATAGCAAAGACTAAACTATTTATTTCTATGTGCAACACAACTGCTCAGCAAAGAAAAAAGGCAAATAACAGGGCCTTCATGTCATGAATATTATGAAGGTGTCACTTCCTGCAGGGCCGCTACTCCGCACCGGCCCCCAGCTGCTGCCGAGCCGAGGCGAGGCGGGGGAAGAGGAGGCAAGGGGCGGCGTTTCCTTCTCCACATGCTATAAATGAAACCGGGTTAACGGCGGCAGCTTTTCAAAGCCGCATCAATATTTGCCACTTGTGTCTGAAGTTGCCCGAAGTCTTCCGAGCTCGTCCTGTACTATGCGTTGACAGACACGCTTTCTGAAGGTAAGGCTGTTCTAGCTACAGGTGGCTGGTTTGTATGAGGAAAGTGCGCTGTTTACTTGGGAGGGAATATATGCATCTCGTTTATTTTTGTTTTTCTAGCATTGCTGACACCGCTAGTCTGTTGGTTTGTGAAGGGATCCTGTTGATTTATATTATTTAGGATTGAACTGAAGGTGTTGGCAACTCTTGTAAAGCGTGGAAACGTGAGTGTTTGGATCAGATGGGCGCCTGGCTGGTTTTTTAATGTTGTGACACTTGCAGGCGTATTTAGGAAACCACCATGTTAGCGCTCTATCTCTAGCCTGTGCATTTGGTTGCGCATATTATACCTAGATTAAGATGTTTAGGTGGAGAATTTGCTTAAAATATCCGGTTAAATTATAAAAGACCATGTCAATGCACACTAGATTGATATCGTTTTTTTGTAATGTACAGAATAGCTTGCGCAATATTAACAAGACAGGCTCTGATTCAATATTTCTGCATTCATATTGTGGTTGCGTCAGACATTACGTCATTTAAAAATAATAATAATAAACTATAAGTTGAGTCATGGGATGACACTTGTTAAACCCCACTTTTTAATATATTTGTGTAAAGGCAGTCTCCACTGTTTCTGCAGATCTTTTTCCTAATAATAATAATTCAAATGCTTAGACATTTAACCATGTATTTGTGCCAAACTTCCAACAGTACACTTATGGCTTTTAAAAATCCCTGTACAAAGAGCTGTCAGTTTGAACTGTATTACTGTGTTGTGGGATTTTCTGGTTCACTTTTGAAAAGGTCTATGCCTGCGTCACACTATTTAGAGTGAATTTAATTCAACACTGATGTGTTTATCAAGTTACCTTTTTTTGTGTGTGTGTACAAGCAGACAAATCTGTAAATCAACCAAATTAATAAACCTTCAACATCTTTTTTTTTTTTTCCCCCCTCTTATAATGAAATAAAAGCTCTGTTGTACAGGTGAATCTGTAGGTGAATAAAGAACATGTTGAATCTCACATGGGCTTCAATCCAGACAAATAACTTTATTCTGACTAAGTAATTGCTCATTGCTACTTTGGGGAATTTTGGAATACAGTTACAGAAATGATTCATGGTCTTCTCAACATGGTGTGACTTTTTTTTTTTTTTTTAATAGTTTAATTTCAGTGCTACAGTTCTTGACTGGAAACATGAGTGGGACTCTTTAAGTTAAACAATGCTGCAAAGTAATATTTCTATCACGATTCAGAGTATTGTGCAGCTCCGCAGAGATGTGATGACTGCTTTAAGTACTTGCTTATTTGGAACATTTTGTTTCTGGCAAGAAACTTAAAACCACAAACTATCACTCAAGTCACTTCCTTCATGTGAGCTTCCCTTGCACAAATGGTACTCTGTTGCAAAGGGAAGTAACTGTGCGTGAGTCATTCAAATTGTGTAAATTCAGGGTTAATATTTATTCGGGACTTAAGTGGATGTGAAGGGTTATGTTTTTGTTTTGTGTCCCCACCACCCAACAATCTATACAGACTCTACAGTCTAATAAAGACGCAGCCTATGACCATACTACACCATAAAACACTCCCTAAAGCTAACTTTACTTCAAACATACCTATACAGAGATTATGGTATGGTAATGTTATTAAAATCTTTATCCATTTCCCCCCCCCCCATGTGATCTTTTTTAAATTAAAGTACTTTTTGAAGAAAATGGCAAGCAAAGTGGCCAGAACATCACATCTGGTAAAGAGCTGTTCAAAAGAACTCCTCCTTCCCTGCATCAACAAGCACAGGGGGGACATTAAACATCAATGCAAAATAATTAGCTCTCCAATAAATAAAAGCTGGTAGCAAGGATTCTACCATCTGTGTGACTTAAGCAACTGGCATGGTAGGGACGCTTTTCATTTGTTTTTGTTTTTTTTAAATTTCACTACATATCTTTAGATGTACAAATCAGGATGTTTTCATGATTACCTCACCGGTGCAAGGCTTAATTTTCAAACCACGGTTTCAACACTTTGACTGCGATGAAAGGGTTCTTCAGAAAACAAGACACTGAATAATTTCCATATCGGTTTCCTAGGTCACCATTTTAAAATTGTGAGGTTTAATTTTCCCCATGTTTATCCCTCGTTTGGCACTTGTAGTTCATATAAAGTGTGACTAATGTGTAGGTAAATATTTGCCAAAGACGGATGTCTTTTTTTTTTTTTTTTTTTTTTTCTGGCAGGTGTTTGAAACCAAACCATCATGGGCCATCTCTCTCTCGTCCTGCTGATCCTGGGTGTGGCAGTGTCTACTTTATGCTCCCAGGTCTCCTATGGAGAGCAAGGTTCTGACCTGGGTATCCAGCTGTTTGATCAGGTGGTGAAGTCCAGGCCTCGGGAAAACGTGGTCCTGTCTCCACATGGTGTGGCCAGTGTGCTGGGAATGCTGCTGGTGGGAGCAGAAGGCAACACCAGAAAGCAAATGTTGACGGCCTTGAGATACAAAAAGCATAGTAAATCTTCCTTTTTATTACTGTATTATATATTTCCATTCCATTTCCTTCACCTCTCATCTTGATTTGATCATTTTCTTATGTAATTGCCAGTTCCACAGTTCCTTTTTTTTTTTAAGGTTTGTGGATCGAATGTAGGAAATTAATACAGACTGCTTTCACTTAATTGCATTCCCTAATTTTATTTTATTTATTTATTGAAGGGTTTTACAAAATGCTGAAGAGACTACACAAGAATCTTACCTCCAGGGACAATCGGGACACTGTAACCATAGCCAATGGCATTTTTGCTCAGAAAGGATTTAAAATGGAAGATCAGTTTACCTCCACAAACAAGGAGAATTTCCAGTGTGAATCCAAGAGTTTAGATTTTGCCGACACCAATGGAGCTGCTGCTTCCATCAACAAATGGGTTAATAATCGCACTAAAGGTGAGTGTCATCATTGTGTGTCTAAGACCGTCCAATGTTTCAGGTTGTGACTATTGGGCTGTCCTTCAACAGTTTAGGGCATGTTAACTCCTCGAACGCTGCAGTCTCAAATACTAGCCCTGTAGTGAATGTGAAATGGAATGCAAGAGATTGCTTGGGTCAACCATGATGTCATTTCAGCCCCCCATGTCCCAAGTGCCCAAATTCCCCCATTGCATAAACATGACAAGGACACCATCTCCAAAAAAATAAAGCTGCTTTGATTTTGGTTAGGGTAATATTGCTCATATTCTTCAGTTATCAAGGACCTACTATGTTGTGTAGTTCGTTCTCTAAACCTATTCCTGCATTTTCCTTCAGGTATGATCCCCAGGCTCATCTCTCCAGATATGTTGGACCCGGCCTTCACGAGGCTTATTGCTGTAAACACCATTTACTTCAAGGGCATGTGGAAATCTCGCTTTCAGCCCGAGAACACCAAGATGAGGAACTTTAATGGAGGAGATGGAAAGGTTTACAAAGTTCCGATGATGTCACAGCTGTCCGTGTTCAACATTGGTAAGCTAGGAATTGGGATTCGCTTGTAATGGCAGTTTTTGTTTTGTTTTTAAACTGAACTGTGCCCGGATTGTTTTTGGAGTGATTCACAGACTTACTTTTGTTCTATAGGGTATGCAAGAACCCCTAATGACTTGAAGTACGTAGTCATTGAGCTCCCCTACCATGGAAACACTATCAGCATGTTGATCGCCATGCCTTCTGAAGAGGACACCCCCGTCTCGGCGATAATTCCACATATCAGCACGGCCACCATTCAGAGCTGGATGAAACTGCTGACCCAGAGAAAAGTCCGTCTCCTCCTGCCAAAGTTAGTATTGAATTGCCCTGTATCTCTGTGGTCATGGTATTGATTTACCCTTGAAAGGTCTTCAAGTTTGGCATGTTATCAGTCGATGGGTTTGGCTATAGAAAGAAGATCCTCTTTTTTCACTTTAAAGTAGTTGTACAGTCCTGTTTTCTTATTTACCCTCGGGGTGGTACTTTTTTATAGTCAAACCATCATGTAAATGTTCTGAAAACCGGTTATGTAAAGAGATTCATCCTTGTAGCGTGTTACTTCACTTACATAAGGCAGCACCCTGTTTAGCACACTTTTAAAAGCCTTTACATTGAACCATCAGTTATATTGGTTTGCTTTTTCATGTGATCTGCATCAAGTTCTGATATAACTGAACTGCAGAAAACATACACTAAACACCCTGCATGTTTATAGCAAGTGTAATGCATCTGGCAGTTTTGATCTGAAGGGAATTTCTAAATGAAATGCTCCCCCTGTCATGCAGGTTTACAGCAGAAGCAGAGACTGACCTCGAGAGTCCCCTTGCAGCTCTCGGTATCACGGACATGTTTGATCAGACCAAAGCCAACTTCAAACATATCAGTAAGTCTGATCTAAAGCTTCATATGTAAATAAGTGATGTCAACGTTAACATTGACAATAGATCTAAGATTGTTTTTGTCCCTAACTGTAATGGGTCTCTTGGTACAATTCTAGCTTTGGTGTGTAAGGGATTGGCCCTGTGAATTTCCTGCTATTTTAGAAATTCTCTTGAACTTCTCAGTCCTGCAATGTTTAAAGCCACAGGAAAATTTCAGTATGGCCAAATTCAAATTTTAAACCCTGGTGCCCCCTGGTGGGGTGCACTTGATACAGTTGCAAAAATGCTTTATCTGGCTGGTACTCTAGTTGTTGATGTAACTCCACACTCTTGAGAGAGAGAAAAGGATAATCTTGTATTCTCCAGACCTTTTTTATTCTCCAATACTACCTTATCCAATCAGTTTGCCTTTAAGATTAACAGGATTATGAGCTGTGTTTTTACCAATGTCGTATTTCCAGGTTCAGAACCTCTCCATGTATCAAAGGCTTTTCAGAAAGCCAAAGTCGAGGTGAATGAGGATGGGACCAAAGCATCTGCTGCAACAAGTAAGAATTAGACTTTTGCACACACAAATCTAGAACTCTGAACTCTAAAATCAAGAATCTAGCACCCTTCCTTTGTCATTTGAACAAAGTTGTCCATTTCATCCTTTAAGATATTCATTCTTCGTAACATTAGGATACATTATCCATATAGTAAATGCTATAAATGATCTGAAGAATTGTATTGATTTTGAGTGCTTGCCAATCTTACCATTTGTTTTCTCTGCAGCTGCAATTTTAATGGCCCGATCATCGCCTCCTTGGCTTATTGTGGACAGACCCTTCCTATTCATCATTCGACACAACCCAACAGGTATAGAGAGGCCAAGCTTTTTATCACTTTAGTGGTATTCAGTTGGCCTTCTGAATAAACCAGCTGGTAATTTGAAATACTGGCAGGCTGTAGAGTTGGTAGTGACTGTCCAACACTGCACAAGTGGACAGTCTTTGGGGTTTATTACTTTTTGTAGGAGGAGGTACACTTAATTGAAGTGAATTTGTTTTTATGCATTTTCATTTCAATGTCTTGTTCTTTTCAGGTACTGTGCTCTTCATGGGCCAAATCAACACGCTTTAGAACACCTTTCTACTGAGATGAACAAACCGACTACATTGCTGCCTTTTCTTCCCCCGTTGTGTTCGTTTTTGTTTAGGTTGTCAACTTCAATACCTGATGCGATTCTATGTTGGTTTCTGAGAACTGTATAATCAGATTTAATTATTTTATACTTGTATTTGTAAGGTTTGACCTTTAAAATCTTAACGGATTTTAGATTTTTTGTAATTTATAGTAATGGCAATGCATTTCATCTTCGAAGTATTCATGTGAGAAATGCCTTCAAAAGTAAACCTAGATTTACTGCTGTTGAGTGGAAATGCAAACCTTATTTCTTTGAGTATTTTTGGCTCCATGTCTGATGCCTAGTTATTAGAATCCATCGATCTAATATTTTAAGTCATTCACCTCATATCTTAAAAAGTGTTGCCGATCTCTCCACGGTCCAAACTTTTTGAGGCTAGTAGAGTAATCCAATGTTTTTGACAATTTTAAAGTGTTCGCACCGCCTACACCGTTCAGTGAAGACCAAGGGGAAGGTTTAATTTTGGACTGGTTTCTGTATCTTAAAACTGTTCCTCAGTTAAATATATGTTCAGGTATATTACAATGCATCAATGCAACCATATACTTCCTACATATTTAAAAAAGCCTGCTGTTATCTTGCAGATGTAAGCCCTAGTATATCTGAAAGCAGTACTTGGAATAAACCATAAGTTTGTAGAATGTAATATTACAATTATGACTTGGAGTTTGTATAAAATGAAAGTGGAAGGTTTTATTTTTGTGCTCCTTCTCTTTGCCAAAATGCCCTTGTGTATTACATCCCCCTGGGAAGATAACTAGAATATTGTTTTTTTTTTTGTTTTGTTTATCCACAGTATGCTATAGAGTCCAAATGCTAAGAATGCACTGTTCAAACCTGCTTAATAAAATTTGTTTTATATTGTGTATATGCATTCTTACTACTAATTATTTTGTGCCGGTAAAGATTTTGTATATGTGTTGATTCTTTGTATATCTATTTTTGATCTTTCCAAGTAAAACATTCCAGATTTAGTATTGAATTCTATCCTAATATATTAAAATCTAAAGAACCCAAATCATTGCAAATGTCTGGTATTTCTTTCACTGCTAAAAATATTTTTTTATATATTGTGTATGTACCTTGAATAAGTTTGCCAAAACTAACAACATACTTTTTTCCCCTCACTGTATTTGCTCCCCTGCTGATTTTGTACGTTTGCCCACTGACAAATAAATGATCAGTCTATAATTTTAATGGTAGGTGTATTTTAACAGTGAGAGACAGAATAACAACAAAAAAAATCCAGAAAAACGCATTTCAAAAAAATTATAAATTGATTTGCATGTTAATGAGGGAAATAAGTATTTGACCCCTTCGACTTAGTACTTGGTGGCAAAACCCTTGTTGGCAATCACAGAGGTCGGACGTTTCTTGTAGTTGGCCACCAGGTTTGGGAGGGAGGGATTTTGTCCCACTCCTCTTTGCAGCTGGGGCAAGTCTTCCTCTCTGGCAGGATACATGTTGGCACAGTGAGCCGTACCTAACAGGAAAAAAAAAAAAAGACAATATAAAAAGCTGGTGAGGGAGGGGGGGGTAGTAGGCACGGGGAAGCAGGGAAGCAAAACGGGCCAAGTGAACATACCATTAATGAAAACGGCAGGCAGGTCATCAGAAATGTCTTTGGTTATTCCTAATGCGTGCCAAGGGTCGATGGAACCATTAGGGAAGACTATTCGACTGCTCCTAATGTCATAGCTCCCATAGTATTCGTTCGTTTGCTGCACAGCATCGGCCACGGAGGATGCGTTGAATGATGCCCCGAATATGTCCGAACACTGCTGCAGATGGTACCTGAGAGAAAGCATTTACAGTAAGGGAAAAAAGTATTTGATCCCCTGCTGATTTTGTACGTTTGCCCACTGACAAAGAAATGATCAGTCTGTAATTTTAATGGTAGGTGTATTTTAACAGTGAGAGACAGAATAACAACAAAAAAATCCAGAAAAACGCATTTCAAAAAAGTTATACATTGATTTGCATGTTAAATGAGGGAAATAAGTATTTGATCCCCTATCAATCAGCAAGATTTCTGGCTCCCAGGTGTCTTTTATACAGGTAACGAGCTGAGATTAGGAGCAGTCTCTTAAAGGGAGAGCTCCTAATCTCAGCTCGTTACCTGTACAAAAGACACCTGTCCACAGAAGCAATCAATCAATCAGATTCCAAACTCTCCACCATGGCCAAGACCAAAGAGCTGTCCAAGGATGTCAGGGACAAGATTGTAGACCAACACAAGGCTGGAATGGGCTACAAGACCATCACCTAGCAGCTTGGTGAGAAGGTGACAACAGTTGGTGCGATTATTCGCAAATGGAAGAAACGCAAAATAACTGTCAGTCTCCCTCGGTCTGGGGCTCCATGCAAGATCTCACCTCATGGAGTTTCAATGATCATGAGAACGGTGAGGAATCAGCCCAGAACTACACGGGAGGATCTTGTTAATGATCTCAAGGCAGCTGGGACCATAGTCACCAAGAAAACAATTGGTAACACACTACGCCGTGAAGGACTGAAATCCTGCAGCGACCACAAGGTCCCCCTGCTCAAGAAAGCACATGTACAGGCCCGTCTGAAGTTTGCCAATGAACATCTGAATGATTCAGAGGAGAACTGGGATTTTTGGCATCAACTCAACTCACCGTGTTTGGAGGAGGAGGAATGTGAGGTGAGAACCTCCTTCCCTCAGCCAGGGCATTGAAAATGGGTCGTGGATGGGTATTCCAGCATGACAATGACCCAAAACACACAGCCAAGGCAACAAAGGAGTGGCTCAAGAAGAAGCACATTAAGGTCCTGGAGTGGCCTAACCAGTCTCCAGACCTTAATCCCATAGAACATCTGTGGAGGGAGCTGAAGGTTCGAGTTGCCAAACGTCAGCCTGGAAACCTTAATGACTTGGAGAGGATCTGCAAAGAGGAGTGGGACAAAATCCCTCCTGAGATGTGTGCAAACCTGGTGGCCAACTACAAGAAACGTCTGACCTCTGTGATTGCCAACAAGGGTTTTGCCACCAAGTACTAAGTCGAAGGGGTCAAATACTTATTTCCCTCATTAACATGTATAACTTTTTTGAAATGAGTTTTTCTGGATTTTTTTGTTGTTATTCTGTCTCTCACTGTTAAAATACACCTACCATTAAAATTATAGACTGATCATTTCTTTGTCAGTGGGCAAATGTACAAAATCAGCAGGGGATCAAATACTTTTTTCCCTCACTGTATGAGATTACCACATTTGTATTTTTACACACACCATAAATGTAATTGAGGTGAAGATGACATTTAAGAATCTAAGATGGTTATTCAGGGGGGATATAATTTTGCATATTAAAAATGCAATTTTTCCCATAATAGGTCTGTTGATCTTATTTTGGTAAATCTTACCCTCGGCCAAGCCACATCTTTTATTTGCATTAAGTTCAAGCCTCAGACTAGGTGTAGGTATGGGGTTTGAGTTTATATTCTATTGGGAAACTTGCATTAGTTTCTGTTTTCTGTATTGGCTGAATTAAGGCCAAATGAGTGGAGGTGCGGATTAAGCTTTGTAATATTTTAAGGTCTGGCTAGTCAACAAAATCTGAAACTAGACCCAGACTGCCACTCGTACAGTTTTAGTTTTTACCCATGGGAAATGCAACCCTAACATGAATGGAAGCCTTATATTTCCTTGTAATCTAAGTCTAACCCCTACTCTGAGCAGGACAGTACAAAATAATACAAAATATAAGTATGATTAGGGTTTGATTATGCCTAAAACTTACCTCCTACCCTGCTGGCTTTTGTTCTTACCAAGCTCTCAATTACTAAATTGAACCCTTATTTGACTTTTTAAATTGTATAACTGATCAAAAAAAGTTGGTTCCTTAGTAAGTTCCATATAGGCTACAATTTTGTCTTTAACTTAAAACCCCTACTGTTTAAAATAAGTAAAGGCTCTGATTTAGGAACTTATTAAACTAAAGGTTCAGTTAAGTAATTGAGAGGTCGGTTTGGAACAAAAACAGCAGTGCAGCAGCTCCTCCAGGACCAGGCTTGAGAACCAGTGTACTTCAAAAGGGGCATTTTCTGCTCACCATTAAATATGTTGTCCAGTCCTTACCACTAGGGGCCTCAATTGTTCTATCCATAAAACTGGAATGCACACATGTCCTTACATTAGGTTTTAAACAGACATATATACTATTACATGTGTTCTTGGTCTTCTTTCCTTTTCTTAAAATACATCCGATCACAGTGAAAGCATCGTGTTGTAAAATTGCAGAATACATGTGTTTTGGCGTGCGCATGATCACGGTAGTTCGGCGTGCGTACATGCGAGTGCGGTTCTAGACGTGACTATACGGTATTGCCAGTTTCGGGTCACCTGATTATAGCTAGCTCGCTGCAAACGAGAGGAAAAAAAGAAAACATTGAAACATGGCGGCGGAGATCCACTCCAGGCCCCAGAGCTCCAGACCTGTCCTTTTAAACAAGATCGAGGGCCACCAGGACGCTGTCAACGAGGCGGTTTTGATCCCCAAAGAAGATGGGGTGATCACAATCAGCGAGGACAGGTACGCGTACGGTGTCCATTTGAGGACATGCTCAGACATCCGTCCACAGTGTTTATGGGAGAGTCTCAGTCTTTCACTGTTGAACGTGAACAAATGTTGTTTGAAATGAATAAACAAGTTAGTTATCAGGCGCTTTACATGACAGGGAGTTTAATTCTTAAGTCTGGTTTCTGGATGCAGTGGTATCCTTTTGTGATGAGCTTTTGTGAAGAAGCAAAACAGATTGTCAATGTAGTGACTCAGTTATGACATATTCCCTCCGAATGTAATGATGCTAATAATATACGATTTGCTTTCAATTGTAATGTGATTATATTACTTTAGCCACACACAAACTTAACTTACATTATTTGATTTAAAAAATAGTTGATGTACCTTTAAAGACAAAAGAAAACTGATAAAACAGACACTTGGACAATTACAGTATATAAACTAAAATATGATCCTAGTTATCCTGTCTGAAAACTGGACTCATTCCAAACTGCATCAATGTCATACTAGATTAAAATAAAGAGTCAGAAAAATACATGTTTTGACTGTATTACAGCTAATGAAAGTATGCATTTATTATAAATTGACCTTGGCTTGGTGAAACTTTAAATATGAAGTGTTTTTAATGTGTGTTTACAATATCTTTCTATCCATCTGTCTCAGTTTGTGTTTTTATTGTTTGCTCTGCTTCAGAACGATTCGAGTATGGCTGAAGAGAGACAGTGGACAGTACTGGCCCAGCATCTACCACACTGTGTCCTGTACGTTTTAAATATTGCATCTGCTTTTCTGAAAGGAGTTTCCATTGTAAAATAGTGATTTTGTGAGTAAAGGGTCATTAAGGCAAAAAAGCCATATTATGAACATTCTTCTTTAATCACAGGCATTTCAAATGAGTTGTTAACTTAATATTATTCAGATTTCTATGAAATGAGAGAGGCAAGTCAGGTTTTGATTACCACCAACCCCCCACACCCCAAGCAAAAGTTATTATACTTCACATTCAAAGCAGAGTCCCTTTTCACAGTATTATTGTAATGGGTCACTCCCAGGTCAGATATTTTGTGACGGTTCCTGTTACTTGGTTTGTTGTTTAGAATTACAAGAGGTAATTTCAACACTCCAACCTCCCCCCAACATTTTCTCTCTAAGAATTAAAACATTGTTTAGAAAAGCCTATTAAAACGTTTACCCTTGATTACAGCTCCATGTTCCTCTATGTCCTATCACCATGAAAGCAAACGCATTTTCATTGGACAGGACAATGGAGCAATAGTGGTAAGTAATTGCCTTTAGTCCAAATCATTGCATCTTCTTTACATCAAAGCCTCTGCAACACAGTAATATCGATATTACAAAAATACAGTACATCGCACTGCCTAAAGTCAGATGCCTGGGTGAAAGCACAATTCTATACTCTGTTCCTCAAGCTATGATGTCCCTAGAGAAACAAGGGGTTGTTGACAATAGTCCGGATGCATAAATAATCTGGCAGTGCTGTAGCAGTTCTAGGGGAAAATATGTATTTATGAATTTGTTAGCTAGTGATCACAATTGAAATCCACTTCCTTTCCTTTCCAACTATTTATGGAATAACATTTGCACATAATGCTGTCCTTACTTATACCACAGCAGGACAATAATATGTACGGGGTATGTGTGGTAACCAGTCTCTGTGTTGAATACACAGAAATTATAATTAAACTGAAATAGACACGTATATGACCCATCAATTTGTACCACCTGAAAGAAAATCTTACTGCCCCACAAAACATAGTAAAAGTGCAATGTGAATGAAATGGTGAATACCATAGTTACTAGTGTATAAGCAAACTGTATTTATTATGCTTGATAGGTGCTATCGTTCCTTCTGCTTTGATGATTGTGTTGGTCCATGATGACACAGCCTGACTTTTCCTGAAACTGAAAACAGTACAGAATCTATGCCAGATTTACACTTCCTTACTCAAAGGTGTCTATAGGGTGTACACAATTAGGTTTTTATGTATGTAGATATGTATGGTCAAGTCTGACCTTCCTCAACAGCCATATACTGAAGGAAAAAAAAGTATTATTATTATTATTATTATTATTATTATTATTATTATTATTAATAATAATAATAATATTAGCCTATTATTTGTCACATTGATGTTTCAAAGACAGGTGTGAGTCTTTATATCCAAGCAGATTACTCAAATTATCTTTGAAGAGGTATATTTTACAATTCCAACTTCAAACTCTGTTGATCACAATTTTCTGTTTGTAGCCTATATCAGTGTCATGCAAGTTCCATTCAGATTCAGTTTTTTTGTTCATAGTAAAGCAGGGTTTACTTCCATTGGAAATGATTGCTAATCTAATTATGTATGTATTGTAGGTGTATATTTGGTTTTTATTGCACTTGTTCATAGTGCTGCCACCTACTGCGTTTTTCAGGAAACTTGTTGTACTGGGCAGGATAGAAGTTGTCGTTGAGATGTTTGTGCTGTCCTTGGCTGGAATTCTTAGGTGGGAAAATAGATATCGCCAGAAATTAGTTTTTCTGCAGATCGTTAGTGTTCTTCGGTTTGTAAACAAGACTAATATAACTGTAATCTTAATATGTACAGGTTAGTATGTTTTTTGTATATTTTTATTACGGTTGAACTACCTCATTTAACTTGTCCTTTAAATAACAGGGTCAAGGTAGTTCTGCAGCATCTGCCAACGAAGACTAAAACTCAGTTTCCTGCGATTGATGCAAAACTCAGTACCTCTGTAGGCTGATGAAATAAGCCACACTAAAATACCCATGTCCCTTGTGAGATAGTTTCCAGGCAGAATAAGATGAATCATCTGTGAAGAGCACTCCTTTAAATTGACTTCCCTTACGCCATTAACAGCTCAAAACTCCTTACTGTACTCAAGGCATAATATAACTGAAAGTTTGTCTAGATTGGTACTGAAAACACTCAAATCCTCTGTGTACAGAGAGTGGAGGTAATGTGACTGTTTACAGTCCAGTGTTATGACTCATTCCTCCATTTGAAACCACAGTTTTGCTGTCTTTAGTGGGTTCAGATGTCAGATGGAAAGGTCTGTGTTTTGTTTTGTTTGTTTTATCATTTCCATTCCCCTATTGCTCGGCAATGTATTAGGATTTAAGCTAATTTTACTGGCTGAGTTTTCAATTAGATGTGGCTCTGTTTTGCCTGCCTGGCCTCTTTCCGAGTCTCTCAGGGGACACTAGCAGACAAAAGCCACCTCCATTTCTTTCACTAACCTCTTTCAGTCAGAAGAACGTCAATGTCAAAACAATAGACTACCTAGAGCTATTCTTGGCTGGACTTGTCTGCGAAATGCACCTAGTTGATCTAATACTTGTCAGCAAAATAATGCATAATTGTATTCAGTATCTAAAATGCTTTAGTCTCTGTAAAATTATATTCTCAGTAGTATTGGAACAGTCACTTCTGTTCCTAAGAGTGAGTCAAAGCACACAAAATCCACCTTTCACAGCTGCTGCTTCTGAACTACATTCTTTATTTGAATAGGAAAACATGCTGAAATGTGAAATGTAAAGTAACTATTTTTATTTGATGTCATTTTAGGAGTTTCATATTGCTGAAGACTTTAACAAAATGAACTTTATCAAAACATATCCAGGTAAGGCATGCACATTGTTTTAGTGCTAAAACATGAACCTAAATAATACATGCTGGTTTATTGTCTAATGCTTATGGCTGCACTGATGAAGAACTGTCAAGTGTAAAACTATGCAACGCTTTCCGAAAGCCTCATATTTGAAAGATTTCTCACTAGGTTGAGTTTTTTTCACAGCCACGAAAAAGGTGTTTCCACCATTCTAAAAGATTTTGATGAAGTAGACTCACTCAGGAAGTCTTTTAAGTGAGTGTCTGTGTGGGTATTGGAGGATGGAGTGGCGTCATTTGTAATGAAAGAAGTTTCAGTGAGAACAGTTTCTCCGAGTGTTGTGGCTTTGTATTCATGTAACATCAGAGCATTGATGAATGCTTTGCTGTTACATTTTTTATTTTCTTTCCATGAACTAGTCACAAGGTTAGCATCTGCTTATTGCTCAACTTTTAAACCAAATCTGCTAATCTGCGTATGAGGGAAAGAATGTCTAAATGCTCCTATGACTGCTAGATTTCATAGACAGTTTACATCACTTAAGCATTAATCTAAACCAAAAATGCAGAAAATAACTACAAGAATCTAGTTCAAAATGGATTAAATGGAGCAGCACAGATGTCAGCTTGCCACTGGTAGTATTGTTTTGTCTACTGCTCCACCCACAAGACTTCCACACCCATGGTGAAAGAAATCCACCCTGTGTGACTTACTCAAGGGCATACATTTTTTCACTACGAGCATAGAAGCTGTCAAAATGTGTTGTTTGTCTGCTCTGTTTTTGTTCTTGGAGCGTCTGCTGCATGCATTTACCTCTCTGTCAAGGCTGCTGAGTTTTAAACATGGCAGGCGTCGGTTTCTCCGAGTCTCCGAGTGGTGGGAGGACAAGCCCACGTGCCCTAAGAGTGAGGATGTGGTGTTCTTGCAGCTCACCAGAACCGCGTCTCTGGGATCGTACATTCCCCGGAGAGCGAGTGGGTGATCAGCACCGGTCATGACAAGTGCGTGAGCTGGATGTGCACGAGGAGTGGCAGCATGGTGGGCCGACACTACTTCAGCTCCTGGGCTTCCTGCCTGCAGTATCCTTTATCTGCTCACAATCTGCTCTGTGCTGATATGGATGGAAGAGTTTTGGATTTTCTCCTCATGATTCTTAGACAATACACACAAATGAAATTTGTAAAGTATTTAGATAAAGAATGGTATTGACTTGTTGATTCTGGGCTAAACGCTGCTGAAGGTATGATCCATGCTATTTAGGCTAAGACCTTAAAGATGAACCCTGACAAGAACCAACAAAAGGGATTTGTACCCACTGTAGACATAATAACAGGGCCCGCTTTGTGAACATCAACACAGTGAAAGAATTAGTTAAAGAAATTGCAGACAAGGTACATGTCTTGTGAGATAATTGCAGTAGATTATAATGTTAACCTGATTTGCCCTCTGCTCTGAAGTTAATCCCCAGTGCTTACCCTAGTTAAGACTTGTCATGGCAATGTTGTGGTTAAGTTTGAGATCCAGTAGCTTGGCTGACAGTGTTAATCAGTTTTCCTTTTCTTTCGCCTTTCACTAGAATAATTGACCAATTTAAGGACAAAAATTATTAAACGATAAAACAAACAAAGTTTTCCATCACGTCAAGGAGTTGAACTTGTTGCAGAAAACGATAAATAAACCAAGCCTGCCAAAATGTCTTCACCATTACAAGATAAGTGCACATATCCAAAACATTTGTCTTGGTTTTATTATTTAAAGCAAGCAGCCCTATGAGATTTGATTATGTACGTAGACTTGAACCATCTGTCTTTTGTGCTCAGTATTTATAGTTTTGATATCCTCTTTACTAATCCAAAATAGATTGAGAATCTTCCGCTTTGCTGTATTTGCTCAAATTTCTTGATTACAAGGTAAAGTGGACATTATTAGTGTCATGCAGTTATGTTTCCCCAGCGTACAAACATACCGCTCGATGTGCACATTTCTGTTCTGCTTTCACTCTTGACGCACACAATAGGGATTTGATTTCTCCCTCTTCTGACGCAACAGCTGTAATGGCTTTTGAAAGCCTTGCAAATGCAGGTCTCCTGACAAGAAGATTTGTGCACTAATATACAAATCTGGGTTGTAATGTATTCACAGAGCATTGGTCAATTTCCTCTACCATTTATATATATATATATATATATTTTTAATGATTTTATAAGTGAAAGTAGTAGTGCTTTTTATCCCCTGAAGTATATATAACAAGCATTTTTCTTCAGATCAATAACAGACAATGGCATGTCTTGAATGTATGTGTGTCTTAATTATTGTTGTTCAGACCTTAGTGTAACTGTGATGCTTTGGTGACTGCTAGCAGAAATATGGAACCTTAGGGACCTGTTGTCATTTGTCTTGAAAGAAAAGAAAATGTGTTTGTTTCATTAAATGTTATACTGTCTATGAACAATATCTTAAATGAACTGGGAAATTGTCAAGCTTTTAACAAAATTTGTTCAAATTAATATTCAGATGCAGTTCTTCTGAAGCTTCCATGCTCCTTAACTGTGGACTTTGTTCAGATATGACAATGACACGCAGCATGCCTTCATAGGAGACTACTCTGGACAGATCACCTTGCTTAAACTGGAGCAGAACACCTACTCTGTCATCACAACGCTGAAGGGCCATGAAGGTAGGATAATAATCAGAACTCACACTCTGGAAAATGTAGGCCTCCCATCACAAACAAAGGAAAGGTGTGGAATTACAATATGTAACCTTTGACCATGTTATGCTTACATTACATGAGCAATGTTTTTTTTGTACACTTCAGACATAGAATGGTTATATTCCTTAAGAGAAGAAATGTCAAAATCACATTAAAACCCCTGCTTTTCATGAATTTTGACATTGTTTACTCTCTTTGTACACCTTTTATGCTGTTGTATATAGTACAAGTGGAAAAGTTCCCAAAAGACTATAAACACATCATTCTGTCACTAATGGAGAACAGCATAGTATGAAACTATTGCAAATAAACACTTCCTGTTAGCTTTATTGAGTTTAACAGTATTCAAGGAATGGCTTACTTATTAAACCAAATTGCTGTCGCTACTTTACAGGACTGTAGCAAGTGTATTTGTAATTATGTCAATAAATAAAGGATGCGAGTACATAGTTACTAATAGCATATAATATCCTGACGTTTGACCCATTGTATCAAATAAACAAATAGTTAAAACCATAAAAGAGCTTTACGAAGGTGTGGCCTGCTAGGAATTATTACATGATTGTGTTTGTCTGTGTACTGTGAAGTTATGCAAGAAACACATAAGACCTTTCTGTCTCTGTTGTTGTTGATTTTCATAATCGGATTTTTCTGAAATCTGAACGATTCAAACCTTGTCTTAAAACTCATCTTAACTACATAATCAGTTCACTCTGAGTGCAAGTTCCTGGTATTTGTCTTTGAAAGTTTCTACATTGAGGAACATTTAAATGGCAGGTTGAAGTAGTCAAGTGATTGTCTGCAGCCTGCCCTTATCTACATTTTTTTTGTACCTAATCTTGTCTGTGCTGGCATCTCTAGTGACTTAACATGCATTTGGAATAATTCCCAGTACATCTGACTCTGCATCTGACAATCAAAGTCAATTTGGACATGAACCAGGATGACGTCACTGGGAGAGAGACCACTGTGCTAAATCTCCCATTTGAATTGCCTCACAAACAATTCCCACTCGTTCTTCGGTTTTTCTGTTAAAGAGGACTGAGAATGACTGATAACATCATTCTTTGATTAGTGTGTGGTTTTATTGCTGTGTATTTTTAGTTTATTTCTGTGCATCACATTTTCCAAACGCTGAAGTACCAAGAAGTTTTCAATCCTCTGGCGTCCAGTGTTTTCATTCCTTAGCGGTAGTTTCTTGTGTATTGCTCAAAGAAGTGGAACTCTGTTAGGTCGTCGGCAGCCATAACCCTTTCTTGTCAAGGTTACATCAATAAGGGATCATAGCTTTCACCTGGATTCACCTTCATGGAAGAGCATGTGTTCCTTATGTCTTGTACACTCAGTACATACACTCACCTAAAGGATTATTAGGAACACCATACTAATACTGTGTTTGACCCCCTTTCGCCTTCAGAACTGCCTTAATTCTACGTGGCATTGATTCAACAAGGTGCTGAAAGCATTCTTTAGAAATGTTGGCCCATATTGATAGGATAGCATCTTGCAGTTGATGGAGATTTGTGGGATGCACATCCAGGGCACGAAGCTCCCGTTCCACCACATCCCAAAGATGCTCTATTGGGTTGAGATCTGGTGACTGTGGGGGCCAGTTTAGTACAGTGAACTCATTGTCATGTTCAAGAAACCAATTTGAAATGATTCGACCTTTGTGACATGGTGCATTATCCTGCTGGAAGTAGCCATCAGAGGATGTGTACATGGTGGTCATAAAGGGATGGACATGGTCAGAAACAATGCTCAGGTAGGCCGTGGCATTTAAACGATGCCCAATTGGCACTAAGGGGCCTAAAGTGTGCCAAGAAAACATCCCCCACACCATTACACCACCACCACCAGCCTGCACAGTGGTAACAAGGCATGATGGATCCATGTTCTCATTCTGTTTACGCCAAAGTCTGACTCTACCATCTGAATGTCTCAACAGAAATCGAGACTCATCAGACCAGGCAACATTTTTCCAGTCTTCAACTGTCCAATTTTGGTGAGCTTGTGCAAATTGTAGCCTCTTTTTCCTATTTGTAGTGGAGATGAGTGGTACCCGGTGGGGTCTTCTGCTGTTGTAGCCCATCCGCCTCAAGGTTGTACGTGTTGTGGCTTCACAAATGCTTTGCTGCATACCTCGGTTGTAACGAGTGGTTATTTCAGTCAAAGTTGCTCTTCTATCAGCTTGAATCATTCGGCCCATTCTCCTCTGACCTCTAGCATCAACAAGGCATTTTCGCCCACAGGACTGCCGCATACTGGATGTTTTTCCCTTTTCACACCATTCTTTGTAAACCCTAGAAATGGTTGTGCGTGAAAATCCCAGTAACTGAGCAGATTGTGAAATACTCAGACCGGCCCGTCTGGCACCAGCAACCATGCCACGCTCAAAATTGCTTAAATCACCTTTCTTTCCCATTCAGACATTCAGTTTGGAGTTCAGGAGATTGTCTTGACCAGGACCACAGCCCTAAATGCATTGAAGCAACTGCCATGTGATTGGTTGGTTAGATAATTGCATTAATGAGAAATTGAACAGGTGTTCCTAATAATCCTTTAGGTGAGTGTATTATACATACATACCACACACACATATGCATGTATATATAATATATAAAGCCATATCAGTATCTCCAGATGGATTCCTTTATACTATCTGTACAATTCCTTCTCAGAAAAATGAATAAAAGTATCACTTCGTACTTAATCTTACTTCCGCCGTCTTTCCAATTTCCTGTGAGAAATGTGTGAATAAGAGAAGTTGAGGCCCTGGGTGTGTACAGTGTTGTAAGAGCTTACAGGATTGTGTGTTTGAGTCAACGGTAACCGGTTGTATATACAATATTTAAAATGTTCCAAGATGTAAACAGTCTTTAGTACAATCCATTTATGGAGGAAATGTTATGTATGCTGTGTGTGGAGTTCAGAGAATTATTGACTAAGATATGATTGTTTTTTTCTCTTTTTTTTTTTTTTTTTTTTTTTTTTGAACATTGCGATGTGGTGTCACAAGTTAACCACATGAGAAACTGAGACTTCAAAAAGAAAAAGATTTGTTTTCTTTTCCCCCGCAGATGTTGTTACTGACGTTCTTAGATTTTAACTTTAGCCTCTCATAACATGGTTTTAATGCTTTACACAGCTGTAACACAAGAGACCGTTAAAATATATCCCCAAATCACTTTTATTTTTGGTTTTCAGTTAAAAATAAGCTATTGCACATCTCTATAGAAATACAATTCATGTCGATTTTCGATATTAAAGTTCAAGCTCTGTGTTGGTGTCAGGGTCAGGGCCTAACTGGCATCTCTGTGTGTCCCTGGCAGGCAGCATAGGATCGATCTGGTGGGATCCAGTGCAGCGGTTGCTGTTCTCGGGTGCCAGTGACCACAGCGTGATCATGTGGGACATAGGCGGGAGGAAGGGCCGGACTCTGCTGCTGCAGGGCCATCAGTATGGACTTGTTGGCTTTCTACACTTTTATTTTTATAATTGTATTTTCTTTACAATTGATGCATGCATGCCAGATAGCATCCTTTCACTTGTAGTCCAGAAGAGTGACCGTCTCCAGGATAATGCTGCCTTTATTTTCATCTGGGAGTCTAGTTGACCTTTGCATGTTACTGAACATACTGAAATAATAATAATAATAATTATATATATATTCAGTATTTTTTTTTTCCCCATACAAATGTTTTTGATTGGTATTTGGTGTGTTACAAAAACATTATTATTTTTTATTTTATTCTTATGTAGCGTATTAGAACATAAGAAAGTTTACAAACAAGAGGAGGCCATTCGACCCATCGTGCTCGTTTGGTGTCCATAATGGAATGATCCAAGGATCCTATCCAGTCTGACTTTAAATGTTCCCAAATTTTCAGCTTCTAACACATCGCTGGGGAGTTTGTTCCAGATTGACAACTCTGTGTGAAGAAGGGTCTCTTGTTTTTTTCCGTTTTGAATGCCTTGAAGCCCAGTTTCCATTACTCACGTGTTGCTGTTAATCTGCCTCAGATTATGTAGTTGTAGTTGTTTTCTTGCTTTTATTGGCATGTCCAATGACTTTAATCAACTTATAGAAGCAACAAATTCATCTTTCATTCCAGAGACTTGGCCTGATATCAGATCTCACTTTCTAAGTGCTGGCAGTCATGAACTGGTTATCCTTAAATCTGTTTGGGAATGGCTGTACAGGGCCGTTTGTGTGTATATATATATATTAGTTATTTCCTTCAGCCCAAAAAATATGCTCAGATTGACTGTGCAGCTGGACACACATAATAAGATCCCGTTAACAGGCGGCAGATTGTTTCTTGGTTTCTAAGAGGCATAAATAATCTTACATGTATTCATTTTTGAATGTGAGAGAAATGTACAGCCCAGCAGATGGTGTAAATATGTTTTGTCCTCAATTACCTCAATGTGAATTTCTCTGCCTAGTTGGTGATCTATAAAGTTATAAACAAAATAAAATAGTTACTACTAAGAGTGACCTCTGTTTTTTGTTTACTGGCAAGTCCTTAGATAATCTCTGTGGGAAACCTAAGTTTACATTTTGGAAATTGTGGAAACTACCAAACAAGCAACACAACAAAGATAAGAGGCATGAGTCATTTTAAAGTTTTTTTTGTTGTAGTTGTTGTGTGCAGAGTTCCTTGTTAAGGAAGCAGCAGTTTCTTGTGAAAGTGTGTGTTTTTTCTTCTCTCCTCCCACTGAGCCTGTTGTTTGCTCTTGTTTGACAGTGACCGTGTGCAGGCCCTGTGTTATCTGCATCTCACTCGGCAGTTGGTATCCTGCTCTGCGGATGGAGGGATCACGGTGTGGAACATGGACACCAACCGAGAAGAGGTACCAGTCTGTCTCCGCATGCTGTCCTGCCTTGTTAAACTAGCTTGGGAATAGGAAGCTGCTTTTTATTTCTTTAACCAGGGACACTGGCTTCAAACTTCAGATCTGTTTTCCGGGAACTTGACAGTTCAAAATGAGTTCATGTTCTCGCCAGGAGACTTCTTAAAAGTAGCCAGTAACTCAAGACTGTCAGAGAGAGGCATTTGAATGCGGGGAAATCCTTTTCTAAAGTGACCCAATGGCACCTGAGACGATTAAACACAAGGATGTTAAGACACTATGCTATACATCACCACATCTGTTCTGTAGTATTCCTAAATTAACTAATGAAATCTGCAATAATTAAAGCAAAATGTGGAAGCCGTAGTAGTTCTCTACAACAAGGGCTTCTGCTTGCTTTTAATATTGGTGCAAATGTTTCCTGGTGTGCCATGCAGTGTCTAAAAGATATAAGGTTCCTTTGTGTGTTGTTAGGGTTTACACTCGACCAGGCCTTGTGCGGAAGGAAATGGTGGTTTATGACAAGAACTGAATACTTTTACCTGAGTTGTGGGATGGAGGCATTACGTCATTCAGGGTGAACCCACTCGCTTCCCTTTTGTTTGCTTTCCTTTTCGATTGCTTTATTTTTGTTGTCCTTTTTCCTGATCTTTGAACTTAGCATTATTCAACCCCAAGCGACCTCTGGTGTTCACATTTTAAACCAGATCCTCTGTGATAACCGTAAGTTGCAAAATGAAGAAGCTTTAATAGCTCTGTGTCTAATTCAAATGCGAAAGAGCTTTCAGTAATTGGCTGTCTTCATAGACCTGAAATTGATCTTTAATGTGTGTGCTCTGCCCATCGACCTAGAAGTAACTACAGTTTGTATGTTTGAAGAAATATCATCCCTTCTTGATATTTTTTTATCAAAGGCTGAAAAGAGTGATTATTCAAAGGAATTGACAGCTGGGGAAAGATGAATGTTAATCACAAAACTAAATGATTCCACTCAGTCCTTAAGTCATGTGATGCAATGTTTATGTCCACATTGTGCTGGGTTTGCTCTCCCTTATTATAGGGACCTGTTTGTCTCCTTCATCTTCACTCCATCATGTCTTCATTTCTCTACAGGCCCCACAGTGGCTGGAGAGCGATTCGTGTCAGAAGTGTGAGCAGCCTTTCTTCTGGAACATCAAACAGATGTGGGACACGAAAACCTTAGGTCTTCGGCAGGTGAGTGGTACCGCTGGAAACCCAATCCAAAGTTCTTCAGCGTTTCCTTTAGATTTGGGTTTTTATAATAGTTTCCTAATCTTGGGGTCTCTCCTGTTTTTCAGCATCACTGCAGGAAATGTGGGAAAGCAGTCTGTGGGAAGTGCAGCTCAAAGCGGTCTACATATCCAGTGATGGGCTTCGAGTTCCAAGTGCGCGTCTGTGACCTCTGCCACGAGAGCATCAAAGACGAAGAGTGAGGAACCTGAAAATAAAATGCCAAATCCTGTGGTTTTTGTGTGTGTGTGTGTGTGTGTGTGTGTCTCCTTGGCTTACCCCCCCTCTCTGACTTATGTTAATCAAATCAATTCTGATCACGTTTGTTTTAATGTTTTAATGAACTCATCTTTCGGTCTTCCTTTAGCCGAACGTCCTTGGCAACGTTTCACGAAGGCAAACACAACATCGCCCACATGAACATGGACCCCACCAGGGGACTGATGGTGACGTGTGGCAGCGACCGGGTTGTGAAGGTGGGTGGCGGAGCCTTGGCAGGACTGAATCGAGCAGATTGTCATCTCTCAGTGGGTCCAAATGGATTCATTTTGATCTTTGAGCACAGTTTAACCTTTTCAGACTCAAAGCATCAATGGGTTACATTACCTTTTTTATGGCTGACAATATCAATGCCTACATTGACAAAATGTCCAAATCTGGAATGTGGAACAATATTTCGATACAAAGAAAATGCCATTTTAAAACGTAAAAAGAAAGAGGTTTGCAATTATGACCTTGTAAAGCTACATGAGTTAATGGGCTTATAGTTGGAAGATAGACATTGCATGACAGTAGAAAGGATCAAACTAGTGGAAAAGACAAGTTATGGTGAAGACTGCAGCATGACCTTCACATCTCTACAGTGCAAGTGAAAGAGGGCTGCGTCCTGCTGCATTTCTAATCCTTTGTATTCACTCCTTTTGTTTCAGATCTGGGATATGACACAAGTAGTTGGCTGCAGCATAGCAACAGGTTTCTCCCCCCGCTGAAATCCTCTATCCGTGCTGTCGCACCTCAGACACACAGGCCGGTGTCTTATGCACGGTTGCTGTGGAAACGGTGTCGTTCTCCTTCATCTCTTGTTCCTTCATTTCTCCTGGACCGTTCTGACTTAAAAAACAATCTTGCACAGAATAACACCTAGATATACACGTTCTATTAGGCTGCCGGTGGATAGAAACCAAACATAGCAAAAGTCGATGTAGGCCTGCCTCATAGAGTACCTGCTTTTAATGAACAGATAGTGGACATTATTTTGGTTATCATTTCAAAGGCAAATATCCACACCCCAAAGAAATCTAAATAACGTCCACATCGAAATGGTTTGCTAATTGATTGACTGGTATTCACACTTGACTTGCATAAATGCCGATTGCTTTAAAGATAACGGGACGATTACAGTAATGGAAAGGTTAAGACCATAGATTTTGAATACGCATATGCAATCCATTTCAAAATGTAATCGGCTCTTAGGACACACCTGTTCAATTTTCCTCTACTTAAGTCTAATGTTTAAACGTAGTGTTGTCTCATGGATTCTTCACTAGCTTGCCTTAAAATTCACTACGTAATGAATCTTTGCCTCAGGTGGAGCAGATGCAAATTAAAATGGGGACTTTATTTTCCTGTGAAAGAACTGACACTTCTGGCTTCATCCATTGTATGTCTGGAATTCAACTTTTCATACTACAATTGTTTGAATTTAGAAATGGTGTTGATTTTTAAATATATTGTTGGAGGATTTTCTTTAACAATTTAAGCTTGCATTTTCCTTCTGGGGAAATCGTACAAAAAGAATGTGTTCATTGTATATTTGAATGCAGATTTTGTGGTCTTTTCTAAGTAATCCTTTTTTTCGGGGGTGAAGAAAAACTGTTCTTGACACCCGTTTCCCTGAACTTATTGTAATTGCAATTTGCTATGCAGCAGAGTAGAGAATTGTAAGTGTGTACAGAAAACCTGGTGTACCAATATGGAAGAAGGAAAAAAAAACACACCCAAGTTTGTTTTAACCCATACATTTGGAAGGCTTATTAAGAGCTTAGATGAATAAAGCTTTTTTTTTTCTTTCTAGGATATTTAGGTACTCTACGAAAGCATATATATACAAATTATCAGACAGTGTCACACACTTCTGTTTACTTTTTAAGACTGCTGATTATATGAGTGAGCAGAGTTGTCAGGATGAATTATTTAAAGAAGAATATGAAAAATAATTATATTTTACTGAACCTAAAAGTTGCATAAATGGGGGTTCTTGGGGTCTGTGCATCCTGTTTATTTAGGAATTATTTCAACAAATGGGAAAAATCTGGTACTCCCTTGCACTGAATGCATATGTGTTTTTGAGTAGATGCTGTAATGATCCATAGTGGGAATTGCAGTGTTAATATGGGGATTCAGTTCATGAAGACTCTTTTCAGCTACCAGGAATACCTTTTCATAGGCTCGTAATAATCTGAAATACGTTCTATTTATATGCAAGATTGCATTGAACTTTAGGCACGTATTTTCCTTAGATTTATGTCGCTATACAAATGTGCTATTAAGTACAGTAAGAATAATAAGAAACGGTTGACGTCCAACTCAGATGTCTGTATTAAGTACATTAAATATGAGCATTTCTGGTGTTGCCAACTAATTTTGCTGTAGCGGGGGAGCCAGAGTTAGATACAGGTTAAATAAAAAAATAAAAGATGAGGAGGAATTGTAGAAGAAGCAGACCGATTGGTGCAGTACAATCAATCAAAAGGGATACCCTCTATTTTTTATGTAAAATGTCCTGGCAGATAACTTATACCAGCTCTGTTTTATTAAAATAAATCCATAAATACATCTATCTCTCTCTCATATATATATATTTCTGCTTTTGAAGCTAGGTTTCAATGAAAGAAAACTACAGAGGTGCTGATTGTGGTGGTATTGTTTTCATGTTCAAATGATTGATAGTTTTGTGACCGATTGTATGTTGCCATTCGTACCATCAGTGCCATTAATCATAGCACTGGAAAGCCTGGTTTAAGGAGGCTGAGCAGATGTTTCGCTTTCAGTATTAGGCTAGTGCTGCTTGTGTTTGTGAATGCTGCAGGTTTTCTAGACCCGCCCCTTCTTAGCCACAGTGAACCATACAATTATGCAGCTTGTTGTTGTTGTTTTTTGTCTTAATGGGATTCCCACTGAATGAATCCTTGGAAGATAAACGGTGGGTATTCCAGCTCAGCCTCCGGACTGCTCTTTTGGGTATTCTTTTTCATATAATTTGACACTAACATTTGTTGCTGATTTTGTGTGTTGCAAGAAGCTTGTTTTCTAATACATGGTGGCACAACAGAAGAGAACTGAAACACACGTAGCAATCTGGTAGATGCCTGTTTTGTATGGTTAGGAGTGAATAAACTATGGGTGACTGTCCATACTTTCTGGATGATCTGTTCCAGATGTTTTGGATTTCCTGCACTACTCTGTGCAGTTGACAAAACCCATCAGATCTGCCGAGAGTGTGGGACGGTACAGTTTGCACTGAAGGCTCTGCTTGTGCCGTTCTACTATAATAGATGTAAAGGCCAGGCCCTGTGAAACACTGTTCTTTAACTTGACATTTTCAAATGTACTCTGGTTGAGCCAAACCCAAGTGGTATCCTTTTTCCTATGGGATATGCCATCCTTTTAGAATCGTGCCACCAGACCGATCCTTTCTATTGACGATGTGACAGTGTTATCTGTCTGAAGATGGACAAAAACCTTCTCATTTTTTTCTGTCACCTTGTAGTTAGGTGGTTGCGACAAGCAATGCTTTCTGTGCATCTGGAAAATACATTTTACTGTGACTAATAACTGCTTCTTTTTAAATGGTCATTTTTTTTAAATTATCCCTTGTAATTTGTAATTCAACTTGCAGTCACCACTGTACTTTATCTGTTGTATTTTTAAAGAGCACTTGATTACATGGTTAAAATAGGTTTTGTTTTTTCTCTCACCTGACAAGATGGTTAATAAACTTACACTATGACTATGATCTGGTTTATTCCATAAATGCGGGCACAAGCTCTGAGCACAACCCCTTGTGGTAGGTTTCCCAGTAGCAGAATCTACATTTTAAACTGACAGGTGTATTTTTACATTCTCTGTCCCATTGTGTGAGGTAGGTGCAGGTATCGGCACGTGACAGGAGAGCCAGGTATTTAGGGTTTGTATAGGTCCCAGTTCCAACTTTATTTGCCAGATACCTTCAAGCACTACACATTTATACCCCGGTAAATCAAGTACATTAGAGCCACAATAAGTTAGATCAGTTTATTTTTTATAGCATAATGTCATAGAAATTACATGTCTGTATTAAATCTGGTTTCTCCACAACTCATGTCACGGTCTGCTCGTGCATTGACTATTCACATTTGTTACAGAATGCAGACTGAAAAGTAAACTAGTGTACCGCTTTAGAGGAAAAAAAGTGCATAGTATTACATTATTAATATAAAGACACATGATTTACACAATAAATACAATTAGTATAGTTACGGAAGGGATTCTTAGAAAAGGAACCACATTTAACATTTCATTTGGGTCAGGTTTTAAACCTAGACCACTTTTCAAAAACAAAACTGATAACAGCTTGAATATTGTACTGCACCATGTAAGGGGATACAGTATTAAAGTGAATGGAAAAAAAAAAAATCCTTTTCCCTTGGTCTTGGGAACAGAAAACACTACACTCATCACATGAGAAGTTTCTACCATCTCTCCAGTCAGAACAAACAAATTTGTACTGAAAAAACAAAAAAGGACATTTTTGTATAATGTACCTCCTCCGATACCAAATCCAAGTAGTTAATACCCATAGTATTAAGATATTAAACTTATTTAATAAGATGTACACAAAGGCAACACTGAAGGTTTAGTGAGGCTGAAAGCTTTTGGCCAAGTCTTCCAGGATATTCATGAATTTCAGTTCCTCTTCTGGAGTTACTTTTGTCCAAGCTAATGGCAGGTGAGTGGGAACAGCACTCCGATCTACAAAAAATGATGGAGGTCAGAGAATGCAGAGGTTATATCATTAGTGTAGAAGTGTTAGTTGTTCTAGGTAGTATTCCTCATTGCACTGAAATTCAGCCCGGTCTTCCACAGAAATTACAGACCATGTTGTAGTCATTTCTGTTGAGGATATAGAAGCCTTTGGTTGGGCAGTCTGCTAATAAACATATGCAAATTTGACATTGCAGCAGGAAAGTTAGTTTTGTAAACAGTAGAAGCCTCTTCTCCAACAGTATGTTACAGATTTCTTTCAGTAAAACTACCGAATGCCTCATATGCAGCTGCACTGGAATTTTGCCAACAATCACTTTTTGTCCCTGAGCATCAATGCCTGCATTCAAGATGCAAAAAAGAAAGGGACAGAATGTAGCCTTCAGATGACTTCTTTGTGCCAATACCTTTCCAAAAGAGACTAACAGATGTGAGCTGTAAAGGTTTTCCCAGGTTATTAGATAAGATTACACACACTAACCCTAAGAAGTAAAATGCATTACTGGAGAGACTCAGCAGAGGGCGTTTAGGTGAGATTTAACTGCTATTGCAAAATAATTCACTCAATCCAAACCCCTGATTGATTAAGACAAGAGATCAGTTCTCCTGCTGGGTTTTTATTTGACTGCCATTGTAGGGGAAAACCCCATTGTGTGTGAGGAAGTGATGGAGGAGGCTCACGCTTCTCCTCAGTAATGCAGGCCCGCTCACTCTTCTTGATCAGAGGTCATACGGTCAGTAATTAACACATGCGCTTTGAACATCCAATCCTGCTCTACCTTGGAAGAACTGGCCGCTGGGAAGGGCATCTGCAGCCTCGGACACAGCCAGCCACACCACGGTGTCGGCACCCTGCTCTGGACTGCGCAGCTTATCCTTCATGGAGCGATGGAAGTCGGGCATAGCGGTCTGAACCCCTAGAACACAGGAAGAATCTGGAATTTGCATTCTGCAAGGACTACAAAGCAATTTCAAGGCACTAAACTTTTTAAATCATGAAGAGAATGCGTTGTGCGCGAGTAGCAATTCCTACTCAGTGTAAAGGAACAGGTTTAATACTACATACTTCGGCAGTTGTGCACCTTCCAGACAGCAAAAAATACCTGGGGTGTCAGCCCATCCCGGGTGCATGACAGAGAAGTGGATGTTGCTGTGTGATTTGGCCCACTGCTGTGTCATTACCACCTGCTGCCTCTACAGAAAGACAATACAGAAGGTTTTATTTGTAGTGTATTGATGCCAAGTGCAAAAGTTAATTATGAACATCAACTAACCGGAGAAGTGAACCCTTTCAATGCCTTTAATCCTTTCCAGCAATTGAACAAAGCAAGTGATTATGTAATTGGATCCCACACGCTCAGAAGTGAGAATATTCAGTGCCACTATAGTGAACAGAGGCATGCTTTGCTTTACTCAGATTTCACTGGGCTTCTCGCCAACAGTATTTCATTGCAGGATTAGAAGTATCCTGGGTAAACATTTTGCCGCCCTTTACCTTATTCTGTGCATAGACCATGGTGGCATGAAAGCGCCCTCGCTCAGACTGCAGGTCGTCCGTGTGTAGTTTCTGAACCAGCATTCCTCCCGAGGAAACTGTAATCTTGGCCAAACAGACAGCAATACAGCACTGGGTTAAGATCACACAAAAGCACTCTTTGCTCTGAAGCAGGGATATGGAAATATCAGGCTTTCCACTGTAGAGCCTGGATGCAGCCAGCTCTTTAATGGTTTAATTGAAGTAGATATATTTTAGTCAAACAATTAAAAAGCTGGTTGTGTCACCCTCTTGCACTGGAATGAAGAGTGCCTTTTGACAACGCCCTTTTCAAACAAGGAACACGTTGGCATACTCACCACCTTAGGGTTACTGCATTTTTCCAGTAAGGGAATCAGGCTTTTGGTGAGAATATAAGTGCCTAAGAGGAGGGTAAACATTGAATTATTACCGATTTTCAGAGGTTCTCAAATGCTAAGCTTTAAGCAAGTGGCCTTTTCACTCCAAAGTGCTACAAATAGGCCTCAAATAAGTCAAGCGAGTTGAACAATGAATTGGCCATGGATTATATTATCTGCTCTTCAGTTTCATTGCAACTATTTTGCTTTCCCTTAACAGTGAAATAGGAATGACATTGAGAATTGTGCATTTGCGGTTTGGTGTGGTCAGTGAAGGGACAATGTTTAAAAAGTAAAGAGATCACCTTTTCTGCACAACTAGTAAGTATTAGTCCTCACACGGTTCTGAAGTACGTGCTACAGAGTTCATTCAAAGTAGGCACTCTTACCCAGTGTGTTGGCTGCAAAGTTCATTTCCAGACCCTCTGCATTCACTTCTCGTTGATTCACCATACATCCCGCATTGTTGATCTAAAACACAGACAGCAATTGTGACTAAACACATTTCATAGAAACGGTTAATTTATCTGATGTGGAGTTGTGTGGATGAACAAAACTGTACTTTCTATTCTGCCATGAATTCATAGTTTTCTGTATTGTACCTACCAAGACATTCAGTGATTTATGCTTTTTTTTGAAAGCTTCTGCAAACTCCCACACCTTCCGAGTCTCTGACAGGTCCAGAAGGTGAACATAAATATCCTAAAAATGAACACACTATTAGTCTTATCACATATGCGCCATGTAGAAACAACATCAGTTGTACAATTTGAGAAGAATGGATTTATTTTCTTAAAAGTAGGTTCACTAGTAAAATATTAATAATTGGTCATCACATAATGTGTAGCTTAATTGAGAATAAACTAGTTGTAAGAGCTTAAACTAAAAAGTTTTAGAAATCTGAAGCTGAAGCAGACAGATCCCTAGTTTTCAATTAGGTAACCTTTGAAGGCAAGAAAAATGGTTTAGGAACACATCTCAACTCACTTTATTTCCACTCTCCTTGATAATGTCTGCTTTGGCTTCCTCGGCTCGCTCCTTATTTCTGCAAACCAGATGGATCGTACCCCCTGGAAGATTGAACACAACAGCATAAAAAGTGTCCTGTTCAGAAGAGGCCATTCAACCAACAGCTTTCTGCTATACTGTCACACAAACAAGACTCAAAAAGAGGCAGTAATGTAGACTTCTGCTTGACCAGGGCTGGAAAACCTATTGTTTTTTGTATATGTGCTCTAACTTGCTTAAAGGATAGGAACTGCTTGTGGTCCTGGAGAAATATAGGCCTCTGGTTAATGGGGAACATTAACTGCACACTAAAGCATTGGATTTCACTTTTCTGGACTAGACAGATGTCAAAATCCCTCAGAGTTCTGCCTGCTAACTTGACCCTTGTGAATGGAAATGGTTTTCCTCGGTACCTTTCTTTGCGATCGCGAGGGCAGCTGCTTTGCCAATCCCACTGTTGCCTCCCGTTATCATGAAGGACCGTCCCGACACAGAGACTTCCAAATCCTTCTCCACAAAGTGCTTTGATGCAGCTTCATAGCCGTTCCTGAAATGAACAGTCGCTCATTTAGTGGCCTTGAAATGTCAAATGTTTGTTGCCGTTCGCTGAAGCTCTGAACTCCCAACGCTGCTCCCTGTGCCGCAATACAGTGACATGGAAAGAAAGGCCCTGGGACCACCACTTTTTTTTTTTTACATTGTACAGAAAAGGAAGACAGCCTGTAAACCAGGTGCTACAGTAGCTCGGACTGATCTGTGCTGAAGGCTAAAATAAAACCGCTCAAGAGAACATTCACAGCGATGGGAGTCACAACCTCTGTTCAAGAGCTCGGCAGTTTCCACGGATAAGGCTCACCATCAGGGTCAAAGGGTAAGACACAGAGGTTGCAGAAATAAGGGGGACAGAGGGAACAGAGCCTTTTCTTGTGGTAAGAAAGTCCAGAGGGTTGTCAGTTAGCCAATCAAATAAAAAGGGTTAATCAAGAGAAGTTAGGAATGAAATGACAGACCTCTAGTCAGCATGGGTATCAAACAGGACTCTGGCTGTCCTTCAGCTCTGAAAACATAAATGGGCGCATTGTCTTTTTAGACTGCGGCCGGGTAAAAAGGGCAAATCTGGGCCATGAACCAGTGGCACTGATTCTTCTTCGTAAATACATGCTCTGTTCACAGTGTGATGTAGGAGGGTATGCTTGGTGCTGGCTGGGCATGGGACTAGCCATTGGAAACAAACAACCTGCTGATGCGGGGAATGCGGTTAGCAAATTCTTGTGGGATTTCAAACAATCGGGCATGAATTTAATTTAAAATTAACAAATGTTGAGCTATGTTACACGGATTTGTAAAGCTGTGGCGCATGAAAAGAATAAGTATAACCTTGACATTTCCAAATAAAGAAGTCAATCCCCCACAGCTGGAGTTTGGGGATACAAATCAAACTAAAAATAATGGCATTTGACACGTTTAATTACGTCTGTAAAAGGATAAGGGTTTTAATTAAAATCAAGAATGAAAAGGCAGAAGCATGCACCTTAGAGATCAATATATGAATAGACAATGGTGAATACAATGGAATGATTGAAACCCCAGCGATGTGGTTGAAGCTGAACATTTGGGAACATTTAAAACTAGAGTGGATGGGAGCCTTGGATCACTTAGATATGGCCTCCTCTCGTTTGTAAACTTACTTATGTTCTTATTATTGTTGGTTAGCATAAATGATATAGGAATTAAAAACTAATTAGTGGAGATTTAAATACCGAATTGATTTCAGTATACACCTAAATATAGTTAAAGATTGGAAACCGTATATAGCACCATAGCTATGATGTAATCTACTTTTTACTTAGTATGTATATACACACACACACACACACATTTAATTTGCATCTAATCACGAACACGTCTACAACCTCAGCCAAACTTTAAGACAATCCCAACTTCATACACGTGCAACATGCAAAGTAAAAATGCAACAATCAACTGCAATTAACTTCGATTACAAAAGAAAAGCACTTGCCTGGTGAACTCGTGGATCCCTTTTAAAAACCAGATGGTATTGCGGTACACAGACATGGCTCCGCAGCGTCTCAGTCTGTCTGTCTGTCTGTCTGTCTGCTGTCATTCGGCCCCGGTTATAACGCCTGCGCAGTCACGTGTGTCAGCCCCGGCCGGCGCACTGCCCCCTGGCGTCCACACCGGGAACGGCCCGAGCTATGAAACAAAAAAGTCAAATATTCTTCTTGTGTGAATAGATACCTATCTTCATATATTCTGATTGATTCGGTCACAGGACCTGATAGATGTTTTTGACATTATTCCGGTATATATATCTTATCAAAAAGTTATGTAAATTATATAACTTAAGTTCAGTTGGAAGTTGTAAAAGATATTATACTTTGAATTGCTTTGTATAATGAAAATTAGAATGTGTAATGTTTGATGCCTTGTACTGTATTCTTGCACTTGTATGTTGTAAGTCGCCCTGGATAAGGCCAAGAAAGAAGAAGAAGAAGAAGAACATCAGCTGTCGTATAAAAACAGTTATTGCTTTGATAACAGAACATGTGTGAGGTCATCTGGTGATTTGGCCCAAAGTTTTTAAATGTTTGACGAAGGCTTATGATCTCCAGACAGTGATGGCACTCATGCACATCAATAATCATAATAAAACGTTGATTGCATGCACATACAATCTATGTATAACAGCACTGGGCTATAGAGCACAACGCATTCAAAAAGTCATGCTATCCACCCCTTTGCACCCATTAAAATCCTATTACGCAGTTGAGGTGCAGATGATTGACACACATTGCATCTGCAGCTATTAAAAGCTCCCAAGTCCCTAATAAATCAGATGACAGTGTTTAGAGAAGGCATGCATGGCCTGATGGTGTATAATGCACCTCTGCGTTGCTCGCAGGTAAACGCCAGGCCGCCTGCACGCCCGTGACGTCACCTCTCCTCGGTGGAATTACAGCCGGGGAGGAGTTGAGCAACTTTCTGTGCGGAGAATTCTGGGAAGGGCAACTATGTACTTTCCAAAGGTATCGGACTAGTGCGACTAATTGACTTTTTGAATCAAGTTTAACCACAGCGGACACCCATCGGACGTCGGGGGAATCGTGCAATATGGTAAGGAGGTCCGTCAGACTGCTCCCCCCCTGGGCCGGATACCAGTTTCTTTCTCTTGTTAGCCGGAGCCCTGGAAAGCCGCGGTCGCAGGCGGTAGTGGGAACAGGTTGCTACACCTGTCTACGGCAGTTGACCTGTTTATTCGTTTTAAACCTGCGAATGCGATACGGTATCTATATGTTTGAGTTTGTTGTGTTGGTTTTTGTTTTAATGTGTGTGTTTGGGATCACAAGTGGGGTGAAAGGCGTGTTTTAGGCGGCTCAAGGTGTGTGTTGTTCCCGGTTGGCGCGGCGGAACAGGTCCGGGCGGTTGAGTGATTCGAGCTTCACGCAGCCGCGCTGCGAGGGTTGTGGTCGTTGTGGCGCAGAGCTGCGGGATTCCCGCGCTCCCATTGGCGGAGCGGCGCAGATCTGCGCAACTCTGCGCAACTCTGCGCAATGCGATCATTTTCCCAGCACGGCTGATTTGCACGGCACCGAAGCAGGAAACCCGGACTCCCCAGCCGCTGGGGAGTCCGGGTTTCCTGCTTCGGTGCCGTGCAAATCAGCCGTGCTGGGAAAATGAATCCCACTACTAACAACGCAGAAGTGGCCAACTTTAGGTTGAAACATGGGGAATTGGCAAAAAACGTGCTGGGCCTAAACAGAAATTAATGTCTCCCCTGACCACATCATTACAAAACGCCTACTTGCTTTGGCTCTAATAAACCCAATTCAATCATCCATGAAAACTGCCACGACATAGTGTGAGAAACCCCATCATTTGTGTTTCCAACCTGCATTGCCTACAATTACGACTGTTATAATCATAAACCCATTTTAATGTTAGTCCCAAAAGTGCTGTACCCTTTTTGCTAACCAGTACAATAGTGTCATATTCGACTGAGGGATGCACTTAAATAAGTGGTTTAGTTCTTTAGTCAATAAGAAAACTGAACTGAGTTCAAGGAGAACTTGATTGAACGATTTGTAAGATGAGGCAACAGAGTGAACTCTTGTGCCGTATGAGTTAATAGGATAATACAATACTATACATATGCAAAATTGTAGCTTTTAATCTACACGGTGCAAAGATGGAAATGCTTACTAAACTTTCGTAATGCACAGTTGTTGGCAGAGCTTTGTACAACAAAATCATTTGATACAATAATGCTGTTAAGTGGTATATGTCCTCAGGTTTCTTTATATCCCAGTGTTTTGAGACAATTTGGAGGCTATTCCAGGTTGGTCTCTGACGGGGGAGAAATTTTACTTCCTCAATAAACAGGCGGACAAGGAATACTCAGGACCCGATTGAACTCAAATAAAACCAAAATAGTTTATTCAGCTACAACGAAGCGCTCCGGTGATGGCCAGTCGGGAAGACGCATCTAAAGTTTTTCTAAAGAACGTGCTATCGTATACAGGAGGACTCCCTTTGGTTGCTGGATAACTGCATGACGTCAATGAGGTGCCCCAAACTTTGTCTCACTTCTCCTTTGTTTTATGTTCTTTCTATGGCCTTGGATGAAAATGTTTTTCTTAAAATCAGCTACACAGAACTACTGCACCTGGCCTCTCCGGAGCGATACACAAAGCTTAAATTCATACATGGGTTACACAATCTTGCTGCAACAATGGTGCGCATATAATATATTTGGCATCTAGACAGGGCACTGTCCCGCATCAGTCTCCAACATATTGGTTAGTTGCTTGATGTCCAGTGCTAATGGGACCACAACCATCACCATTGTTCCCTTTCTGACCTGCAATATGACGAGGATTAATGTATAGATCTGCTTTTGACTGTGTTTCAGATGCGCTACATGCTGCTCTTCAGCCGGCAGGGCAAGCTGAGGCTGCAGAAATGGTTTATTGCGATTGGAGAGCGCGAGAAGAAGAAGATCATCAGGGACATGACTCAGATGGTTTTGGCACGCAAACCAAAGACTTGCAATTTTCTGAACTGGAAAGACCTTAAGGTTGTATATAAAAGGTAGGTAGGCGTCCAAACCAGGGAATTAACTTTGCATGAAATTAAGAAAATGGTTTCCAAGTTTTCCTTTTCTTTTTTTAATGCAACCCGACTGTGCCATAATGTGTACAGTTCTTAGAAATGATGTACAAGCCCACATAAACATATTCTGGCATTTCATGTTTTTCTTAATTTGGATTCCATGGCACAATACAGATCACTGCATCCATCTTTAATGTGCATTGCCAGATCATGGGTTGTTGATCTTAAAGAGGATTAAAGCAGGTTTACCAATGTGTTATAGCCAGGATAGATAGATATGATAGAAATGTGTCATGCTATAACAATGTTGTTTTTTTTTTCAGATATGCAAGCTTGTATTTCTGCTGTGCCATGGAGGACCAGGACAATGAACTTTTGGCTTTGGAAATCCTACACCGTTATGTTGAACTTCTAGACAAGTACTTCGGCAATGTAAGCTAATTTAAACTCTGACAGCAAACGTTTCTCTCCTGTGTATATGTATGATCTGTATAACCTTCTTCATGGGATACATATAATGTTTATCTCTCTTTTTATGAAATTAATTTACTTTTGTGGTAGGCCTTTCAAAATCATCCAAAACCTGAATTTGGATTTTAATTATTTGGTTAAACTAGCTTATCACTTCTTGTAGAACATTTTGTTTAGGAAATACCTATAATTCTTAGAAAGCAGATTAAAGTTAACTAAAACTTTTCTAATTTATCAGCTGGGTTGTTACAAATCTACAGAATCATGTATACATTTTCTGTCATCTCCCTCTCTCTTTACCTTAAGAGTGACTTTCTGTATTTAAGAACTGTATCATCCAGTCAACAAGTAAATGATGTAGTATTTCTTGATTGCCTGATTTAAAGCAGTGAAAGCTATAATAAACCATGACTGAAAACTATTGGAAAGCAAATCACAAAATCGAATGGAAAGCACGAGAAATCAAATTACTCTGGTAAGCTTTCAGAAGGGTTTACGCTACCCACATGATTGGCAGTTTAATAACTCTTACTTTTGCGTCTGAAGGTATGCGAGTTGGACATCATTTTTAATTTTGAAAAGGCCTATTTTATACTAGACGAGTTTCTCATGGGAGGGGAAATTCAGGAAACATCCAAACTGTTGATTGCAAAATCCATCGAGGAGTCTGATATGTTACAAGAGGTGAGTCTTAACAGAAAAATAACTATTGTCCAATTTCAAGGGGTTTATAACTCCAAAACCAAAATGGAGGATTTTGATAAATTGTGTATGTAAATAGGATGCAATTATTGTTGTTACTAGCTATTTATGAAGCTTGGAAACATCATGTATCTTGTATTTAAGCCGTTTTGGATAAGCTCTCCTCATAACCTGAAAAAGTACAATAGCAAGCTCTTTACTTTCAAATGATGTGTCCTGCTTTGTGTTAAGCTGGGTGTGGTTAATGCTGTTTGTGCTTTAAGAACATTTACTGTAATAGACACTTTTCTAAGCCAGTGTTTTGTCAGAGTATCACATTCTGCACTTTAATAGTCTTTACCAGGTGAAATTTTCTAACTTTCAAAATTCAAACGTTGCAAAGTTGATCAGGGCCTATTTCTGACTTTCCAAAGTAAAATCATGAGATTTCCACTGGTGGTGGTACTTTTTCTCTGAATTGCATTCAGACATTTAGTTTGTTTATTGTGAAATACGAATGGCTGCTGAAAATGACTTCTCCCTACCCACACATTCACAAAAACACATGTACACACAAGCCTACACACAAACCACCTACTTTGTGTTACAAGCCCTTTGTGTATATATTGAGCAAACATATCCTACTGTCTCATTAACTTGTAATGTATTTATAGCACATATTTACAGCTTTGTATTGTGAACCATTTGCGAGAGGAAAACAGCTTTTAATAATGGTTAATGTGTTAATTGCTGCCATGTTGTTTTGCTGTGTGTGCTAAGCTGAACAGCTATGCTTTTGAGTGAAGCAGCCAGAAATCACTGTTTTCACTGAAATGCTAACAGGCTGCTTTTGGTGAACATACTGTTTAACCTATGATAATGATTTGAAATAAATAGAAGAAATCGGGGGAAGGATTTTTTACAGAGGATATGGTGATCACACTCCCAGATATCATGTAAACACCTTAAGCAGTAGACCTCATTATGACTTGCATTCATTTGGTTTATAATACTGGGGGTGAGATTCATTGTGCATTTCTGTTAAAAATTCCAAACTTAAATGTCAAGGAAGCCTGATTTCCTATCCACTCCTCCTAATATAGGCTATTGTGTGTATATGCCTTTATGAATTGCCTTAAATTGGCCGTATTTCTTTCTATCTGATACATACATATACCCTTACAGCATAGATGACTAAGAATGTATTATATGGATTTTTTCATATAAAATGTAGTAGTAATAATAATGTGGAATACCGACTCCAGGCTGTTGATTCAGAGTAAGAAACAAACTATGGATTATTGGACATTTACATATGTTTGAGGAGAATGGGAATGACCTCTAGCAGAGACCAGAGGCTTGTTGTATGCGATTGTCTCCTGCAATGTTGTAGCTGGAAGAAAGAAATCCGCAGAGGGCCTTGATGCACTCGCTAATGATGAATGAATTAATTGAATTACATTAAGTTAATCATTGTGCTAGTTTCTTAGCTATGAGATCTTGAAGAATGAGTGCACAGTTAAACCTCCTGTCGCTGAAAATGAAAATAAGACCTGTTAGTCAACTGAACCCTAACAGTTACGTAACCGCGGCAAAAAACAGTCAATTTTAACTGAATTGATCAGGACGTTCCAGAAAATTTGCTATAATGTTCCAGGGTTCGAGTACATGATGCCTTATTTATTTATGGGCTTTAGTTGTGGTTTTAGATTTCTCTTTCACTTTAAAGTAAAATTTGAGACGTATATTTTTACCAATAGATATTTGTATATGTATTCACAGAAAACCCCTCAGTTTTAATTTCATATATCACACGATTATGCTGAAGTTGAAACTGGAAACCATTCATTATTGTAACTTTGCCCCTCATGGTCTTAAAGCCATCTTGAATTATATTTTCACACGTACTACTGAGCATAATGTTATCCTATGGAATGGTGTCTATTCTAAATGATACAAGAAGTATTTGTTTGTTTTTAATTCCCCCCCAAGATAACTTGCAAAGACCTGTAGTAAGTAGGAAGATCTATATTGCAATATTTAACATCACCACTAGTTGTTCAACAAAATCTGAGCTAATGTTCCTTGTTTTTCTTTCTAGACAATGGAGGAGTATATGAGTAAACCAGCTTTTTAAAGGGAAGTGCATTACAGAACAGTCACATTTCACACTTGAAGACATGGAACTTTATGAACTGAACGTGAAGCAATGAATTCACACCCGAGAGCTCCTACTAAAGTGCCACATTCTTAAATGATCTCTTAATTTATTCTTTCATTCATTTCTTATTGCACATGGATGTATACTGCTATTGCTTTGGTGTCATTTTGGAAATCTCATGGAAATGCTCCGCTTTGTTTTGCAGAGTGATTTTTTTTTTTTCTTCGGGTTAGAGGTGTATTTGAAAAGAATATGTATTTTGATTAATTTCCTTTTATCTGAAGGTCTGTGATCTAACAAAAAACATAATCGCTAGCTATCTACACATTTGGTAGAATATGAAATTAATGATTTCAGTAAAATGGGAATGAACATTCAATTGTAAAAAATCATAGTACAGTTTATTCTCTTAAATCTATATTTCTTACTTTTGTTAAGTGCTTGTCCGTTTTTAAAATATATATAGATATACCACCATGTCCTGAAATGTAAATCTCCTTCTAGTGTAGAATATCTTTTCTAACTTGGTTTGAAATATTACAACTAAAATGCTTTTCATAACCGGATCCTGCCACAATTGTTGTAGGAGATGTGGGGAAGTTGTGTATATTCGCTAAGGCCAAAGGATGGCTTCCTTTACTTCACAGAACACAATCTTGCTGTCTTGAAAATGCATTTTTCATAAAAACATATTTTTTCATAATGCCTTGCAATGTGTTTTTCATTTACTTTTCAAAATTCTTTGCAGGTTTTTCACAAATTGAGAATTTGTGGAAGCAATGGTTTGAGTTTCTCCATTCAATTCAACCACAACCTTTCTGACCAGTCCCATGCTTATAAAGCTTATTATGTAAAGAATAACAAAGTTTACATACCGGTATTGGGATTTCACAACAGGGTCCACTTCCCAAAGTGAATGTGTGGGCAATTCACTTCTTCATGAACACATTGTATTAACTATTCTAATTTTGCGTGAAGATGAAAGTTGAATGGTAACACATCTCACCACAACTTGAGACTTGATTATATGGACTATGGACTGTCCCAAAGGAGCACTGCAAGAAAAATAATTAGTGTACAATGGTGTATAACATTGGCAGGTAGAATAAATTAATAAGAGCTATGCATTATATGGATCTGCAAGTATTGTGCAAAGTCAGAAGTGTTTTACCTATCCTCTCTAAGTAAATAATTCTGCATTAATAATTATCTTTGCAATAGTAATTAGTTATTCAATAACTAAACTGGCAAATGCAGCTGTCCTGTAATGCTTTGTTTCCACCCTGATAAGGTCTGTCTGTAGACATAGCCACATGAAATGAATGTGTATTTTAGGAACAACGCTTTGTTTTTTAATAGCTGGTTCAATCTGGTTTGAAAAAAATAAAATCGCTGCGTTATTGGTGAATGCGTCATCATACTTATCGCAACCCGCAGTTGTCAATTCTAGTTTACACAATTCAAACGTTTCAGACTGAGCTGTCGTCTCGCTGAAAGGGATAAATGCGCTTGAATTTATATAAGGCGATTTGACAGTTGTGTCGGTTAAATAAAAAATATGAGCAACGCGTTAGATGGAAGGGAGCTGTCCAGTGCTGAAAGGACGCGCCATCTTTTAGCAGCCAGGCATGGGCAACACAACAAAACGCGTTTGTTTCTGGCTGATGTTTTTCTTACTGGTCCACTTTCATTTAATCAACATGTTGTATTGCAAATGAGACAACATTAGACAGCAGAGAAAAATAATACCAGTAAATGCTTTATTAATCTCAGGTACTTTACACAGTATCCAATACACGTACGAAATATTGTATTAATAAAATCACAAAAGAACCAATAGTATCCAACACTGATTCATCTGTAGTCTGTGTTAAGGTATGGCAGGTGAACCGCTTTCCTATTGTGGTATAAGGAGGGGTGTCTTGTTCAACACCAATGTTAACAATAAAAACACTTAAATACCACCAACTCAAGGACTACAACAAACAAAATAAAATGATTTCTCCAGTACATACAAATCAGAATTTTATTGATGAAGAGCTAATGTACTTTTGACTAAACTTTTGAATATATAAATATATTTAATACGTGGAACCGCTTACATTCCGTTTACTTTTTTGCCATAAACGTCTCTCTCTTCGTTTTCGCCGGTCTCTTGGTTTAGATAGCCCAGCATTTTCAGCAGCATGTCTTCGTCCAAGCGCTGCGTTTGGGGGGATTCAGCCATCTCTCCGCCCTCGGACAGTCTTTTGGCTGGCGAGGTGTTATCTGAGCTAATCTGATCAAAGTAATCTTTCATTGCTTGCTCATAAGTCCCATAGGCTACTTGGTCTTCTTTGGAGGAAGGTTGGGCAGCGCGCTTGAGGTCCAGTTTGTTGATCATCTTGGGGTACTTGGTGAGCATCTTTGCAGCAAGATAGGTGGCCAGTTCGTCTTCATCGGTAGCTTCATCATAATCCACTCTGCGTTTATCGTAATCGCGGGATAGCGCACTGGGCTCAGCCATCACGTAATCCCCTCTCCGGGCACCGGGAGGCGAGAACCTGGAGTGCGCATTCTTCGATTGCATTTGTTTTAATATATACTTTGGGTTCTGGTTGCCTATGCTTTCCAGTCCAAGGATATTTAAGATCTCGTCGGTGGTCAGATCGTCAGGAATGTCATTCGGCAGCATTTCTGGCAGCCGCCTGTTGTAAAGTTTGTTGACAGCCTTGTCTTTGCTGTAGGAGGAGATCTGGCTGAGCTTTTCTTCAATTCGGTCCAGATCTTCCGGCACTTCAGGTTCCACCTCCGTCTGGAGCACTCGGTCTTGCTTTTTGATCTCCCCGCTTTTCAGCATCTCTATCAAGTCCTCGGGTGGGATTTGTAATTTCCTCGATATTTCAATCAACTGGTAGATGGCTTGGGGGTCAATGTCATAAGATCCCAGGGGTCTCGCCGCCCGTTTGTCGCTGTTCTGGGCCTCTTTGGGTCTGTCATTGCGGTCTCGCTTGTCCTCCGGCCGCTCGCTCTGTTCCAGGAACCGCAACAGGTAGTAATCCACAAGTTTGGTGAAGTCGTCCGGGTCGGCCTTCTCGACATATTTGCTGGGGCTGGATCTCTTGACCTCGTCGTCCGTCTCCTCGGAATCTCGGTCGAACTCTTCCCGGCTGTTTTTCACCTCCTCCGTCTCTGTCTCCACTTTTTCCTCCACGGGAGTCCAGTCCTCTCCCCCCGCCACGTCTTCGTAAGCCAGGTTGTTGACTCGGTACATGTCGTCGTCGTTGTCCCGGTAGAGTTTCTGGTCCTCGTTCAGACTGTCGCGCTTGTGGTTGTTGGGAGTGGAGAGCTTCCCCAGTTCCTCGAAAACAGACTCCAGGGTGGCGAGGCTCTGGGGAGTGTATTGCTCCTCCACGTTTTCGTTGGTTCTCTTGTAGGGGCTTTCTCTGGAGTCTTCGTCTTCAAACAGCAACGGGTACTTCTTCAATGGTTTGCTCCTTTCAGGCAAGGGGTTGTCCCTGTAATCATCCAGATCAGCTGCAGGGTTACCTTCTTCTGGAACCGGCCTGTGGTTGTACGCGTATCGGGTGTCGGCCAGTGTGGGGGGCGCTTTGGACTCCTTCTCGGCGCGCTGGAGAGATCGGAGCAAAATTTTAAGCCACTGGGATTTATCTTCCGGCCAGGTGGCCCTTGCGTCGGGGACGATGCCCTGATCGGGGCTCTCTATGTTTTGGACCGGAGCGAGCCTGAGCATGGAGCGGAACTTTTCTATGTCGTCATAGTCAGGCATCGCCTCTTCATCGTTCGTCTGCTGCCTGAGTTGTTCTATGTACTCCAAGGCTTTAACCATGTCGGAGTTAGGCACCAAGTAAGGGCTTTTGCGTCTGTTGTCGGGTTCATTTTCTCTCAGCTTGTGTTGTCTCACTGACGCACCATGAATGCAACAAGTGTGAAGAAGGCTAGTGACAATAAACACAGCTCCGGCGATGGGGAACTTGGGAAGAGACATCTTCTTATTGCCTACAAACAACAACACACGTACAGGGTTAACAACATTGCTGTGGCATGTAATGAAAGTGTTCCTGGGCACCATTACTGGAGAGCTGCATGCGTGTTGGCAGACAACCCTTATGCGGTGAGACTGTTTTGTTATCCGCCATCAATGTGACAGTCACATTCCCAGTCCATTCCCATCCACCCTTATTCACAGTTTGCTAGTGTAAACTCCGGACCTAATGGAAATGATCCATTATTCAACAAACAAGCCATCACAGTTGCTGAGAAAAATAATGTGTGAGGAGTAAAGGGATCAACAGTGCGGCATATCTTTTAGTTTCAATTACTGGACTCCAGATGATGCACTACGTTTCCAAGGTAACGTTGCTTTCCTCTATTGCAGCACTACACCCGCGATAAATCATGACTTACCAGCAACACAAATCGACCATGCAAGCGTTTAACTTCACAACTGCACATGCATGCAAACTAGAATAGCGGCGGCACCATATCTAGCTTTTTAAATGAAAAGCATGTGAAATGTATTGTTTTACAGTGGCTAATTGAAAAACAATTGTTTGCATGTCTGGAATTATAATGATACTAATGTATTCAAATGCAATCGTATCAGATTAGGTATTAATAAATACAGGGCAAAATATCGGTGAAAGACATGTAAACGCATGCATCAGGTTGATCTTAAGAAATTAGCTAAAGAAAAAAACTAAAGATTTGTAATTTACTGGTTATCGCCTGATTATCATTTTTTATTTGTAATAGTTATCAGAATATAGATAGATAGATAGATAGATAGATATACATATACACATTACCTCAGCAAGTAGCTAGACGACGGATGAGTCTGAGCATAGCATCTCCCTCTTGATAGCAGTGTGAAGAAGTACTCTCCTTTCAGCACCAGGACAGTTCCTTCTCGTTATATGAAGCGCCACCTGACCTTTGCGTCACTGGGATGTACGTAATATATTTTTATTTATTTATTTTTGTGTTTTTTTTCTGTATGATTTTCTCTCTTTTTTGATTTACCAAAGCACAGAAACAGCAAGTAAAACAAACGTCCTCCTTTGAGTCATTGTATGAGCTTGCATTTACGTTCAACATTTAATGATTTTTAAAGCCTCCCCCCCTGCTTCTATTATAATTCTGACACGGACAGCAGCATCACCTAAACGACATTGAAATAATGAAAAATATACATTTATTTTATTGAATCGTTATTCTGTTTGGACATTTAACCCCTATTTTGAGCGACTGGTTTGTATATAAAATGATTTTTGAGATTCTTCATAATTCTTTGTGGCACTGTTTATGATGATGTAATAGAAATATATTGGATAACTATCATATGAAACGCAGAGCAGTATTGAAAAAATAATCAAACTTTAATTTTAAAATAAATCATTGCATGTAGGCAGCAGAAGGTGCAGCACGAATCATTAATCAAGATCACAACTTGTTGCTATTATTGCATTGCACCTCAACTCTGCGTGCTACATTCACACAGTTAACATTTATTTTGCTAAACATAATCCCTTTAATGTGTGGATATGTATTTTGTATTGCATATAACTTTTGTTTTTACAATATTTTTCACTTAAGCTGCATACCATATTATTCGACGTTTTCCTCTTCTTTCTTGACTCAAGAACTGCGATTCATTGCATTCAATTCATGTCTGCAGTTTAATCTTTTAAACCGAGGAACCTACAAAGGCAGTAATACATAGGACATCCAATCTTTAATACTCAAGGAACCAAGTAGGAATTGTATTTGTATTCGGCATATCCCATAACTTCCCAAAATAATATTATAAAGCTGTTGTTTTTGACGATATTGACGAACAATTACAATCATAACTCTTCTAACGTTTGTTGGGTTCACTTTGGGTCTGAACCAGGAGCTTAAGATGTATTTAAAATGCACTGTTCTTAGTTAAGGTGTGGATGAGCTTGAAGAAACACTTAATTAGGAGTGTAGGGACAACAATACAGGATCATAGTCTGTTGGTGGCCAAACCTGTTTCTGGAAAGCCACAAAATCCTGCATAATTTTTATATGGTTATTTTGACTTATTAAGCCCTGTAAGGTAATCATTGTAGTAGCTATCAGTTTGGATAAAGCAAAAAACAGAACACACCTTGACTCTTCAAGACCACTGTTGCCCAGCCCTGGGCCAGAGTATGTGCAACTGTAATGGCTAACAAGAGATGGGGGTGGGGGGGAGAATACAATGGCAAATTATTTAGAGAATGTTTCTTAAGGATTTTTTTTTTCTGTTTCGTTTCTAATTCTGTATTCTGATTTCTGAAAGCCCAATTGAAGCTTTATTGTTTACACGTATGATAGAAAAGGGGGAAAACAGAATACATTTTCCTTAAAAAAATAAAAATAAAACAATGTCCTGGCTAGATAGCCTAAGAGCTGTGATTTGCCTTCATGACTAGCGGGAATCATTTTATGAGTATTAATTAGAACTCCTGTGATTCCACAGATTGGAGATTTGTATTATTATTTTTTATCTCCAGCTTGGAGGAATATGCACAGTCTGTGGATGTCTTCTGCAAACTGTGGTGATAGTGTTAAATCTAATGATGACTCACTCTCTAAAGCTCCACACAACAGGAGGGTTGCTGCTGCAGATTCTTGTACTGCAGAATATGTCATTGACAAATCCAAAAAGAATGACAGAGCTCCCAAGCTATAAGCAGACAATATAATCTGGCACAAATCAAGATCCCTGTCAAAAGCTGTCAAGCAACATCTAAGCCAGTACGTCAAGTAGAACCAAATGCTTATAGACACTATATTTCATGTCGGTGTACAAATTGATTATTCAAGAGACCTCCATTTAGATATTATTTCAGTGACTGTATTTAGACATGTTTAATTTGCCCTAAAAGCTTGTCACAGTATGAGAGCTGATTTTCATATATTTGACTTGATGTGCAACACTGTTAACGAGACATGACATCCTGGAAAAGATTATGCATCAGACTAGTTTCTACAGCTGTCGATTTCTTGAAATTTGGCATATTTTGTTTGTTCCTAAACAAATCTAAATAACATACAATACCAAGAAAATAATTTTCAACAGAGGCAAGGAAGCTAAGGAAAACATTGGATTAATTTATTAATTTATTTTGTCAGTTAAAGTTTCTTCAAGTTTGTTTACCTTACATGCAGTACATCTATGATTATTAGTGTAATTGGGAATTGGCATTGGATAAATAATTATATAATAGGTGATAGCAGTGCTTAGTCTTAATGTAACTAGTTATTGTAGGTGTACTTCTTCCAGAATGTAGCCTTCAGGGCAAACTTTATTCCTGTTGACTGTTGATTTTAAAGGCTGTATTGTTCACTGATAGTTTTGGAGAAACAGACTCGATTTCTTTTTTGATGTGACAGTAGATATCGGTACAATCCAAAGCCCTAATGTCTAATTGCTCCATAGTGTTTATTTTTACCATCATTATCCACTTACATTCATGAATTATATTCCTATTCTGTAGACATGCCATGAAGGACTTTTCACACATCAAAAAAGCGTCAAAAGCGTACTCTTAGTACAACTGCTTAGTATTTAATGAATCCCAATTAAAAAGTTACAAATGCTGCACTGAGACATCTGATCCTGGAAAAGTGACTTTTATCCTCTCAAGTTGACACCACAATGCATGGCTAGTAACATATGGTTTCCTGTAGAAGGCAACAGATTGTGTTAGGTTTAATTAGCTGTATTCTCAGCATTACTTAAATGGTCATCAGTATGAGCCAATTAGAACCAAATTGTACAAATTGTTTCTATGGATTTTCAAATAACCCCCACCCCCCTACTGCCTTATCTTATAAACAACACACACATGTACACAAATGTATAGATATGGAGAGAGAAATGGTAAAATTCCTCCACATTCGTTAAAAAATAATGACACCCTACTCTAAAACAAATTGTATTTTTCTCCTCCACTCATAAGTCACAATTAAATCTCCTTGTTAACCCCCAAGGTTCATAGACCTTGGGAGAAATCTGGCACTATGAAATTCAAAGGCTGTGCGAGGGGTTTGACGTCAAAGAGTCTATTTACAGTCAAGTCACATCGAGACATGAATATAAAGACCTTGGTGGAAATCTGAGTCATTCTCTTCTGAGATTTTGTGCAACGGTTGAGCAGCATAGCACAGACACGTGGAACAGAATACATTATGTGTGTGAAGTTGCTAACTTGCGTTGTTAGAACTAAAAATAACGCATTGGGGTTGCATCTCCTGTCTCGCAGACCCCATTCATAAATTCTCCTCTCGACTTGTCAGTTCAAACTGACAGCCCCTGTCTCATTAGTAAGAGCCTCCCAATCAGAGGTTTGCCTGTGTCTTTTGGAAAGAGGAATAATAATTGAATTGGGCTTCTGCATGGAAAATTCAACCTGAAAATGTCAAATGTAATTGTTGTTCATGGCAATTAATTTAAAATATTCTATTTACAAAAATTGCAATATCCTGCCCTTATTTAAAGGAAATGAGTGTCATTATGTATCACATAGACTATGTTAACAGGGGCTACACATTGTATTGTTCTCCATGTGAAATTGGAAATTTGTAGGGCATGACAACCGAAGCATATAAAT